>NC_061113.1:15546851-15579207 GCF_002878395.1 Capsicum annuum | reverse complement strand
TAGGTGCGGTGAGGGTGAGGGTTTCTCACTTGGTGTCCGGTATCTACATTGAAGTTCGACTAATTTGAATTCGTATTGGAAAGTCTCACTATGGGGATAAACCGCTCTTTACCAAAGACGACTTCATACCCCGGGTAAATTTCATCCATAGTTACTTAACTTTGTATTTGTTACACAAAAGTCACTTTTCTTTCATTCATTTCATCTATGGTCATTTAACTTTGTGTCTATTACACAAAAATCACTTTACTTTACTCCGTCCATCACAAAAGTCACTATGACCGAATTTCACAACAATCCCACCAAAAAATGATGTGACAACCTTAATTAACTCTTAATTTTAATTTAAGAGAATATAATATATTACGCATATCTTGATCTTTTTTATATGTGCGCAATCCTATTTTTCTTATGGATTATTTATCGAAGAATATCAATTTCTCAAAAGATTAGGCTACCTAAAGACTATGTTCATAAAACAAAATTGATATTTTTATGAAATAAAATTATACTTATATATTCTTAAAATTCTCTAAAGTTGAGACATGTGTTGGTAAATTATTTTTTTCTCTAATATTATGACATGTAGTTGATAAAATAATTTTTCTCCTTCTAAAATTGTGACATGTAGTTGATAAAAATATTTTTTTCATACATTATTTTTTTGCCACTTGGGTCTTTACATTCGGTATATCACAATAATATGATAAACTACTCTATTTATTGAGTTTGTCTTTATATTTTTAATTATTTGACTAATCGATTAATTCTCTTAATTTTTTTATTATAATATTCAATTTCTGATAAATTACATATTGTTTAATTAATTTAATTGATAAAATATAAAAATTAGATATACTATAATTTTTTTATCTATTAAAATACTTATATTTTATAACTTTTATTAACAAACTGTTAATATAACATTATTTGTAGTACAAATTTTGACAATACTTATTCAATAATACGATTAAAATTTTTTTATTTTAAAACTATCTTTAGCATGTTGATTTATCTTCAAAGAATTAAAATATTTTTTTTTAAATAAAATTTATCTTGTTTATCACTTTTTTTTATGCATCTTTTTGGCAGATTAATGCAATATTGTGAAATGTTTCATAAAAATATCAATCATTTTTTTTTTTTATAAAAATAGTCTTCATTAGATAATCCAATCTATTAAGAAATTGATATTCTTTCATTAAATAATTCATAAGAAAAATTGGGTTGTGCACATATAAAAAGAGTCAAAATATGAGTAATATATTATATATTCACTTAAATTAAGCTTAAGAACTAATTAAGGTTGTTACATCATTTTTTTTATGGAAATATTGTAAAATCCGGTTATAGTGACTTTTGCGATGGTCGAAGTAAAGTTAAATAACTTTTGTGTCATGAATGAAAGAAAAGTGACTTTTGCGTAATAGATACAAAGTTAAGTGACTATGGATGAAACGAATGAAAGAAAAGTGACTTTTGCGTAATAGATATAAAGTTAAGTGACCATGGATGAAATTACCTGCCAATACTCAATCCCGAAATCTCTGATTAAAAATGGAGGAGTAATTATCATACACCACAACCTTGTAGTAATTTTTCGTTCCATTATTTCTTTAATCAATATAATTAAATTCAGATATTTTTTCATTTCCTTTTTTTCCTTCTCTCTCTTTTAAACCTAAAAAATAAATAACTTGAGAAACATGAAAACAAACTTATTAAATTCAATTGGTAATGAATTAATATATCCAACAGTTTTTTTGGATAGTTTTGTTATATCTTATTTAATATAACATCAGTAATGTATCTTAAATAATTTTATGGTGTTTAATTAACCATTATGTTAAACAATTATTGCATAGAATGAACAGTAATTTTGCAGTTGTTGTGAATATTTAGGAGGGAAAACAGTGTATACATTTTTTATATAAAATTTTAATCTTCTGTAAAAATAATGTCCTTACACAACCTTTTTTTAAAAAAAAATTATCCTCTCATTTATTAATGTTCAAAGGATATTAGACTGAAAAAACAAAGTGAGTTCTTAATAAAAACGTCTTCATGACAAGTTAAAAATAACACACATCTTTTTGAACCACCTCGTTTTGAATATTGACCACAAAATTAAATGAGAAAATTATTATTTGTCAAATTCAAAATTTGGTGAACTAATTTCGTATTGAATCAATTTGAATTTAAAAATCTCACAATAACGGATTGTTTTACTATGTAAATATTTTAAGGCTATTTCAATCATTTTAACATTAAAAAGTTCTTGGATTATCGATACGTTTTATTTAGAAATCAAGTTCAATACAAGTGCTTTGAGCATTTGATGAGATGGATAGAACTTCTCCATATTTAAATTTCGAATTTAAGTTTGAAAAATGAAAAAATATCGACTACTTCATCTTTTAACAGGTATAAATTAAATTCAAATTATTCGAGGCTAAATAAGATATCGAATACCGAATGAAGTTTACGTAGGCTCACTTAGTGTCACCTTGTCCTTGTCAAATAGAGAGGTTACAAAATGCAACTCAAATACTTAAAACTTCTAAATAAAGACAATATGGAACTATTGTTTTTCCACAGAATATTCAGCAAGAATGTTGTATTAGTTGACCTCCAAATATGGATTGATATGCTACGAAACGAAAGTTAGTTCAACCAACGTGAGTTGTGGGATGGTTTGGATACTGTCATCCTTAATTAGAGATCTCAGGTTCGAGTCTCAAAAATGGAGAAAATCTTGTTGAGAGTGCCAGCTCCAGAAGTGGACAACCCATGTTGATTATACTAACTTAATTATAGGTCTCAGGTTCGAGCCCTGAGAATGGAAGACTAATATGCTATGAAAAAAAAGTTAGTAACCAACGTGAGTTGTCGGATGGTTGAGATACTTTCATCCTTAATCAGAGATCGATATAAAGTTCGAGCCCCCACAAATGGAGAAAATCTTGTTGAGAGTACCGCCCTCAGAAATGGACATCCCATGTTGATCATACTAACTTAATCATAGGTTTCAGGTTCAAACCCTGGGAAAGAAAGACTAATATGCTACAAAACAAAAGTTAGTTCAACCAACGTGAGTTGTGGGATGGTCGAGATCCTTTCATCCTTAATCAGAGATCTCAGGTTCGACCCTTCGAAATGGAGAAAATCATGTTGAAAGTGTCACCTCAGAAGTGGACAACCCATGTTGATTATGCTAATTTAATTATAAGTTTCAGGTTCGAGACCTGGGAATGAAAAAAAATCTTGTTGGGAGTGCCAAAGTGGACAACCTATTTTGATTAATACTAACTTAATCATAGTTCTCAAGTTCGAGCCGCGGAAATGAAAAGAAATCTTCTTGGGAGTGCTGCCCAAATTAGCTCTGCAATGCGTGATGAATCTGAATTTAGTCGAATCTCAATATAAATACAGACAACGATTGACAAAACGCCCCCCAAAAAAGTTAGTTCAACATAATATGACCAATGGGGCGGAGCCAGCCTTTGATATATATATATATAGAGAGAGAGAGAAAGAGAGAGAGATAGAGATATTTCAACATATTTCTAACTCTAGAAGATGACCTTCAATTCAAGTGGTACTAGAACCTAGATAGAGACATAAGAAGATTCATGTTTTAAAGATCCAAGTTGTTGGTATCTTTTTATTAAGTCAGTACATAGTCTAATGGTCCATACTTTTTCTGTTTATTATATTATAAATACAAAAGTACTCTTCTCAACTATAATACTAGTTAGTTGTTTTCATGCCCATAATGAACGCTGAATAGCTAAATAAGTAATGTTAGGGGTGTGTGAATAAAATCTCATATGAAAAGTAAAAAAGAAAAAGAATTTACCTACTTATGATAAAAGTGTTGATATTCTTAATAGTGTTACAATTTCTGGGGAAAAATTGTTCGAGCTTTGTCTAAAGCATACTATATCCTTGTTGCTAGCAAATTGTTTTTTATTTGTCTTTTGTCATTAACAAAGATTGCTTCTGTCCTCTCCCAAATTGTTCATTTTTCCCATTAGTTACACTATTGGTCTAATTATTATATCTTTGTTGTTAGCATATTGTTTCGTATTTATCTCTGTCATTAACAAAAAATAAATAAATAGGTGAAGTACACGTATCTAAATCATCGGGAAAAAGTTTTAAATTAACCAATACGGGGGAGTCGTGTTATGGATTAAGGGCATAACCAAGACTTATTAAGGCAAAATGACATGGGATGACCTTTTTACAAAACAACTGACCCATGTTTGGGCCATTGGACATTCATAGACACTTGGCCCAAATAAATTTCATAATTTGGGTCATTTTGGCCCAGGTAGTTCAAATACAGTTCATATAGCATATTGATATAATCCATATACTCTACTGATACAGTTCGTAAAAAAAAAATAGAGCAGTGAATTTATGGGTAGAAATTGTATCATTGTTATATAGAATATGAATTTTTTAATATGATGTGCATAGAATTTGTATCATTGTTGTATAATGTATAAAATGCATATAGAAATGTATCTTTATTGTATAGCATACAGATATGTATCAAATCTGTATCAACACTGTATAAAGCTACCAATAAATAGCTAAAAAATGGAATTACCATTTTTATGTCAACAGTTTCAACAGCAGTATTATTTATGTCTTTTTCCCTTTTAAGTTAATACTAGAGCAAAAGTTTAACAGAGGATGATATAAGTCGATTTCAAGTAGTACAGAATTTGAACATTTTCCCCAAATTTAAATAATTGAATCATGATATGTGCCTTTCAATATTGTTAATTAAAAGACTAGTCCATGTAGGAAGGCCCAATTCAAAATTTCGGACACAAATGTGCCTTTCAATAACAGACTAATCCATGCTGTAAAGCCCAATGAATAGTCTTTTTGTGGAGTCCAAACTCGAAAGAGATGTTTCCTAACATAAATATACACCTTAAATTGCCATATTTACACTAATCTCTATCCATACAAAGTAATTATAAGAATTCCAACTAATTATATACCTTCATTGGAAGTATCGGAAGCTAATTATGTATCTCGACAGACTCAAAATTGAAAAAAAATATTGGGAGCTGATTATATATCTTTACAAAGGGAAAAAAAATGTATTGGCGTTGGATGTATAATGTATCTTGACAGATCCAAAATAGAAAAAAATATATCGGAAGATAATTATATATCTTTACAAAAGAAAAAATGTATCTTCGTTAGATGTATCAGGAGCTAATTATGTATCTCGACAAACCCAAAATAAAAAAAAATATCGGGAGCTAATTATGTATCTTTACAAAGGAAAAAAATGTATCGGCATTGGATGTATTATGTATCTTGATAAATCCCAAATAGAAAAAAATATATCGGAAACTAATTCTGTATCTTTACAAAAGAAAAAATGTATCTTTGTTGGATGTTTCGGGAACTGATTATGTATTTCGACACATCCAAAGTCAGGATTTTCAGTAATTAAGCTCAAACTGTTGGGATTTATGTTGTTTGTCCTTTTATTTTACTACTATATCCTTTTTAATTTGTCTTAGATATTTTGATGACACAAAGTTTAAGAAAGTAAAGAATTTTTTTGAATGCTATTATCTTGAATTAAAGATATATTAAATATATCAAAATATCATTTTAGGTTGAACAAATTGAAATGGAGGAAATAGCATTTTCAATAGGATTCCACCTGCAATCGTGGACCAAAATGTAATATTAATATTTGAAAGTTATTTTGCAAAAAAAAAATAAAAATATTTAGACATAAAATACAGTTGAAGTTTTGTGAGTGTAAACTTGAATTTATTTTTTGTAAAAACTTCTGAAATTTATTTGCCCAAGTCAAATGGGAAATTTAAATAATGGGCTACTTGATAAACATTACACTTATTTCAAATAAATTCCAAATATTTTTCAAATTTTTGATACAAAGTTTATGAACAAATGGGTCCTTAATTATTTATTTTCAAAGTTAATATATTCATTTCCCAAACTTAAGTCGAGAGGTTGATCCTGACCAATTGTAGGTAGGGGTGAAGTTATAACTTTAAATACGAGCTCAGGAGAATTCATTTGACTTAAGCTCAAACTTCGTATTTGTGCTTTAAAATCCACTATATATATATATATATATATATATATATATATATATATATATAAATAAATAAATAATATTCCAAGAACTCTATAAATTTCAATATTTCAAAACGAATACACTCAGAATTTTAGCTCTATCTCCGACGACTTGCGCACGCCATCTTTACCTAGAATTGTTCGTAGCAGGCCCATGACTCATGAGCCTATATTTTTCTTGGGCCAAGTTTGGTGTGTGTTCTTGTCTTTGTGGAAACAATTCATGGATGAAGAGGTATTATAAATTGCTTTAATAGCACAGTTTGCTCTTCAAATAGTAAGTTTTAAATTTTTGCTCTTAGAAATTTAACTTATGTCTAATAGGGTATAAGTTTTTCAAAAGACGCGAAGCATAACTTGTGAGATATTATAAGTGCAGGTACCTTAGCCTTCATTTCAGTTTTTGAGTGACGTTGGCCTTGGACATTCAGTCCCTAGCCAACATGATGGTTCGGCTTGATATCTCAGATCCCAGGTGGATTTTTGCTAGTGCGGAGTCTAGATCTATCTTGTTAGAGCAGATTCGAGGTTGTCAGTTTGAGGATGGTGGTTTGCGTAGCATTCGAGACCGGGTATTGAAAGGTGATGCAAAAATACAAACTTTTGTCGAACAAAGAAAAAAGGTAAAGAAATAAATTAAAAAATTCATATATAATTTTAAAAATATAACGAGTTAATTCTAAACACGTCAATATAAATTTTGAATACACTAATGCACCAAACTTAATTTTTTAAAAACCTGAATGCACCTTGAACTTAAACTATAGTTTTATGACATTGATGTGTAACAATTTAAATATGCAAAATTCATTTCATACTTCATTGTATTCAAAGAACAATGAGTACGCAAATAATAGTATTAATAGACCTAAAGTAATAAGCTAACTTCGTAAGGCAAACAATAACCTAAACAATTTATCTCAAAATAATTAATGTTGACAATTTAGCCCTACACGCACCTAAACTTTTTTGTTAGTTAAATAAATAGGTTTACAAAATTGATTTTCCTAAGAAGTACTACCAGGCAGACGACAGGTTAGACTACTCTTTTGGATTTTTTTCATAAATAAAATCATGAGGGGTTTGTCATTGATAAATAATAAATTGCATTCGGGTAGGGTAAGGCTGGTGTACAGTGACGGAGTCAGAATTTTCATTAAATGAGCTCATAAGTGAATATACGAATTAATTATTAAAGGGGGTTCTATATAACATAGTTTTCCGCCGAAGGAGTTGATGACCCCCCTAACCCAAGGATAGCTCCGCTCCTGGCTGCGTATACACTACCATTCTCATACTCTACTTATGAGATTATACTGGTAGTGGTTGTACTTTCAATTGAAAGATACTTGAGCAAATTTTTAGTTTAGGTAACAAGAAAATTCGCAACCGCTGCTCTTTGGGTAACACTACTTCAATAATAGTCTGCATGAAGTACTTTATGTAACAAGCTCGATCGAGAAACAGATGTAGATGGTATCAAACTAAAACCCTTTATTTTGGAGATTCTCTATTCAACCAATTCGATCACCGAAGCCAAGTGCCACATTTCAACATATTTAAGTCGTGAGTTTATTAGTTTCTAGACCTCTGTAGTAATCATATCGCCAACGGTTTAAGACTTTAATATGCTCTATATATTTATGTTCACACTAGCTACTATACCACTGATATTTAGGGGTCTTTTGTTTGGGAAAGAGTTATCTCGGAATTATTCGAGATACCTTATCTCAAGATATTTTATTCCATCACAATAGTGTAAATGATGGGATAAGTAATCCGATATTAATTAATGCCTCCAACCAAATATGGAATAAAATAATCCTTCATTTTATCTCGGAACTATTTATCTCTTATAACTCACACCAAACGAGCTTAGATTTTAAGTTATACTCCCTTCATTTTTTTAACTATCACTTTAGCTCTTTGCATGTTCATTAAAAAAAAAAATTAAAACAAATAGAGTAACTTATTAAGTTACTCCTATCTTTTGGATTTTTTTTTTTTGGAGAATTGAATGATATTTAAAACAACTACTTTTTTAATGTTAAAAGTATAATTGAAAATACTTATCACTTTAATTTGGACTTAAGTTTCTGAAATAACACATATTTTAGGACAAGTTGTTTTAGTCAAAGCGACGTTTAATAAGTCGAAGAAAGTATGTAGTATTAATAGTGTGAAGAATTTTAATATGAAATGCTCAATTTAATCCATTACAACAAGTTGCTTATTATTTATTATCCTGAAAATATTTAAAACAACTACTTTTTTAATATTAAAAGTATAATTAAAAAATACTTATCAATTTAATTTGGTTTTGAATTTCTGAAATGACACATATTTTAGGATAATTATTTTCAGCCAAAGGGACAGTTAAAATAAGCCGAATAAAGTATATTAATAGTGTGAAGAATTTTAATATCAAATGTGCAATTTAATATATTACAATGATATGTGCAATTTAATATATTACAACAGGTTGCTTAGTATTTATTATTCTGTGCATTATATAATTTGATTAAGTAAAAAAAAATAGCTTATCATGGGGCAAAAAAGATATAAACCAAGGCCATTCTCCAACGATAAGTCAAACCTAAACAAAGTAACCTTTTTTCCTAAAAAAGAGTCATAATAAAGTGTCAACATATGAATACTATAATAATATTTCATGAAGTTGGCATCTAATACTTTTCTAGTGTATTGACGTTGAATAGATTATTATAATAACAATGACATATTTGGTAAAAGCAAAATGTAATACATATTACTTTTATTTTATGAAGATAAATTATTTTTGGTATGTCTTCGATTCAAATTAAATAAATATGTCAAATCAGCTATAATTAAAATACAGGAGATACAAAGCCAAGTTGAATAAATAATTGTAGGGAAGGAATAAATTAAATGAAGTGGATCATGTTTTGCATGGATTTTATTTCTTATTTATTTGTGTTGTAGACCATTCAAAATCAAACCAATCATCCCAACATATAATATAAAATTATTAATATAACTACTTCCTCCGACTCAATTTACATGACATATTTACTTTCAACAATTCAAATATATCTATGTTTCGCCGTAATATTTTCATATATATATATTTCAAATATTTTGATTAATCAATTATTGTGATTTATAGTACTTTTTATGTAATTTTTAAATTTTTAAATTTAATTTTAAAAACAATTAAATATTTTACATTAAAAAATTTATGATCAAATTTATCTAGTTTGAATCTCAAAACGTTAAATATATCGTATAAATTAAGATGATGGAAATAATAATATTATATGTGTGGCCGGTTTACGAAGCCTAGATTTATGAGCGTTGGCTGTTTTGAGTCTAATTCCTCATCTTCTCTCTTACTACAAAATATTATTATCAATATTTTCAACTTAATTTTAAAGATGGACCTTTTTTTTTTTTTTTTTTTTTTCATTTCAGCCTGATTAATCTGGATTCGTGCCAGACAGTGATGGATTTACCTTGTAATCAGGGGTTCATACGAATCTTCTTCGACGGAAAATTATACTATTTTTACACGATCAAAAATATTTTTATATATATATAGTAGATGTTGAACCCCTTCAACTAGTTCGTATGTTTATTCTAAACCCCCTCAATGAAAATTATGTCTCCACCACTGGTGCCAGAAAGTCCCACTATAGACCACTTCATATTTCGGATTCGAACTCGAGACCTCTTCACTACAACACCTGTGGTGGTAAGATGGACTTAATTAAACAAATACTAATAATACTTTGTACCATACCTTAAGTTGTTTAATTAATAGGTTATCATTTATGTTAACAAATATATCATGGTTGAAACGGGTATAAGTACTGTCCATCAGCTGATAAATGTATAGTGAATTTTCACACTATCAGATTAAATTAAATTAAGAGTATCTTATCCGAATTTTGCAAAAAGACATCTAAATTTTAACTTCGACCTATTACTCTACGATTCTTTTTTATTTCATTGTAAATATATCATTTTTCGCTGAATCTCAGTCATAATAGAGAAAGTGAATGCACGCACCAATCAGGTGCTGCCACGTGTCAAATATTTTTAATTTCATATTTTATTTATTTTTTGATAAATTTTTTTCTTTTTATTTAATTTATCACCCCCTCTTCGTCCACCCACCCCACCCCACCCCACCCCGCGTCCAACAGCTCCCCCTGCGTCCAGGTCTAACAGCTCCTCCCACCCCGCGTCCAACAGCTCCCCCTCGTCCAGGTCCAAAGCTCCCCCCTCCCTCCGCGTCCAGTTTTCTCCATTAAAATGGAGCTTAAAGCTCCTGTACAATCTCCATTTTAATGAAGCTTTAAGCTTAAAGCTCCATTAAAATGGAGATTGTACATCAATTTTCCTTTTTAAAATTATGGTGATGATGATGTTGTTGCGTTAATTGATGTTGTTGTTGTAATTGATGTTGTTGTTGAGTTATGGTGATGAAGAAGAAGTTGGGGAAGAAGATAATGGTGGAAGAGTGGGGTTGCAGGGGTGGGGTGGGTGGGGGTTATGAAATAATTTTAAAAAATAAATAAATATTAATTTTTTAAAAAATATAAATTATATAATAAATCATTTACATGTGGCAGCTTCTAATTGGTCAAAAAAAGTTAATTTTTGCTTTTTCACGCGCTTGTGGCGCGTGTATACACACGTAGAGGGTCAAAATAGTGTATTTGCGATGAAATAAAGAAAATTCGTGGGGTAATAGGTCGAAGTTAAAGTTTAAATGTTTTAAACAAGATCAGTGGTGTAATTATGTATTTACTCTTAAATTAACCAATAGTATAATAGGTACTTATAAGTTATATAACTGATTAGATTGCATTAATAGTATATATTTTTTTAACACTTATCATTTATCAACATATTTAATACTAACTTATATCCTAGCTAGTTGAGATTGGCAATTGCTTTGTATTGTGGTCAGGATGGGCATTTGTGTTTTCGGATATGAAAATTTTGATTTGAATTTTCGATTCTTGGATTGAGGAAATTACAATCCAAATCCAATCAAATAGGTTCGACTTGGACAATTTTAAGCCGGTCATGAACATTCTCAATTCACCGGTTAATTTGCTTCTTAGAGTGCATAATTTTATACAGCTAACGAAAATTGATGTTATCATACTGATCATATCGTGTAATTTCATATTAGACATAATACTATAATAGATAGGATTACATGGTACTAATCTATTGGACCTTTGAAAATTGAATTTACTAGCAATAAGCACATATAATGTTGGTAGGACTAAATATCAGACATAATAATTTGAAAATTTTGAACAATATGCTAAAATGTGATATCCAATTCAAAATTCATAATCTAAAATCCCAAATCAAATATTTAAAAAATTTGAATTTGTAAATTTCAAATTGCCCAAACTATATGTCCACCCTATTTGTGATTAGCCCACCATAAGAGTTGCCTAAAGTAGGCAGCCTAATGTAGGCTTACCTTATCTTTAATTTTCCTTTTATTCTTTAGCCGCTCATTATTTGTGAAAAAACGATAAATCTGTTATAAATGTATTTACATTATAGCGAATGTCTATTAAGATCTATCAAAATCTACTTTGATATCTATTAAGATTTGAAACATCCGTCTTTTACTAAGATTAGGAGTAAATTTCCTCTATAAAACAAGCTCATATGTTTTAGCAGCGTATATTTCTGCTTCTACTATGAGACATCAAAATGGGATAAAACACATGAGTTTGTTTTATTCTAAAGATTGCAGTTCCGATCTTATTGGTCATGCTGATGTTGGGTACTTATCTAACCCGCATAAAGCTCAGTCTCAAATAAGCTATGTGTTCATATGTGGTGGTACTGACATATCTTGGAGATATACAAAGCAGTCTATTGTAGCCACTTCATCAAATCATTCTGAAATAATAGCTATTCATGAAGCAAGCCGAGAATGTGTATGGTTGAGGTTCATGATACATCTCATTCAAGAAAAATGTGGTGTGAAATATGACAATCTACTCACAATTTTATACAGAGATAATTCAGCATACATAGCACATCTTAAGGGAGGATAAATGAAGATTGAACGAAGCACATTTTATCAAAGCTTTTCTACATACATGAGCTACAAAAGAATGATGATATTAATGTGCAACAGATTCGTTCAACTGACAATATGACTGATTTATTCACCAAATCTTCTCCAATTGCAACTTTCAAGAAGATGCTGCACAGGATCAAGATGTAAAGGTCAAGGATATTCTCATTAAGAGAGTTAAATAGGTGTTGTACTCTTTTTCCCTTACGAGGTTTTGTCCCACTGGGTTTTTCTTGTAAATTTTTTAATGAGGCAGTCGAAATGCGTATTATTAGAGATGTGTACTCTTTTTCCTTCACTAGATTTTTTTTCCTACCGGGTTTTTTCTAGTAAGGTTTTAACGAGGCACATTATCTACCAATTAGACATTCAAGGGGGAGTGTTATAAATGTATTTACTGAATGTCTATCAAGATCTATCAAGATTTACTTTGATATCTATTAGGATTTGAAGCATCCGTCTTTTACTCAGACTAGGAGTAAATTTTCCCTATAAATAGAGGGTTTTTGTTCATTGTATTGACAATCTTATGATCTCTCATCCCTCAAGAGAATAAATAACAATTACTCTCTCTATTCACTCTACTCTTCTTCTTTATTCTTTGTTGTTTTATAACAAAACCAAAACTATTGTTTCAAAATTAGCAATATAAAAATAAAAAATTCCAAGAATTTATTGTATATCCCTCCAAAAACTCCATGAAGTACTAGAAATAATGAACATATGGAATATTAGAAATAAACATTTATTTGATTTAAGAAATAAATCAAAATATTAGATTGATTGTGTATTTCATTATAATTATATAACATGATTCAGAATAAGCCTTTTTATGACGAGTATTAAAACAAGAGTTTCGACATCTTACTTTACTGATTTCATTTTTAGCAACTTGCTAGTTATGATTAAGATTGTTGAAATTCCTATTAGGTTTGGATTGTGAATTGTGACCTCTAAACACAAGTTGGAATTGTGACTTCTTGATAGTGAATTATTTGGTATCAACAAGAAAAACTAGTGAACTTAGTTGTCAATGATCTTGCCTTATTTTGTTTGATTGAAGAGACAAAAATGAAAAGATACGTATCTAGGAAACAAAAATGGACAAGAACAATAAGACGTGATGAAATTATTTAATTTGTGTGGAAAAGGATAAAAGCAAAAAGGTGAGCAAATATATTATCATCATTTTTACAATCATCCAAAGTGGATAACCTTTTAGTTTTTGTTTTCTAGCTACTACTAGAATTTAGTCCCGGAGTAACTGGTAAAATTATTATCGTGTAATATAAAAATCACATATTTGAATGGTAAAAATATTCTTATGCAGAAATCTAAGATACCACTGCATACAAATGAAAGCTCTATTGCAGAATGTGGTATTTAGATTTTAATTCATGCATATATTCAAAAAGGATAAAAAGAAAAGAGTCACTTTTTTGTATTGACGAAGTATTTCACAAAGAAATCATCTAATATTTGAATCTGAAATCACTTGTTTCTTTACCCCTTTCATTAATTATTGGGTCGTTTGGTAGAGTGTATAAGAATAATGCAAAATATAATGTATTTGTAATGCTTGTATTAGTAATGCTTGCATTTTTCTTATGCAGTGTTTGGTTCGATGTATTAAAAAAAACATGAATTACATAATTTTTTTAAAAAAATATTTTTTTTTTACATAATATCCTCAAATATATATATTGGAAAAGATGCGGAAATTTTTTTTTGAGGGGTAATAGGGTCTTTAAGAATGTTAATGCATGCATTAGATTCATTGCATTACTAATGCCATGAAAACAATAGAGTGTATAACTAATGTTTGCGTTAGTTATACATATGGTAAAAAGTTATACCAAATAAGGTACTACTAATACACATTAAACTAATGCATGCATTAACATTTTAATACACTCTACCAAACAACCCCTAAATTGTTTTGATGAAAGAAATGAGGGGTACAAATATTTCTTGTATCTTAAATTGGAGATCTTTTCTTATTGTCATGATGTTTGGCATGTGATATTGAGTAATCCTGTCTCCTAAAACTTTGAATATAAAATAAAAATTATTAATATTAAACCTAAACTGATATAATTCTCTACATTCATATCATTAATCACTTAGTCATATTTTCGACCAGAAAAGAATAAAGACTTATTTTTCTTCCTAAATGTTTATTTCTTATTTTAGTTTACAATTAGAAGACATTATTTAACAATAATCACATAAACTTCGAGATTAAAAGTTCCAAAGTAATACAATTATAGTCAAATGATAATAATTGTCATTAATACCAAATGCTTAATAGGTAATTTTCCATTTCAAATATTTATCATATTTCACTTTTCAAAAATCAAACTATTCTAACTATGATGAATATTTTAAAATATTTTCTTAACTATATTCATATAAAAAATAACAACCTACAACATTAAAATCAAACTATTCTAACTATGATGAATATTTTAAAATATTTTCTTAACTATATTCATATAAAAAATAACAACCTACAACATTTTTCTATAATCTTTAAATTAATTTGGCTTCGCTTAATTAAGCTTGAAAAATTAATAAGATTTAGCTCTCGAAATAAAGAGAGAGAACTATTTTAAAATGGAAAAATTAAATTAGCAACCGGAAACTCAACAACTCATAAATCTCCCTTTTAGTTTTTTTCCAATTGTCAACATTTTCCTTCCATTTCTTTTCCTTTTTACTCAAAAATCCAAACAGACATTTTCATTTTGTTCTAAAGCAAATCAAATGTCAGAAATTAGGTCTATGGTGACGGTTGCAAAATCGTTGCAATAGACCAAAAAATCGTTGCCATAGACCTATCGCAACGGTTTGGCAAGCGTCCCATAGGTGGGCGTTGGGATGGGTCTGTGGCAACGGTTTCTGCGACGGTTGTCTAAACCGTCACCATAGCTACACCTATGGCGACGGTTTACGGCAACCATCGCTATAGATGGGCCTATTGCAACGGTTATTTTTGGATTTATTAAGACTCCTATTTTGATCTATTGCAACGGTTAAGAACCGTCACAATAGACTCTATTGCGACGATTACTAACCGTTGCCACAACATCTATTGCGACGCTTTTTTTTATTCTATTGCAACGCTTTTTGACTACCTATTACAACTATTTCATTACTTATTCCAACGCTTATTTTCAGCTATTGCAACGAAATTGAACCGTTGCAATAGCATCTATTGCGACAGTTATTTTTGGACTTATTAAGACTCTTATTTTGATCTATTGCAACGGTTAAGAACCGTCACAATAGACTCTATTGCGACGATTACTAACCGTTTCCACAACATCTATTGCGACACTTTTTTTTATTCTATTGCAACGCTTTTTGACTACCTATTACAACTATTTCATTACTTATTCCAACGTTTATTTTCGTCTATTGCAACGAAATTGAACCGTTGCAATAGCATCTATTGCGACGACATTAAACCGTTGCAATAACATCTATTGCGACGCTTTTATTATTCTGTTGCAACACTTTTTGAGTACCTATTGCAATGGTTTATTAATCTATTGCAACAATGATTGCCACATGTTATTAAATTGAAACGATTTATATAAATAGTCGTATTAATGTAAATTTTTATTTACATACATAATAAATTATAACACAATATATATACACATTACAAAACAAAATCATTCATTAATAAGTTTTTACATACTAGCAAGTTCAAGTCGCGATAAGTTCAAAAAATTCAACACAAAACTATTGATATTAGAGTATTTATCCACAACCCAAAAATCTTCTCAAGTAAGGTCAATGTCTTCATCATTTTCATCTTCTCTTTCTTCATTTTGGACATCTATAAAAGGAGAACAAATAATATAAATTAACACTTAAATGACAATATAAAATTGACTATTTCACAACAAAATAAGCACATAAACCACGTATAAGTTAGCTAGTGAAGAGGCAAATCTTGTCGACTGTCTAGCTCGTTGAAACAGTAAACTCCCCAAAGTGGTAGGCTTGTGATCTTTTCTTCTAGTGTATCTAAATTTACTCTTCCACCAAAAATTGTAGCATACTCTTTTCTGTAACTACATGTTTATTGAGCTTTTGCAGCTTCTAAGTTGGACCGCGCTATTGATATTCAAATTATCTAACTTGATTTTTTGTTTCAGGCAGGAGAGAGTATCCTGCCACCAAGAAAACAGCAAGGAAGCCTCTATGTATGTAGCTTATACACCTAGAACTAAATCAGTGCAGACAAGGCAGGCCCTTTTAAATCCACCAAGAACTGAATCAGCACAGATGAAAAAGGCTCTTTTAAATCCACCTAGAACTGAATCAACACAAAGAAGGAAGTCTCTATCTCCCTTATTGTCGTTGTTCTCATCAAACACATGCATGATTAACATTCAGAGTCAGACCCTAAAGAGCAGGGAAGTCCAGGAAACACTTCATTTGAACAAAATTCCAGTGATAACTCCAACCATTGAACAAAATTCCAGTGATCTTTTCTTCTGGCTCACAAATAATGAGAATTATCTTCAAGAGTATGAGAGATGTGAGTTTGACAAGTTACTTTAATGTCCATTGTCATATTGAACCGCTTAATCCAAACTAATTGGAGACATACTTCAAATTTTAAAGTTCAAACATCCAAAATTTACTAGAAAAAAATAAATTGTAAAAAATAACAAAATTGTAACTTCTATTTTTTACAAGAAGATAGCTGCAATATCAAATATATACACATGAGAATCCTGGATCTCCACTAAATAGATCAATTTGAATAAAATATATACACATGTTGAGCTAACGAGGAGGAAAAAACTACCAATCAAATAAGATACATTTTGATTGCTGCAGCAGTTATTCCTATGCCGGGCAACCCACCTGCTTGAAACTAATGGATCGAAAGCATTTACTTGTTATATAAATCTTGCAGGAGAAATCCTATTTCTATTGCTGCAGCAGTTATCTACATACTTAGTCAGCAAAAATATATCTTTCTTTGCTTTTTGGATAACAAGTTTGCTTTAGGAAATATATGTTTCTGCTGCTTTGTATTTCTTTCTGCTTGTCTTTTATTTTTCATTTTTTTGTTAAATACTTACTCTGTTCAATTTGTTATCTATTTGAGGTTTTTTTTTTTTTTTTTGCATTCAGTTACAACATACTTAAGCAGGAGAAGGTTAGGAATGTTACTTCGCTGGAGATTAGTGGATGTTTTCATAAGAAAATACCTATTCTTCGTAATGTACAAGCTCTAGTCGATACTAAGCTAAATTTCTTTAGGATGACAAATGATAATGAAAATCGTGAAAGTGATTTTAGGACTGACCAGAAGATGTTAAGAGATCTCTTTGTATCACTCCAGCATGTTGAGAAACTTTCCATTGGGTCATGGTGTTTGTAGGTTTGACCTAAACCTCTCTATAGTTAATCTAGTCATTAAAAATTAAAGGTTCTTAATTTATTTATTTCCCTGTGCGTTTATACTTCTCTCATTGATGATATGAAAATTATTTACACAATCATATCACTTAATTATAGGAAAATCTATAGGATAAAATTTTAATTTATAGATAAGTTGGTAAAAACAACGATCGATGAGCCCATTAGAACAAGCTAAATTACAGTCATACTATTAAAAATATGTATACTTCATTTGTTGTAGCTTAAATCTCATGCAATAGTATAATCCCCCTTTTCTCTCATTTCTTCCACCACTTCACCTCATTCCTTGATTCCTCCATACACACATAATTCATAAACAATTCCAGAAAAATAACCGAGAAACTAAAAGATGGTGAACTTGGTAGCAACCTAAGTTGCTCCGACTCTTCAAAAATGTTGTCGTATCCGTATCGAATCCTTCAAAAATACACTAAATTTGGAGGATACGATACGCACCCATCGACATTTTTGAAGAATCCAAGCAACATAGGTAGCAACACAAAAGCCATTGTTACATGGCCTAATGAAACTGGCTAGAATAAAACCTCATAGTATACAAATAGAACCAGGAACCATTATGAGCTTTTGGATTCCTTCTGAAACCATAATACAAAGCAAAGAAAACCAAGAAAAACACAACCACTACTCCTTTCTCCAACGATCAATGTGCCATTTCCCCTGAATGCACAATCAAACCTGATCGGAACAAACCCGTAGTCGTACTAATCCACGGCTTCGCTGGTGAGGGAATCGTCACATGGCAATTTCAGATAGGTGCATTAACTAAAAAATACTCCATTTATGTATCTGACTTACTTTTCTTCGGGGGTTTAATAACTTACTTTTCAAGCGGAGTGTTTGGGAAAAGGTTTAAGGAAACTGGGAGTGGAGAAGTGCATAGTGATTGCGTTCAGTTATGGAGGAATGATAGCAGAAATGTTTCCAGATTTAGTGGAAGCACTAGTTGTATCTGGTTTCATTTTGGCAATGACTAATTCGATTAGTACTACGACGCTTAATGGATTGGGATTTTCGTCTTCTACAGAGCTGTTGCTGCCTACGACGCTTTGAAGGTTCAGTAGAGACATCATTATATACAACAGTCTGGCACAAGGGAGGGAACTAGTACTATTAGGGAATAATACAACACAGAAAATGCCAAGAGTTGTGGATAAACTTGATATTGACTTCTTAATTGTGATTTTGCTCAACAAGTTTTCTTAAGATTTAAAGAAAATTAATCCTAAAAGAGGAGATTATTAAAATTTAAATAATAGAAGGAAGGTTTAAAAGAAGAGAGCTATACAAGAAGGAATAAAGACATTTTAAAACTTCAATATGAAGGTTTTCTTTTACAGAAAAAAGCAACATAAAGCCTTCTTCAACCGCAATGTATTCAAAAGTTCTTTTATCATTTGAAACCACTCTATTCATTTCAAAACAATTTTTCTGTTTGAATAATTTTTCAAAACAATCTATTCTGATCTCTGTCCATCTCTATTATTTCTGTAAACAGGTGACAACCATCCCTGACTGTGTTTCAAACGAAAAAATAACTGCATACCGGGTTAGGATGTCATAAGTAGCGTCTAGGGAGGATAGGATGTATATACCTTACCCCTACCTTTTAGGTAGAGAGGTGGTTTCCGATAGACCGGTGACCTTTTCAATTTTGTAAAAAAATTAACCAAATGACAAGACTCCACATTCGTTTTACCAACAACACAGATAGTAGTCTAGAACAAATTACATCCATTCACATTCAACCATGTAATGCAAATAGTGTAGAGATACAGACCTCAAAAACTCCGTGAAACTGATGAGCTGAGTAGTTGTACAAGAAAAGAGGCAATTCAGGTGTGATTTGCCTAACAAAGTCACTGTAACGTGGTGGCAAGCCTGAAATATAATCGTAGTAGTAGATATTAGACAAAAGCACAAATCTTGAAAGAACTAAGAGCGTAAAATTTCACTCATCCAATGTATTAAACAGAAGCATAAATCCCAAAACTCAGGTTGATTATATAAATCTTTTGCATTAATTCTTCTCTATTTAGATACAACTGATCCAAAACGAATATTTTCGAGCAACATACAATCAAAACCTTTTTTACATTACCTATTGTACCAATGCCGATAACAATGCTTTCCGTTGTTAACATAATTTCATACAGCCACATAAAATAGAGAAGTCGAAGCAATATCAAGCATAGTCAGTTCCAAAAGACTCAACTTTATCACTAATATCAAACATTTAACAAAAAAGGAATCAAAGCTACAGTAAAATCCCCAAAAATCAGTAACATCTACAGCAAAATCCCCAAAAAACAGTAACATCCATAGCAAAATCCCCAAAATCAGTAACATCCACAGCAAAATCTCCAAAATAGTAACATCTACAGAAAAATCCCCAAAAATTAGTAACATCTACAGCAAAATCCCCAAATATCAGTAACATCTAATTCAACCAACTACCACAGGCTCTTTTAAAAGAAGAAAAAGGAATAGGGTGAGTACTTACTTATACAATAAGCATCGTTTAGTTACAGCTACAGCAAAATCCCCAAAAATCGCATAGAATTACGGCAAAATCTTCAAAATTCGTCAGCCAATCTCCCACAGAGTTACGCAAATCCCCTTCCACAGAACCTTCAGCGATTAGGGCAATCCTTTAACGAGTTAGCTTTAACGATTAGGGCAAAAGAAATTGACAAATGATTAGGAGAAATTCCAACTGAGTTTGGCCAAATAAAGAAGCTGAAATTGTTGTTTCTTTTCCAGAACCATTGCCTGATGAACTTACTACGTTAAAGAACCATCTCAAATTGTTGTCTCAAAGGGTCTTAATCTGTCGATTTAAAGAAGTGTTTTGACGAAGAAGTGTGATTTAAAGAAGAAGAAGTGTTTAGAGAAGAAGTGTGATAACGATTTAGAGAAAAATTTAGTGATTTAGAGATTTAGGAGTCGATTTAAGCTTAAGTTTTGGGGAAAACGTTTTATTAAAATGTTTTTGTTTTGGAGACTTAAGAAAATATTTTGTGAAGATGGAGGGAAAAAAAATAAGTATTGCTATAGCTTATTTTATATATCTATTGCAACGCTTAATGTTAAATGCGACGGTTATAATGTTAAATTAGAGCTAATAGAACAATTATTTATGACAACGCTTGGAAGCGTTGCAATAGACCACCTATTGCAACGCTTTGTTAACCGTCGCCAAAAAGTTCGTTGCCATAGGGGTAATTTCCAGTAGTGCGTCTACACTTATCACCTCAGCTTGGTGTATTAAGGCTCTCATAGCATGTCAAATTGAAGGAAAGAACTGAACTAAAAAATTATAAAGTACTTATATTACTATAAAAGGCAATTTTCACTCGTAAATTTTTTATTACGTCAAATTGAAGGAAGAACTGCAGTAAAAGAGTCTAATGTACTTGTATCACTATAAGAGACAATTTTTTACTCTAATGTACTTGTATCACTATAAGAGACAATTTTTCACTCGTAAATTTTTTATTACGTCAATTTGAAGAAAGAACTGAACTAAAAGAGTCTAATGTACTTGTATTTTCACTTGTAAATTTCTGATTACGGCAAATTAAACTATAAGAGACAATTTTTCACTCATAAATTTCTGATTACGGCACATTGAAGGAAGAACTGAACTAAAAGAGTCTAATGTACTTGTATCACTATAAGAGAATTTTTAAATTTCTGATTCAGTCGCACTGAAGAAAGAACTGAACTAAAAGAGTCACTCGTAAATTTCTGATTACGTGACAACTACTTTATCATCCAAGACCATTAATCCTAAGATTTATGGATTTCAATTGCTTGAATTCATAACCTTCTAATTATAAGAAGACAACTTTATCATTGAAGACCATTGATCCTAAGATTTATAGATTCAAATTGGTTGAACTCGTAACCTTCACGACAACTTTATCTTCCCAGACTTTTAGGAGTCGCTCAGTTGAAAATGAGTTATCTCAAAATAATTAATTCTGAAATTAGTTATCTCAATATATAACATAAATAATCTTGAAATTAAGTCATACCTCCAACAAAACGACATAAAATATCCTATTATATCGAAACTATTATATCAAATACCTCACACCAACCAACCCCTTAATCCTAAGATTGGTAGATTCAAACCACCAAGTGACAAGAAAAACAATGGAAAAAAAAAAGAAATAGGGAAAGAGACACAACTTTTCCTTCAAATTAGTATTCATAACTTGTCAATAATAATCCATCTCAAATTATACAAAGTTGTCCAACCTAATTCAAAAACTATCAACAATTAGCTTATAGAAAAAGCTTCATCAATCAATCAGAGATCTCTGTCTATTTCAACATCTAAACTTTTAGTACTAAGATTCATCATCGATCTTTCTACATCTTCTATAAATAAATTTCACCTTCTATTAGACGTTGCACCACTACAAGCAAACTGAATCAACGGCGGTGCTGCTGCTGCTGGTTCATGACAAAACGGCGCCGCTGGATGTTGCCACTTCTTAAACACCACCTCTTTCTTCACCACCTCCTCTTTCTTATTACTATTGTTACTCGAGTTGATATTACTCGAATTGGCGAGCCTATTAATTGCAAATTTGAGATTACCTTCATCATCAACGGGAGAAGTAATCAACGGCGACAAAAGCGGTATAGCTACATTCCAATCGGTTGACCGATTGATTTGTATCGACGCCGGAGCTCTCCGTTGGAGGCGGCTAGGGTTCCGGCGATCGGCGGTGGAAGTACGGTGGTTGTTTGACATTGAAAATTTTGTGTGAAAGAGGAGAGAAGAATTGGTGATGTGTAGTGTATGAATACGGGGAAGAACGTATGTATATATAGGGGGGCACGTGGAGAGCACGTGGTGGTAGAGAGAGATTGAGTCAATGGTCAAAGATGAAAGAGCTAAAATATTTATGTTTGAGCTGGATTAATAATTAATTACTCTTCTATTTACTGTTTTCATTTAATTTTACTCCATCTATATTGACTTGATAGTTTTGTTTGATTATTTATTTTTTTAATTTTTAATTATTTTTTATGAGTTAATTTTGCTAAATTTTAAAGTTAAATTAAATTAATTTTGTAAATTAAAATTTAAATATTAAAAAATATATAAAAATTATTATTAATTATAATTTTTTAAATTTAATTAAAAATATATTTTAAATTATTGAGTAAAATTTATATTGGACTTTAAAAAAATGAAATAATTAAAAAGAAATAAAGGAAGTAATAATAATCGTGATAAGAGTAGTGTTGAAAATACACTCTCAACTTCGATTCATTTTTTTTAATCAGTTTAAAATATAATACTTTAATATTTATTTAGTAATATTTTAATTTTAAAATATTTATTTAATAATATCGATTAATGATCTATGTCACACAAATATTTATGATTTATTTTAAATCACAAGTTATAAACATTCTTCTTTCTTTCTTAAATTCAATATATAGTCAAACTTTCTTCTTTCTTTCTTAAACTCAGCTTCAAGTTAAATTTTCTCGCATAAATCATGTAAAAAAAAAATCTATCTTAATTTCATAGATTGAATAAATAAATTAAAATAAAAAAAATAAAATGTAAGAAATATTATACTAATCTTATTAATAGTAATCTGAAACTTTAGATTTTGACTGCTACTGATTAATCAATACTATATGTACTCTCTCAGTCTATTTTAATATGCTATTTTTTAATTTTGTTAAATTAGATAAATAAATTAAATAATTATATTTAATATAATGAGTAAATAAAAATGGACAGAAGAAGTAATTGACCATCATTAATAGTTCATCAATGTTATTTCCGTCGAGGTAAATCTTATCTAGAACTTACAACTGCTATTAATTATTTTTTTTCTTGGTCAAACTATAAAGTTTTAATTCAACCAACTGATATATACACAATCACTAATTTCTATTAGACTCTAGAACTAGATCTTTAAGTAGTAAATCTTATCTATTTACAGGTAAAAGTAGCTAATAACTAAACAGGAAGGAAAATTCAATCTATTAAAAACATCCTCTTTCATTTGGGCTTGTTCTGCCTTATGCTGTGTAACTGAAAAACAATCTCTTAAAAGGTTGTCCTATAAAAATAGTACCGAATATGATGTATTGATAGTGTAGATATTAATAAAGTTGACAGTAACTATGTTTCTATTAGTTAAATTATTTCTTATGTGATATTTATTTGATGTATATTTACGTAATTTCTTAAAAACATGATTTATTTATAAAAATACTTTTCATTATAAATATGAGAGAAAGAATGCGATTTATTTTTTTTAAGAACAATAATGTTTTTAATCGTACTAGTACACATGGTAAAATTCTTGCATTACTAGGACTATAAATTTCATATATTGGTGATACATAACCTAATATTGAATAGAATGTTTAAATAATGTTTGCATGAGTAATACACTAAAAATATTGTTTCTCGTATTTTCCGTCCGACTGTAAAAATATATTAAATAAAGTACTAATAATACATAAAAATTAATGCATACATTCTTCTTTTCAATGTGCTCTGTCAAACGACTTTTAAGGGGTTGATTTATGTGATGATAAGGTATAATAATTTCGAAATAAAATATAGAATTATTTTATTTTAGGTTTGATTGGAGGTATTAATTAGTTTTGAAATTATTTATTTTTGAATTTACACTTTAGTGATGGAATAAATTATCTTATATGCATGATGGGATAATTCATTTCATTATATGAGATAACTCATTTTAAAATAGCTAATTTTAAAATAATTAATCTCATCATAACATATTCTTAATTAAACGATCCCTAAATCTTTCGATGAGTACGGTGTGCTTGCTTGTGAAAATTGCATAACGGACATTCCATTCTCTTCAAATATACAGAATTAAAAAGAAAAACAGAACAAACATATTGAAACGAAGAAAGTAATTAATTGACATAGCGGCTTGAGAAAAAAAACTCTTAATTTTAATATTTAAAAAAGCTTATCAATTCGTCAAAAGTGTTACATAGCTGACTGGATCGTCCTAATTAACCCAACGTCACTCTTTCTATTATGGGGCAAATTTTAAACCAACCTTGTCCATAAAATATGTGAAAATGCTTTTGTAATTGTTCTTAAAAGTAAAAAATTATTCAATCAAACGATTAAGATAAGTTCCTTCCCCAGTTCATGAAAAAACTTACTTAAACACTTGTCAAATAGTGTTAATTTTTAAGTTGATGAGCACTTCACCATCATTAATTAATAAAATATGGGTTCAACTCATATTAAAAAGTAAATGAAACATTATTGATCCTTCGTGAAAAGACAAATGATTTTTTTTAAAAAAAAAAGTGTCTACAATGTTAGATAATTAGAATCAAATCGATAGACCTTAATAATTTAGTTAAAATCTCGTATTATATTTAAAGATTCACTATGTATATATATTTGAAATTTAATAAATTTATAATTGTGATTAACTTGTTTTTGATTATACGAAAGAGTTACTTAAAATTTCAAAACTAGTTTAGTACATCCAAAAATTATTAACACTACAACTGAAAAAGTTATCAGTCTCATGTATAGATAAAAAAATTATTAACACTACAACTTAAAAAGCTATCATTCTCATAGATAACGAAAGTTTCAGTAAATTACTTCCTCCATTTTAAAATAGTTGATCCATTTTGACTTGACACTCTGTTGGAGACTAATTGGGTCATTCTTATTTTTCCTTTATCATTGATATAATGGACTATGCCCAATAATTTTTTATTTGTTCTTCTTTATTATGGCCCAGCCCACATTTATTGTATATAAGCATGAGTACAAAATATTTTCAGGACGAACTTTATTTTCTTCTTTTTCAAATAATGAAAATGCTCTCCCTTCTCTCTTCTTTCTCTCTCTAGAAGGTTCCATTGATCTGTGTCATTTTCCATTGTTTTTCGTCGATTTCTTCTTCGTCTTTGAATGTTGACATGGTATCAGAGCCAAACATCTGTAGATCTGGTATTCCCTATGGTTCGAAATCTGCTTCGCATTATCGTATTGGGTTGAGCGGAGAAATTTCTCGATTTATTGCTGGTAGTTGACCAGATTTTTGAGAATTTTTGTAGCTGCACCGACGTCTGCGGAGGTGAATCGATTTGCAGTGACATTTCTCGATTTATTGCTGGTGGTTTTCTCGATTTATTACTGGTGGTTGATCAAATTTTTGCGGATTTTTGTAACTGCACTGATGTCTACGATGGTGAATCGATTTCATCCTTTGAATTTTTTTGAAGACTGTTTCGCTTTTCGTTCGTAAAATTGTCTGATATTCTTCTTCACCCTTGTTTTTTGGGCATATTCTTACTGGGTTGTATGCGGACAAGCTTGAGTTTCTCTCGTTATCGATTTTTTGGTGGTGACACTCTGTTAGTCTGCACTTGAGTTGCTGTTTTCAATGGATGAAATTCCACCTTCCCCTTCCTCTATTAGTGCTGCTACTACACTCCCTAGAATCGATTTTCACAATGATGATTTCACTTATCCTTGTCATCCCTTTTATGTTCATTCCTTTGACATTTTGGAAGGATCCCTTGTCTCTGTTTCATTTGATGGAACTGGGTACGCTAGTTGGCGACGTACCATCCTAGTAGCTCTCTCTGTTTGTAATTAACTAGATTTCATCAACAGTGGATCCCTGCATCCTTTCTCTGATTTCCCCTTAGCTAGATAATGACAGAGATGCAATGACTTAGTATTGTCATGGCTCCTTAATTCTCTGAGTAAAGAAATCAGTAGAAGTGTCGAGTACTCTGAGCTTGCTAGTGAGGTCTAGAGTGAGCTTGAGGATAGGTATGTCAAAGTTGATAGTACGAGACTATTTGAGCTGAGAAAAGAGCTTGCGCATATTTCTCAAGGCTCTCAAGACATTCCTTCCTATTTTAATCGAATCAAACAGCTTTGGGATGAAATTTCATCCATCTCCACTAAGCGAGTTAGGTCTTGCACTTGTGGTGCCAAAGCCTCATATCAAGAGGAAGAGCAAAAATTATATCAGTTTCTGCCAGGGCTAAATGAGACATATGCCCAGGTTAGGAGTCATATTCTCCTCACGAAACCTCTATCCTCTGCTGATGCTGCCTATGGTATACTGTTAAATGATGAGAGGCAAAGGCAAGTCTCTACTGATTTTTCATTGCCTTTTTCTTCTGGGTCTTCATCCGTCAATACTGGGATTGTTATGAACAACTTCACTCTTTCATCCAGGATAAATTTTGATTTTAACACTAGTAGTTTCAATCCGATTTGCAAGTATTGTAAGAAACCAGGCCATAGCATTGATAAGTGCTCCAAATTGCATGGCTTCCCACCCGATTTTAAGTTTACCAAGTCCATGAGTCCTAAGAAAGTTGTTGCATATGGGGAAGTTGCACATTGTGCTCCAGACTCTACTGTGTCTTCTACTTTTATTTCTGGATTCCCTGGTTTGACTGCTGAGCAACACACTCAGTTGTTGTCTCTCTTACAACAAGCTCAGATTTGTCAACCTGAAATTGAGTCTACTCCTTCTTCATCATCTATGCTGGCATCTGCTGGTTTTGATGGTAAGCTTGTAGATGATAATATTGTGTTCAACTCATATTTGCACTCTCAAGTAGTTAATTTTTTGTGGATTGTAGACTTTGGGCTTCTGACTATATGACCTCCCATAAAGAACTACTTCACAACATTCAGACCTTGCGCTTTCCTATTCTTGTTTCTCTTCCTAATGGGTACAAGGTCAAGGTTACCAATACAGGTTCCTTAACCTTGTTTCCTCACATCACTTTACACAATGTTCTTTACATCCCTACTTTTTAATATAATTTGATCTCTATCCGCAAATTAATTGAATAAATGAATGGAGTTGTTTACTTTATCAGAACATTGTGTGTTTTACAGGCCCCTTCTAAGAAGATGACTCTGGTTCTTGGTAAGGTAGACAATGGCCTGTACAAACTACTGTTGCCTTCCAGTTCTACTGCTGGTTTTTTTTCTTCTTATTCTAGTCCTATTATGTTTGACTCTTGTAAATCTTCATCTGATGTAGCAAATTCTGTTTCTGTTATGCATGAATCCATTAATAAAATTAATATTTTTTGACATTATAGACTTGGTCATATTCCTTTCTCTAGAATGAAACACATTCCAGAAATACAGTCTCTTATATCTCAGAAACAGTCTTTTTCTTGTCCTGTTTGCCCTTTAGCTAGACAAACAAGGCTTCTCTTTCCTGATAGTTTAATAAAGTTCACTATGCCCTTCCAATTAATTCACATTGATACTTGAGGTCCATATCACTCTCCTACTTATGATGGGGCTAGGTACTTCTTAATCATTGTTGATGACTTTTCTAGAGCCACTTGGACCCACCTCATGGGTGCAAAGAGCAATGCTTTTGGTCTCGTACAAAAGTCACTTTATGACTTACGACAGGCTAGGTGGGTGCAAAGAGCAATGCTTTTGATCTCTTACAAAAGTCACTTTATGGCTTACGACAGGCTTCAAGACAGTGGTATATCAAGTTGTCTCATGCTTTATGTTCTCGCGGGTATACATATTCTCTTAATGACTATTCTTTATTCAAAAAGGGGTTCTGGTGACTCCCTTGTTATTCTTGCCATCTATGTTGATGACATTATCTTAACTGGTTGTGATTTAAATGAGATTGTTGATCTCAAGTCCTATCTTCACTCATCTTTTCGGATCAAAGACTTGGGCATCCTCAATTATTTTTTGGGTATTGAAGTGTTATATACTGACCCAGATGTTTTACTTCACCAAAGGAAGTTTGTTCATGACCTCTTGGACTCTTTTAATAGCATGGTTTGCTCTTCTGTGATCTGTCCTCTTGAACTTAACATTAAACTCAAGGCTAATAATGTTGATCCTCTTCCCAATCCTGAAGAATATCGATGTTTGATTGGGAAATTTAATTTTCTCACACACACACATCCTGACATCTCTTTTGTTGTTCAACACCTCAGCCAGTTTATGCATTATCCTTGTATGTCTCATATGTCTGCAGCTTTGCATCTGCTTCGGTATCTCAGGGGTACTCATGATCATGATATTTTTTTCTTCTCTGATCCTGCTCTCTCGCTTACTGTGTATTGTGACAGTGATTGAGGTGTTTGTGCTGATAGTCGCAGATCTGCTAGCGGTTATTGTGTGTTTTGGGATAATAATCTGATTGGTTGGAAGTCTAAAAGCAGGCTATTGTTTTTCTTTCCTCTGCAGAGGCTGAGTATTGGCAGTGAGTAAAGCAATTGCAGAGGTTACTTGGCTCATTCTACTTCTCTCTGGTTTTGATATTTCTGGTCTAACTAATTTTTTTTTATTTGTGACAATCAGGCTGCTATTCACATTGTCAGGAATCCCGTATTTCATGAGTGGACCAAACATATCGAGTTGGATTGTCATTTTGTACGCACCAAGTTGCTGATGGTCTGATGTCTCTGTCACATACTTCCAGCTCTTCCCAGCTTGCTGATGTCTTCACAAAATGCTTGCCTGGTGTCCAACATCATTCTCACTTGCTCAAGTTGGGAGTTGTCTCCCTCTCTAACTTGTGGGGAGGTGTTGGAGACTAATTGGGCCATTCTTATTTTTTCTTTATCATTGATGTAATGGATTAGGTCCGATAATTTTTTATTTGTTCTTCTTTATTATGACCCGACCCATATGTAGTGTATATAAGCATGGGCACAAGATATTTTTAGGAGCGAACTTCATTTTATTCTTTTTCAAATAATGAAAATGCTCTCCCTTCTCTCTTCTTTCTCTCTCTAGAAGGTTTCATTGATCTGTGTCATTTTTCATT
Organism: Capsicum annuum; assembly: GCF_002878395.1. NCBI lineage: Eukaryota > Viridiplantae > Streptophyta > Magnoliopsida > Solanales > Solanaceae > Capsicum > Capsicum annuum. The sequence goes on along the minus strand of NC_061113.1, from coordinate 15,549,651 downwards.
GTTTTTCGTCGATTTGTTCTTCGTCTTTGAATGTTGACATACTTTTTTTAAGAAATCATTTATTAGAGCTTTATTTTATCAAATAGACTTATTAATTATGTTTTGAAATATAAATTTGAGTAAATATGTTTTGTTTAGTTATTTAATATTGAGGATAGTATTGAAAAAACGAAATGGAAGGAGGAATTGATTTGAACTGAAATGAAAGATAACGTTACAGAGCCGCACGTGGAAACCATATCATCATTGGAACAGTTTCTGACAGATTGACGTGACTAATGGAGGGCTAAGATTAGAGCAACGTGGGCACTTCTGATCCTTAAAAAAGACAGTGCACGTCGGATGGGAGATATCGAAAGTTATCCTAGTTTGTCTGTCTGCTTTTACTGTCACACATTTCAATTCTTGTCAATTTCATTTCCTTCTCGATAATATCGCCCACCCGTGCACTAGCAGGAATGAGATTTTTTGGTTCCATTCGTTTGGATATGCCATTATTTTGTGATTTAAAATTATGAAATGAATCAATGATTAAATATGAGAAAAAAAAAAGATGATTTCACTTTATGATGTATTAGAATGGGATGAAATATTTTTGTTTCTTAATAAATATTTATACATGTAATTTCATTTTATAATTTAAAGACATGAATAAAATTAATGTTTGAATATATGATTTAGTATTGATTTTATCTCATGAGATGAGATGCAATCTCAAATTCTTCAAAAGTTTGATATGAGATTTCATATTATGATTTGATAATTTTTTAAATATAAAAAATGATATGTAAAATTGGTATTCGATCCACCATTCCTTGAGGTATCATAAAATTTGAAATCATTAAGTCAATAAATTTTGAATATCAAATAAATAAATATATATATATATAAAATAGATTTTGGGAATATAAATTACACATAAGAAATACCATAGACCAAATGATATCCCCAGTACATCATTTTGGAACAAACATAATTTCTAAATATTCTTTGTGTGTCCCAGTCAAAGTGCCAATTGTGGGTCATTGTTGAACCACCTTTGACAAAAACAGAAAAAAGAAAAAAAGAATATACACAAATGAATGGACTCAAGCAAACACCCAATCTAAATCCAAAAACAAAAGAGGGAATCAATTAACCCCTAACACTAGTTTTTGTTACTTTATTTACTACTACAAGATTTGGAAGAACATTTTTTACTATACTTAAAATAATTTATCCACTCTTTATAGCATATTTTCTTCTTCTTTTCCTTTTTTTTTTTTTTTACTATTTTTGTAGGATGCTTGGTATTCGTATTAGAATCTGACTAGTTCAAATTTATCCCACTTAGAATACATTAAAAAAAATATTTCTTATTAAGGATTTTTCATATTCAGAACTTGAAATTGAGACCTTTGATTAAGCTATTCAAAACAGATCAACCAATTATTACTGGGTAAAAAAAAAAAAAACATTATGTTGAGCTTTTTTTTCTCTAGTTCAACTTCAAATGTAACAATTAAGATGTCATAATTCAATCTATAGTTGAAAATTCTTTCTCATATTTCAGTCGTAAGTGTTAACTAAGTCAAAAGAGAAGGATAATTTTTTTTTATTCATCCTTTACTTCCTTTGCTTGGATTAGCATATTTTGGAAAGATGTTAATTCGTATTTTCCTAAAAGTATACAATAAAATAATTGGAAAGCTATGTAATAGAGAACAAGTGTGGCAAATAATTCAAGATTTTGCAATAGATCAATGAACTAGGCTAAAAAAAGAAACATCATGAATTTTTCTTTTCAATTTTACAAGTGACACTTAGAGGTGAAACACCATCAATAAGTTTCAAGACATGTTTAATTTAATCCAGAATTATCATCGATAACAAAAGTTAAAATTTTTATTGAGAATACTGCTCAAAACTTTAGTCTATTTTGATCTTTAAAAATATTATTTTCTATGTGCACGATATAATTTTTGAACAAAGGGTGTTTGAATGACCACATTTGAGTCAATGTAGCAATGTCACAGTTTTGGTGATAGAAATCATAAAGATTAGCTTAGATATGTTCTCCAATAGGACAAAGGGTTTTGTTTATAGTGTAATTAAGCTAACAGAGAGCTAAATATGATTACTTGACAAAGGGTTTTGTTTATAGTGTAATTAAGCTAACATAGAGCTAAATATGATTACTTAAAAGATAAATCTATCTGGGGCTTAATCAAGAAATCACTCAACGTGACAAGAGGTATTTTTTGTTGGATAACGTGAATTGAATTTGCTATATTTGAGCGAGGATTTTTCAAAAACAGTACCTCCATGTGGTATTGAAAAAATTTGCATATACCTACCTATCTCAACCCCCCCCCCCATCCACGTATCAGTGGATATGTTATTGTTGTAGTAAGATGTCATAATTCAACAAGTAGTCGATGAGTTTTTATTTCATATAACCATCAGTTGCTGCCATGTGACCAGGAGGTCACGGGTTCAAGCCTTGGAAACAACCTCTAGCAGAAATGCAAGGTAAGACTGCGTACGATACACCCTTATAGTGGGGCCCTTTCCCAGACACCGTGCATAGCGATAACTTTAGTACACCGGGCTGCCCTTTATAATCATCAGTGTTAATTAAGTCAAAAGAGAAGAAGATATTGTTCTTATCCATCCTTTACTTGTTTATTTGGATTTGTAACCACTCTTTTGGTGCACCAACTAATATTTTGAAAAGATGTTAATTCGCATTTTCCTAAAAGTAGAGAAGAAAATACTTGGAAAGCTGAGTAATAAAGAACAAAGTGTGACAAATAATTCA
>NC_061113.1:15512331-15546751 GCF_002878395.1 Capsicum annuum | reverse complement strand
ATAATAATAATAATAATAATAATAATAATAATAATAATAATAATAATAATAATGGTATGATTGTCGATCCTTTCCTATCGGCTATCGTGAAGTGGCTTTCAGCTCCTCTCCTCGTTTCGCTCTTCCTATTTATGTTCTCCTTCGGCAAATTAAATGGTTTTGTTTATAACGTAATTAAGCTAACAAAGAACTTACGATGATTACTTAAATCTATTCGAGGCATAATCAATAAATCACTCTTTAAGTGATAAGAGTAATCACTATGTGAGGACTCTTCTAATGAGGTATTTCTCGTTGGATATTCTAATTGTTGTATTAGAAAATCATCGAAGATAGTATGAAGAGAAATTAAAAATATTTTAAGCAAATAACACTTATGATAAATATTAGTATTTTAATAGGTGTATCATATTAATGCTAATAAAGTTCATCGAACTGTTGTGCGTTTGACTAATGCGTCGAATTCTGATGACTGCTTGATTCTTCCTGCATGGTTTAATACTTAATAGAACATGATAATCATATTTATTTGACTAATTATATTATTCCCTAATTTGATTAAAAACAAGTGAATATCATATTTATTTGACTAATTATATTATCCCCTAATTTGATTAAAAACAAGCAAAATATTCACATCGAGACAGGAAATTCATGAGGAATATCTTGACAGCCAAATGGAAAATTCCCAAAAGGGAAATATCATCCAACATTGAAGTTAGCTAGATAACAAGGGAATAATAATTACCATGAAATTAAAGATGTCATTTTAATTGTGTCAGCTTGATTGACTTTTCACGAGATATCATGAATTCAAGTCTTGAGGATAAAATCGTCTTTAAAAAAGTAAAAATTTTCAACACAAGTCCGAATTAATCGGATCTCCTATTCAAGTCTTGAGGATAAAATCGTCTTTAAGAAAGTAAAATTTTTCAACACAAGTCCGAATTAATCGGATCTCCAAAAAGGCTACAAAGTCATAGTGATGATTGTCATGAACGTTGCCCTCGAGGGCGTGTATGAGGTCCTTGCCGATTTCTATCAACAAGAGTGCATTTCTTAGTAGAGTGTTAAAAGTGGAGACTATAATCGTAGGGATCAATTGATAGACAATTTTCTTAAGGAAGAGAATTCAGGATGAACATTTTTGTCATTCGCTATGGCTGACTGAATGCGTACTAGCATGATCAATCAATGGACGGGAAAATTGCATAAATGACGAGACCAACCTACCCAAAGTCAAGGCTCTTCCTTTTCTTGATGACGAATCTTTGATTGACGGACACTAGGAATTAATTCAGAGAAAAAAGAAGCATGACATGAGATAGGCGACAGAGAAATTTGCGCCAGCAAATTAAGCAACTACCTTAAGCAATTGTCAGATCGATCTTTGAACATGAACCCCCACCCCCACCCCACCCCACCCCACCCCACCCACTTAAAGAAAAAAGGAAAAAGAGATTAAGCTTTGTTTTCTTTCTCTCTAGCTCAACAACGTGTTCACATATCAACTTCCAAAATATATATTTCTTTCTCTTTTCTTTTCATTGCATTTTATGTGATGTTATTTGATTGAACGCAACATTTAATGTATCAATTAGAACTTGTATCTTTTATCACAGTAAGAAATTTTTTTAAAGTAATACTTCAAGAGATAATATTATAAAATAGAAACGCGAGATACAAATTTAGATGGAAAATAATTGGCATGTGCAACTAATAGGAATTGAATCACTAACCAAATTGGTATCCAATTGAATTGACATTTGATCATGGAAAAAAATATTGAATACCAAGATTAAATATTTAACCCTATACTGTGACTAAGTTTTGCCTAGAATGTACTTCAGACTGGCCTTGCTCAGCAATAATTTTTGGCTGATTTTCAGGTTTGAAAACTGTCGATATCCTCAATAAGATGGATGAAAGCGCTAATCAAATGAGTTGGGAGGGAGGAAGGAGGCTTTCGGTTCCTTTGTCTTCAAGATAAGCTAGTAAGCCCCAGTCTCCGAAAGCTGAACAACAAAAGAATTAGCAGAGAAATGTTAATAGCAATAATATCGCAACATCTACAACAAGCATGGATATTTTTCAAAGGCTACTGTATGACCAAGTGGTGGATACTCGACGTGTTTGTCCCTTTATACTTTTTACTGCACAATTCATTCCTAGAAGTAAGGTCTAAACCAGAATTCCTAAAGCACCCAACTGAGCCAAAGAAGGAAAAGCAGTACGTAATTAACATATTTGCTGCCTACTTATTGATTGAAATAATAATGTGTATAGATGTGATTGTGTTGCCTGTATGCATACTCCTTGAATGTTTCTTCTATCTCGAACAATTTTGAATAGAAGGGCAGTCCGATGTACTAAGCCCCGCTATGCTCGAGGTCCAGAGAAGGGCCGAACCACAAAGGTCTATTATACACAACCTTACCTTGCATTTCTGCAAAAGATTGTCATCACGGCTTGAACCCATGACCTCTAGCCACATGTCAGCAACTTTATCAGTAACGCCAAGAGCCCCCTTCTATCTTGAACAATTCTGAATATACGTGTAAAACACAAAATATTGATGACCAAAACTGGCTCAAATTTTTTACTTCCCAGTGATCTTTTAAAATCTCTTCTACAATTACAACAATATGAAAGCATATACTCCTACCCCCAGCAGTCCAGCACAAAAACAATAACAATAACAAGAAATCAGAAGGCAAGTACAACTGGACAAGAATCATATCTTGATAGGACGGAAAGGAAAGATAATAATTGTAACCCTCTCCTTTCCTCATCATTCCTAGATTAATCCTCCGACCCACCCCTTCCCCTTCCCACTATCTGAAGCAAAAATAAAAGCATTGCATAAGACCTGCACAGAGTTTTGTTAAACTGTGATGTAGTTGAAAAATAAATTTACCAATGGATAAATTAGAACATGGATTTGTACCTCTTATAAATTCATATAGCACATTGCTTGTGCTTGAAGATAATATGAATCCTTGTATTTTCTACCACTGCCAATGTGAATCCCATTTCTAATCCAGTCCTCTCGATGAATCCAGGCTTCCCTACTAATATCGAGAATTCCAAGGATCTGAAGAACATACAAACTTAAATGTGAAGCATGATACAGGGTTTGGTTGAACAGGTATCACCTTACACATGATTAAAAGAAAATTGTCTCAACAAGATAAGTACATTTTTTAGCTTCCTGACTATAGCAATCTCAAATTGACCCGGTTGTTATTTTGAAAAGAAGAATCCTTCTTTGTTTTTGCTAACCGTGGTGTCCGGGCTAGCTTGCGCGCACCTCAACTAATTCCACGGTATGCCTGCCACCTCCCAAGGTACCAAACTCTGTCCATCAAGGCTATAGAGCAGATAGGAGAAGAAATCACCTAGTACCACTAAGTCTTCTTCAGGAACTAGGATTATAAAACAAAAAGCACAACACAATACAATGCTTGGTCCCTCTTAGGCTCCTGATCTTGAATTGAGGGATATTATTCATAAATTATGCACCAAAATGGGTTCAATGGCATAATGATCTGTAACATCAACGGTTCTTTAAACCATGTAGCTGGAGTAGTACGGTCAGCTGATGTGATTAGCAGGCCCGTTATGCTGTTCAAACTCTTCAGTGCCCTTTATTTCCTTAGTGCAAAAATACACATCAGGTAATACTACAATAGATAGTTATTATTTATCAACTCCTTTTATTCCTATTTTTATAACTATGTCGTGAGAGCTAGCTTGCTGGCTTATTATTCATATCAGACCAATATTACCAGAATATAGGATTTAGCTGTTAAAAAATAGTGCGATGTGGCTATTAAGCAGAACCTCTAATAAAAAGTGTCTACTTACTGCTCCGCCTTTCCATGATACAAATGCTGGATTTGTTCTCGATTGCAAAACCTAATAAATATACACACAAACTAAAATGTCAATTCCTCACAGCAACTTACTATATAAAAAGAGAATAAAAGATGAGAAGAAAACAAGATGATGGAAGTTTGCAAGGACAGTATGGGCCGAAAAAAAAGGATGGGCATCCATACATAATAGTTTCTATTGCACCTATCAAAAAGCTAGAGATTCTTCAAAGTTTAATCCAAATAATTAACCACACTTGTTCCATTTTACATATTTATACCAACACATTGGATTAGTTGGGCAAAGGAATCTACATACAGGGAAAAAACGAAACAACAACAATTAGGACGCTTTATCCGAGCAAGTTATTTCAACTATATGAATCTGGAACAGAACAAAAAACACTTCATAATTGTTTTAGCCATTCATTCCACATATGAATCTTAATTAGAATACTTTATCTGTCGGAAACAAAAAAGAGGAAAAGATGAACATAAAAGTAACTTTCTGAGTAAGAGGGTATCTGACTAAGCTTATAAATTATTGGCTTATCTACACATTCTTTAATACTAAAGTGCTTATACGCCAATATCAGCGAAAATTCATAAATTAATCAACCCCAACATATAGCTTTTCAGCTTATAAGTATTTTGGTTCGGCAAGAACTTTTACTATTAATCCCAAAATACCCTTCTCAAAACAACACTCCTAGCTCCCTGTTCATTCCATTTTCACCATTTGTTCTTCTCCTTTGCTCTTAGTTGCACATCACAAAATAATTTACAGTCACTAAAGATAATCCTATCTAATCAATTTTAGAGTAAATTGATGTGTATTAGAATTAAAAATCTTGCAATAATTAACTCTTTTTTTTTAAAAAAACAAAGGTGCCAAATAATCAACTTCGTTTTATTGTGAACATATCAATTGCTTATTATCAGTTTCAGCACTTACCCCCAACATATAATTGCTTATTAGTAAAATCTATTTTAACACTAAAACAGCCTTATTACTACTTGATTATCAGCTAAGCCGAACAAGCATTAAATCAGCCAAAATCGCATTTTGTACTCATCAACAAGTGAGTGCAAAAGATGTGCATGTTTCCTAAGGAAAAACCAAGGAAATCTCATATACTCGGTTTTTGCATTCTCCTTTCCCTTTTTCATTCGTTTTCCACATTTATGGTCTTCAGCATGCTAAAAACACCCTAAGCATCTGAAGGATATATTTGAAAAGGCCAAACACATAATGAAACCTTGAGATGATAACGGGGCAGGACTCATATAAAATCTATTTGGTTAAATCCAGAAGCCAGACATATGCATCTGGCAAAGAGAAGAAACAAAGGTACACGAGATTGTTTGGAAATTGAAGAACAACCTAACAATGAGAACAGAAAAATAAGCAAAAGCTAAAAACTACCTCCACAGTGTCAATTGCTTCATGTGAAGGAATTGCATGTAAAACTCTGCAAACGAATGAGAGCAGTCAGCATAAAAGCATACTAGTGATCTCCTAAACCATTCCTATAGCTTAGAAAATTGTGAACTTCCTATTTACTAGCACTTTACCTGATAACATACCCAAATTCAATGGTCTAGTTATGCTTCAAAAATCTTTTAAACAGAGGGTGAAATATTCATTGGTTATATGTATATATAATTATGTCCAACTTCTAGCAACAGGGGTATTGTTTCCTTTTTTCCAGTTACATTTAGGCAAAACTAGACTTGAACGAACCTTTCCTCCACAGCTGGAATGAGACCATAAACTGATGCAGCTCCACCAATCTGGAGAACGGAAAAATATCACATTTCGAGCCACATGACAACAACAATAGGTTGAATGTCCAAATAACTAACCAATTGCATGCTGCAAAATAACTTCCTCTGTAGGTCAATACGCCCTGTCAATTGTATGAAACGAGGTTCAGAAAGAGTATACCCAAATTCTACCACATTATATAATAGATTACTAATCACCCGTCGCAAGAATGCTCTTTGTAATAGCTTCAGCAAGCCCAATATCAAGACCAATATCATCTTCTTTCTTTGGCTTTGTTTGGTAAACTGGGTAGCTCTCCCACATTGGATATGCACCACCACCAGAAAAGTCCATGTGCCAAGTGTCCTCAAGCATATCATCACAATCTTTCAACCTATTTAGATGCAAAACTGAGCACAGAAGGATGAGGAAGGATTTAGACCCATCATATGTAATTAACTTACCAAGTGCGGGGTGGCGGAGGATAAACGTCTGGAACCAAAAGCATTGGGTAAAATAAACCCATTGGGGGAACCTGTATTAAAACCAATCAGGCACAAAACACTTGATATCAAACCTTATGGATTCAATGTTCATCTTTTATCAGCAAGTACAAAATATGCCTCTTTCAATTGAAATACAGATGGGATTTGATACTGTAAAAGATTTGGCTAATTGTTAACATGGGATCTCATGTTCAACAGCAAAACCATGTCACAATTGCTCACGCTAAATCTCAGCTCAATTGCAAAAGCATGTCATGATTTAATTTTGGATTTTCCTTGGAAGTATGATTGATAAAAAAATTGTTTGGATTAAACAATGCAAGTTGTCTAACCATGACAAAAAACACTAGCTGCACTCTCTTGTAAACAGTAACCTTGTGATCTATTGCAATTGAAACTATTGCCACAGAAAATATGAGGCATCAGCAGAATCTATCTCTGGAAAGTTAGAAATGTGAAAGTAAAACAAATGACATCAATCACACATCCTCTTCAATAAAAGCAAAATAAATACAAGAGGGTTTTGAAGTTAACAGGTATACATTAAGAGCAGTCAGCCTTGTCTTATGAGATCCAGGTGGCATTCCATCTTCATATGAATGTACCATGGCAACAGCTTCCACTTCCCCCTCCTGGACGGTGGAATAGATTAAACATTTAGGTGTTCATGTAATGATGCATCAAATTCATAACTAGAATTATTATAAACAGTTCGGTTGATTACAACAGAAGGTGATAAATCGAACAAATAGACTGAACGACCTCCATAATTGTCTCTATTCATCCGAAGGACATTTTTCGATATACATTCCCAGAGTGATACGTTGACTACCAAAGTGGAGGATATCCGGTAATGGGCTATACATGTTTCTGGCGTTTAAATGTTAAAGGCTTTAAATTTGTTTTTTTTAAAAGTTTAGGAAACTCACTTTGATCTGACAGTAGGACTCTTTAAGTCTGTTAAGCATCAGCAAATCTACAGGCTTTGACAGGGCATCAGTTCGAATCGGTGGCCATGTTTGATGATGCCTCTGAGTCCAAAGAAGGCATCTTGATATATCCTGTTAGAATTGAAAAAAAAAAATACAGATGTTTCAGCCAAGAAAGACCGATCAAAAAATCATTGAGAAAAATTTGAAGAGCAAGAAACCACGAACTTAATAACTTGCTCCAAGCTTGATGCTGAAATGTGTGACAATCTCATCTAAAAGCTTAAGCTACTAGTGAGAGCACACTTTTAATTATTTAATCATATTATGTCTCAACACTTGAAGAAGAAGAGACCCCACAATTTTTCCAAAAATCCCTGAAGCTGCTCCCTTTGGTTATGATTACAGCAAACAAAGACAAGACTGCTTCCGTTTAGCTACCAAATCTCTTAATCTATATTTTGGCAAGTAAATGAAGAGATCGAAGAGATTATGGCTAATCTAGTTTTGAGAACTACTAATTCAATTCGTCCCTCCCATGTTAAAAGAAAGTAAAAGATTGAAAAAAAAAAACCCTAATTTGCCTTACAAGAAGAGTAGTTTAGTTTTGCAATAAGAAAGTCTAAAGAGAGAGGAATGGATATAAGGGATTCATAAAGTCGGAACTAACTAGTTAAGTCTGCGTACAATACACCCTTGTGGTGGGGCCCTTCCCTGGACAACGCACATAGCGGTAGCTTTAGTACACCGGCCTGCCCTTTTTTATAAAGTCGGAACTAACTAGTTAGCATTGAGGCGTAAATGACTGACTAATTGAACAAGGATAAGACATGTATATATTGAAGTCAGTAATATCAAGGTACTCTGATTCTTGATCTTTGAGCTCATTTCAATTACTCTATGCAAATCCCTATCGAGTTTTCAAGCATAAGCAGCTATTGACAGCAAACATCTGATTAAACAAGTAACCAGTCGATTATATGCTTCACCCTACATAAAATCTCCAAGAAATAAAAATCAAAACAGCCTCTAGTATAAGAACCATAAAAGATAAGAAGAATTGAGCTTCTTGACTTATCCACTCCGCAAAGTAAAATCCATACTTCTCATTGAATGCTCACCTCTCCACCAAAACGTAAAGATATATGTGTTGTGGGTAGAGCCACTCCATCCTGTCCAACAGCATCAATCATTAGCATAGGGATACATGGAGGATCAGTATAAAGGTCAAATAGAAATTTTCAGGATGTTATTTGTTAAAAAGCATAATAATATCACAGAAGTCTCTCTGCTTCATGATTTAAGCAACAGGAGATGTATAAACTGTAGGTCATCTACATAGATAAACAAGGCATCAGCAGAGCAATTGGGGAGACCAAGGGGTGGTTTCCCCTGATATTCTTCCTCAAATGACAGGATTCATGCTGAAGCAGTAATCACAGTGAAGTAATGATTTTAATGAAAGATATCGAGGCAATGATAAAATAGCACTCTCAGAATCTCAATTTTTTGTATAATTTTAACCTAAGTATCGAGGCTATGGGTAATGAGAAATTTTGTTATACTTGAGTGTGCATCAATAGCATTGATGGTACTGAATGTGTTAACTATGATGATGTGTCATAATAGGTGGTGAGAGTAGTTCGGAGAATCTGTTGAAGAAATTAAGAGGAAAGCTACCATTACTCTGAGTCTTGATGCCTTAGTAACATGAATTACTTTCAGAATGTTACCATGATTCATGTCCAGTTATAACCATCACCCACTTCCGCATGCACAAGGAAAAATCCTTGTAGTATGCCAGTATCAAAGTCGCTAGAATCCTTATCCTGGATCCCATATCTAATACTGGAGAGCTATAAACAAAGCTGTAATGGAAACGAGGGCTTAACTGTAACTTTTCAACCATATAGAGAGGCAGAAGTAAAGCTTCCGTACCTCAACACAGATAACAGATGTCACTTGAGCTCCCATGTTGACAATGCATGCTGTTGATAAACCATTTCCAAAAGCTGCAGCAAGACCTTCCTGGTTTAACCAATTCAAACAGAACATGAATAATAAAGCCGTTTTGTACATTTTCATCCCTACTGTTTGATTACAAGGTATAGTTAGCACTTCCACTTAGTCGTTTTCAGTAGTCAGCATTTCCAAGAACAGGTGATTACAAATTCAAGAGTAAAATTTTCCTACTTCAGCAGTCTTTTTAACGTCATCGAACTTTTCTTCCTTAGTCTTCTAAGTTAACTAACAATGTTTCATCAATGAGAACTGTCACAGAGTTCAGGAAAGAAAAGGAGACATTTGAAACTTGTTGCATTAAACATGCCATAACGTTCATGCAAAAGATTGTCATGAAGGTTAAAATAGAAGGTTTATATTAATATTTCCAAACTTAGAAAATTGCCATTCTTTTTTTAAAACGAACTAAAATTTTGTCACATAAACTGGAATCGAGGGGAGTAAAAAATTTAAATCTCGTGATTATAAGAGTTAACTAGGAAAGAGAAAACATAACATCGATGTGACACCCTAAATACAGGATTTTTTAGGAGCCAAAGTTATTTATTTAAGCAATACAGAGATTTACTCACCGTCCCCAACCTCCTCACACTATGCCCAACTTCAAATAAATAAGTGCTTTTAATAGATTCTGTCCTGATCCTTCTTTTTTTCTTTTCATTTCATCAAGAAGTAGGTGCTCCATAAGAAAGCAAGTCGGGCCCATCTGTTGGGCAAGTTATTGCTAAACGTAATGGTGTAAAACATAAATCTTTTTTATTTTCCTTAATTAAATGAAAATAGAACGTATTAACTTGATCTTACATTAAATAGCCTAAAACCAACTTCTAAGAAGTAGCTCACGGTTATCAAAAAAAAGATCCCCTAAAAACCTAAATGTGATTCCCTTTTAGAAAGTGCAGCAACCCTATCTAGAAACTTGCAAAGAGTGTAGTAATATGCAAGGTCTTCTAGGGTTATAGATCCAAATGGCACTGCTTAACAATACATGCCATACACACAAGCATTCTTGGTTTTATTGTAGATTGGAAAGCATAGGACAAGCAATTATCAGATCTTCCTAAAAGAATGAAGAAGCAATCTATAGCTATATATATATATATTTCAAAGTTCGTGTTATCATGTAGGTCTGTAGTTGAAAAAACTTCTAAACAGGTTAATAAGAATGAAGGTTTTGGTCAACTTGCCACTTAAGTGCATACAATTACTTTACATTAATGCCAAAAGAGTTCAGAGACATAACGTCACCTGGTGGACTACTGCTGAACCGAAGCGTAAGTCGTGCAACACGATGGATAGCATTTCTTTAATTTCTGCTTGCATAAACAACAAGCAGTGTTACATTTTTTACTAGGAACAAAAAGTGCTATAGCAACGATAGCAAGGGGTGGTCATGTGGTAAAGTCACTCACATACAACAACAATGACAACAACTATGCGTTATTCCCAAACAAGTTCCGTTCAGCTATATGAATCCTCACTGACCATGCCTACAGTCGTAGAGATTCCTTTACCTTGTTCGTGCATGGACAATGAAGCCTTCGTGAGCTTTTATGAAAGAAAAAGCATTCTCAGGAAATGGACACAAAACAGGCAGGAGAATAAAACATAAAAGATTCAATGACCAGTTAGCCACTAGATTCCTTGTGATGAAGTACCAAGAGGATAATGGATGGTTTGCGAGGAAGAGTCAGTGAACGTGTTGAAATTTGTAAGAATTTCCAGGAGAAGAAAGTAAAATGCAATACTTCTATGTCACCCATAGTGGCAGTTTAACGTAGAGATTGACATAATATTAATATTTGTTCTTCTTATGTATTTAATGTGATGAAGCAAAAATCTTTTTAAGATGTTCTGTCAGCTGCAGTCCAATCTGGGTTCATCTATCCAAAGATTAGTCACTTACCAGCAATCTCTAAGACACCCTACCAAAGAAATTAAAATGACAAGCTGCGGAAACCATAGGGAAGTTTCCTCTTACTTTTGGGCATCTCCATGGACAACAATACCCTCTTTCAAAGTTCTTGCTCTGAATCCTGATTTTTCTACTTTGTAGAGAAATTTTCCAAGAGACCATTATATGATGGATCACATTCTCAGTAACTAGAACGGCAAGGAAATTTTAATTCATGGAAAACTATGGAAGATAAGGGAAAGGTAGAGGAAAAGCACTGATCTTTCCATTTCGCCATTTGGTGTTAGCAGTTGGAAGAGGAAGGAACATGGAAATATAATTTCCTTCTAGAACTACAAATTTCAATTTTCTTTTCAATTTTCCCTCTTCCTATACTTATTGCTCTCGGTTGCCTTACCATTCCATTCCCAAAAATCAATGGAAATGAGAGCAGAACAGCTCTTTAGATTCACCTCAACCTATTGTTAATTAAATTGATTATCCTCATTTCAGTCTGCAGGACAATGCACATGTAAGAAACCGTCACATTTTTTTAACTGATAGTAGCATTCAGGCCAACTTGCACAAACCTGAACCAATTCACCTACTACAGCACACAAGCACGAATGTTGGTAAACATTAGACCTGTCCACTAAGGCCAGAGCAGCTGGGGACCCCCACTGTCACAGCCACATATATCTCTCTTGATAATCCAATGAGTGGAGTATTTATTTTCTCTAGAATGCTGAAACTTCACATTACTTCATCAATGGAAACAGGTATCCCATGAATAACACAACAGCATTTACGAAACCAACTCAGTCAAAACACACAAGAGACCTTATGCAGACGTGAATTAGCAAAGCTAGCTAGATTATAAACACCTAAATTCCAAGATCTAGTGGAGTATGCACCCTTCTTTTCCACCAAATATTGCAGATTTGACCAAAATAACAAAATTCTAGCCTAAAGATACATTTACCAGAGTTCTGGTTTCAGACACAGGAAAAATGAATAGGAAAAGATAAAAGTATATATACCACGATTGTCAAATGTCTCTGGAATAACAAGGATTGCAGAATACATGTTTCTTTCACGATGGGGAATATGCAATTTCTCAACCAAAATCCAATCCCAGATGGTATGCAGATCTTCAAGAACCTAAAAATCCCCAAGTATTATATTAAATTAATGGTTACTGAAACTCTAGTTAATGTGAAAGAAGTTGCATTTATGCACCTTTTGGAAAACCAGCAGAAAAAAAAATACCGATGCTCAATGAAAAAATTGGAATGGGAAATCCAAAAACATCAATTTCAAAAGTGAAGTCACTAAATTGTGAGTCACAGCTAGAAGAAGCAGATGCACATCAAATTTTCCATGTATCTAAGGAAATCTTGAAACAAGATATTACCTGCTGCGTCGAATAATGCTGAGATACATTCAGATGACCTCGGCGTATAGGACGACGCAAGCAATATGGTTCAGTTGGGGATATTCTTAGAGCTTCCTCCCCACATATGTACTCTCTATATTTGCGTTCTCTGGAATTAGGTTCAACCTTAATCTTGCTTTCCTTCAGAGTTGGGGACTCACTGGTATCACCCTCGTTGGGTGCATCTTCTACTGCTATCGCAAAACATACTTACTTGTTCTTGAAAAGGTGAAAATAACAGAATAAACAAACTAAGCATGTTCTTGTATCAGCTACTATTGAAAATCAAACAAAAACTGAGCCAAACAGAAAATATCATCTCTTCGATATGGATGTCCCGGTCCATGAGTAGTCTTCTCATGGTGTACAAGCATTGAAATCATTTATATGCACAATTGGTAGAAGCTAAATTTCCAGTAGAGATAGAACTAAAGAGTCCTTAGTATTCAAAACAAAATTGTTGAAATAATAAGCAAAGATGATATAGGTGATTAGTGGCATACATGTAAATCTGTGTAGTTGTTAGTTGAGTTAGTTAGAATCAAGCATTGACAGCTGTTAAATTAGAGGTTGAGACAGTTATATAAAGGGCAACAACAACAACAACAACAAACCCAGTGTATTCCCACTTAGTGGGGTCTGGGGGGTAAGATGTACGCAGTCCATACCTCTACCTCTGATGAAGTAGAAAGGCTGTTTCCGAAAGACCCCCGGCTCAAGTCACGAGATATCACACAAACACATAGTACAGCACAGAAGCAGATGACATGACATAGATACGGCACCCATAAGGAATATAAAACAGAGTAAAGCAGGAATGCAGGAATATAAAGCAGAGGAAAGCACACAGATTCGTAATAAACATGGAACACGGAACACGAAACACTGAATACGGAATCATAACAGGAATACACCCCCACCAATTAATTCCCTACACTAGCGACCCGAACTGGCCCTAATCCTCTGCCGTAATTCGCATCTTCCAGACCTTCCTATCTAGGGTCATGTCCTCGGTGAGCTGTAACTGTTCCATGTCCCGCCTAATCACCTCACCCCAGTACTTCTTCGGTCTACCCCTTCCCCGTCTAAAACCATCCAACGCTAGCCTCTCACACCTACGGACCGGGGCATCCATGCCCCTCCTCTTCACGTGTCCGAACCATCTCAATCGTGCTTCCCGCATCTTACACTCCACTGAAGTCACACCAACCTTCTCCCGGATAGTCTCATTCCGAACTCTATCCCCTCGGGTCAGTCCACACATCCAGCGCAACATCCGCATTTCTGCCACCTTCATTTTTTGGATGTGGGAGTTCTTAACTGGCCAACACTCCGCTCCATACAGCAAGGCCGGACGGACTACCACCCTATAGAATTTGCCTTTAAGCTTGGGCGGCACCTTCTTATCACACAGCACCCCCGATGCGAGTTTCCACTTCATCCATCCCGCCCCAATACGGTGCGAGACATCCTCGTCAATCTCACCGTTACTCTGGATCACGGACCCGAGATACTTGAACTTATCCCTCTTCCCTACCTCCTGTGCTTCTAGCGTCACTCCTACCTCATTCTCCCGCCTCACGTCATTAAACTTACATTCCACATACTCTGTCTTGGTTCTGCTCACCCTGAACCCTTTAGACTCCAGAGTTTGCCTCCACAACTCTAATTTGTCATTCACACCCCCTCGAGTCTCATCTATCAGGACTACATCGTCTGCAAAAAGCATACACCACGGCACCTCCCCTTGGATACGCCGCGTCAACACATCCATTACTAACGCAAACAAAAAGGGACTAAGAGTAGATCCCTGATGCAATCCTGTCAGGACAGTGAAATGCTCTGAGTCTCCTCCCGCCGTCCTCACCTGGGTTTTCGCTCCCTCATACATATCCTTAATTACTCTGATATATGCCTGCGGTACTCCACTCACCTCCAAGCATCTCCAAAGCACTTCCCTGGGGACTTTGTCGTACGCCTTTTCCAGGTCGATGAACACCATGTGCAGATCCTTCTTCCTCTCCCTATACTGCTCCACCAACCTCCGTACCAGGTGGATTGCCTCCGTCGTCGAGCGGCCGGGCATAAATCCGAACTGGTTTTCCGAAATAGACACTATCCGTCTCAGCCTCACCTCGACCACTCTCTCCCATATCTTCATAGAGTGACTCAGTAACTTAATCCCCCTATAGTTATTGCAACACTGAATGTCCCCCTTATTCTTATAGAGGGGGATCATGGTACTCCACCTCCACGCCTCGGGCATCTTTGCCGTCCTGAAAATTTCATTGAACAATGCAGTCAACCACCTTACACCAGCCTCTCCAACGAACTTCCAAAACTCCACCGGTATCTCATCCGGCCCCGTCGCCCTACCCCTTCGCATCCTGCGGACTGCCTGTCTAACCTCGTCTACCTTAAAACGTCTACAATAGCTAAAATCCCGACACTCCCCTGAGTGCTCCAGTTCCCCTAACACAATAGCTCTGTCCCCTAACACAATAGCCATGTGTAGATATTTTGTACTCACTAATCTTGTACATTTCAGAGCAATGCAAGCAGTTAGCTTTTCTCTTCCCTATTCAGCCTAGGTATTTCTCCCCTTCTTGTCCAGTAATTCATCAATGGTGGGAGTTTTAACATGGTATCAGAGCCAGGTTAGGCAGATCGAAGCTACACCTTAGGCTTGCGAAGACTTTGTTGATTTGTTTCAGCTGATTTAGAGTTTTCTTTTGAGGTTAACAATGGTGGATTTGGATATCGACGATCATCGTCATCCTCTATACTTGCAACCTTCTGATAATCCAGGAAATGTGATAATCTCGATAAGCTAAAAGGATCAGAGAACTATTCGGTTTGGAGCAGAGCAATGAAAATTGCTCTTCGAGCTAAACGAAAGTTAGGGTTCATCGAGGGTACATGCAAGAGGAGTTTGTTCAAGGGTGATCTGGTAGAAGAATGGGAGCGCGTCAATGCCACAATTCTGACTTGGATCATGAATACGGTATCTAAGGAATTGGTGAATGGAATCGTGTACGCAGATGATGCTCATGTAGTGTGGATGGACCTCAGAGATCGATTCGATAAGGTGAATGGATCGAGAATCTACAAGGTATTGCTAATATCTCTGATTATCATTCACGATTACGCTTGTTGTGGGATGAATATCAGTCTTTGATTCCTGGTGTGTGTGGCTGTGCTAAGTCAAAAGAGTTTTTAGTTCATCAGGAGCAACAAAAGCTTTTTCAGTTTATGATGGGATTGAATGAGTCGTATAGTGCTGTTAGAAGTCAAATTTGCTTAATGGTACCAACTCCCTCCGTCAGTCAGGCTCATGCTATGTTGGCTCACGAAGAAAGTCAGAGAATCATTTGTGAGTCTAGTTCTAGTTCACACGGAAATATAGTGAGTGAAATGAACGAAGGAACAGCTTTGTTGAGTATGAACGAAAATCAGAGGAGATACAATACTAGAGATAGCCAAGAGAAGTTTGGTAACAGTCAACAGCTAAGTTTCTCGGACTCTCCAAAAATGTTGCCGCACCCGTGTCGGATCCTTCAAAAATACACTATTTTTGGAGGATCCGACACACAATCGTAGACATTTTTGAAGAGTCCGAGCAACTTAGGTCAACAAAGATACAATGTTGCTGAAACTCATCAGAGATTTGCAAAGCATAGAAGCTTTGGCCACTTATTTTGCGAATTTTGTAGAAACAAAGGCCACACAAAAGAGACTTGTTATAAACTGGTTGGTTATCCATCAGGTTATAAGGGGAGGAAGAAACCATTATACAGACAAGCTAATGCAGTGATGAATGAAAACAATTCTTCTGTAAGTGAAGATGTAGGTTGCAGGGTAAGTGCAGGAGATCATAATGGATACATGCAGGGTACCCATACCAGAATAAGCAAGGAAATATGCAGAGTGTGCAGCATCACAGGGATAATGATCATGAGGCAAGCGGTAGAACTGGCCGAAATCGTGGATCAAGAATGCAGAATTACTTCACTGATGAGCAATATGATCAGATTATTGGACTCCTGACCAAAGGCAAAGGAGCAACAAATGCACCTGCAGTTCACATGGTAGGTAATGCTACCTTTAAATATGCAGGGAGAAACACTGATCCTTGGGTTATAGATACAGGAGCAACCAACCATATGACTAACAATGCAAAATTGTTGACACATGTGACTGATTTACCAGATTCTAGAAAAGGTAATGTGCATCTCCCTAATGGTAAGAGTGTGCTTGTTAGTTATTAAGGTAAATGCAACATTGGGAATGGTTATGAGATAGGAGAAGTTCTATACGTACCTGACTTCAAGTTTAACTTGTTGTCTGTGTCAAAACTGACAAAAGAACTGCATTGCTTAGTACTTTTCTTTCCAAAATTTTGTGTGTTCCAGGACCTACGCAATGGGAAAGTGAAGGGAATTGGTAAAGAAAAAGGAGGTTTGTATGTTCTCAAGGTTGAAGACCATGATGGAACACAAGGCATGAATGTAGTCAATAAAATGAATAGTTGTTTAGTTGAAGTATCCACATTAGATTTTGAAGTTTGGCCTAAAAGATTTGGACATATACCAGCAAATGTGATGAAGAAGATGGCTATTCTGAAGAATAAAGTTCCTACGTGCAAGTTTAATAGTTGTACAGTGTGTCCATTAGCTAAACAAGTGAGACAGTCTTTCCCTTTATGTAGTACTAGATCTACTGCAATTTTTCAGCTGATTCATACGGATTTGTGGGGCCCCTATAGAGTTTCTACTTGTAATGGCCACAGACATTTCTTGACCATTGTTGATGATCATTCTAAGATGATATACTTGTTGGAATTGAAAAGTGATTTCATTGTTATGTTTAAGCATTTTGTTAAGATGGTTAACGTGCAGTTTGGAAAGAAAATTAAAATGATAAGAACAGATAATGGTGCAGAGTTCCTTAGTAAAGAGTGCACTGATTTCTTGCTAAACAGTGGTATTGAACATCAAACCAGTTGTCCGCATACTCCACAACAGAATGTAGTAGTTGAGAGGAGGCATAGGCATATCTTGGAAATGGCTAGAGCTATCAGATTCCAAGACAGTATACTATTGCATTTATGGGTGAATATGTGCTTGCAGCAGTTTTATCTCATTAACAGAATACCATCTGTTGTTTTACATGGTAAATCTCCCTATGAAGTATTTTATCACTCTAGTCCTTGCTTGGCTCACTTAAGAGTGATTGGTTGTTTGTGTTTTGCGACCATTCCTTATAATGTTGACAAGTTTGCACCAAGGTTTGTGGCTACTATGCACATGGGATATGCTACCTCTCAAAAGGCTTACAAGTTATATGACTCTTAAGACTGGAAAGATGTTTGTAAGCAGGGATGTCACTTTTAAGGAACACATTTCCAACAATTGAAGCAAGGTCATTCTATTCCTATTTTTTTGGAGTTAGCAGATGTTCCCACTTCAGCACATGTGCCTACTCATGAAGCATTATCTTCTGGTAATGCACCAGCTGAGTTTTTTTCACCTGTTATAGCTCCACGTGAATCATCAGCATTACCTTCTAATCCCTCTCATCATCCTCCAGATATTCCAGTGCATTCTATGTCTCCTAATGTTGTTCCAGTATTGAGAAAGTTTTCTAGAGGTTCTAAAATCCCAGCATGGATGTCTGACTTTGTCTGTCCTATTAAATCTATGCCAGCTTGCAAATATCCTATGTCTAATGTGTTGGGTTACAGTTCACTGTCAGCTTCTTCCTTCTCAGGCTTATGTTGCAGCTCTTTCTACTGATATTGAACCTAGTTCTTATGCTGAAGCCATCACTGATCCCAGGTGGATTGATGTTATGAAGAGTGAAATCAATGCTTTAGTACATAACAATACATGGGAAGTAGTGGATTTACCCAAAGGAAAGGTTCCCATTGATTGGTTGCAGATGGGTGTACAAGATCAAATATAAGTTTACTGGAGAAGTGGAGAGGTTTAAGGCTCGACTTGTTGCTAAAGGTTATAGCCATCAGGAAGGTTTAGATTACCAAGAAACTTTCTCTCCTGTGGTGAAGATGGTCACAGTTCGAGCTGTAATTGCTTTGGCTGCTAAGAAGAATTGGTCTTTGTACCAAATGGATGTTTATAATGCCTTCTTGCAAGGTGATCTCGAAGAAGAAGTTTACACGCAGCTCCTACCTGGATTTGATAGCCAAGGGGGGAATAAGAGTCGCAGGCTACTCAAATCTCTCCATGGCTTAAAGCAAGCATCTAGACAATGGAACCTAAAGCTTTCTAATGCTCTTTTGTTGGCTGGTTTCATTCAGAGTCAGCATGATCATTCTCTTTTCATATTGAACAAGCATGGCAAACAAGTTATCATACTTGTTTATGTAGATGATTTACTGATGACAGGTGATGATGATGGCTTAATACAAGAAGCCAAAAATGTCTTACATAAAAGCTTTCAAGATTAAAGACCTTGGTACTTTGCGGTATTTCCTAGGCATTGAAGTTAACATATCACAGAAGGGAATTATATTGTGTCAAAGGACGTATGCTTTGGAACTGATACCTAAGTTAGGTTTAGCAGGTTCAAAACCTGCTTATACACCACTGGAGTAGAATCACAAGTTAACCAGCCTGGAATATGATCAGCATTGCAATAAAGTGGAGGATTCAGCATTGAGTGATGTGAAGAGTTACCAGAGGTTGATTGGGAAACTATTATATCTGACCTTAACTAGACCAGACATAGCTTATAGTGTCCAAACACTAAGCCAGTTCATGTAGCATCCCAAAAAATCTCACTTAGAAGTTGCCTACAGAGTGGTGAGGTATATTAAAAATGAGCCTGGACTTGGCATTTTATTAAGCTCAGGAGGAAGTATATCATTGAAGGCATATTGTGATGCTGATAATCAAGCTGTCCCAATTCAAGAAAGTCAGTGACAGGATATCTTGTGAAGCTTGGAGGATCATTAATCTCATGGAAGTCAAAGAAACAAAACACAGTAGTAAGGAGCTCAGCAGAATCAGAATACAGAAGTATGGCTTTGACAGTTTCAGAGTTGATTTGGTTGATAGGATTGTTCAAGTTCCTGAGAACTAAGATTCCTACTCCTATTCAGTTACTTACAGATAGTAAAGCAGCTATGCAAATAGCAAACAATCCAGTTTTCCACGAGAGGACAAAACATATAGAGATCGACTGTCATTTTATAAGGGAGAAGGTACAGCAGAAGTTCATACATCCTGAGTATATCTCAACCAGTGGACAAGAAGCAGACTTACTCACTAAAGGTCTTGGAGGAGCTCAACATTATCATCTACTGTCCAAGCTAGGTGTGTTGAACATTTTCACACCACCTATCCTTGAAGGGGAGTGTTGAAATAATAAGCAAAGATGATATAGGTGATTAGTGGCATACATGTAAATCTGTGTAGTTGTTAGTTGAGTTAGTTAGAATCAAGTATTGACAGTTGTATTGACAGCTGTTAAATTAGAGGCTGAAACAGTTATATAAAAGGCCATGTGTAGATATTTTGTACTCACTACTCTTGTACATTTTAGAGCAATGCAAGCAGTTAGCTTTTCTCTTCCCTATTCAGCCTAGGTATTTCTCCCATTCTTGTGCAGTAATTCATCAATGGTGGGAGTTTTAACAAAAATCTTGAGAAAGAAAATCAACATTTCCAAGTCCAACAATTCAAAATCAGGTAATCAACAATGGAAGATTTGGCGCATAATATCCTCGTCATAACGCTCATCGGTCATCTGAGAAGCTTGACACAGGAATATCAGATGATATCTAAACGCATAAAGATCTCCAAGAAAAATATGAATTAGACCACCCACAGTAGCTCTCCTAGTATTATAGAGAAGGAACCATTTGGTGGCAATTATCCCGTGGATTTAGTCGAGGTGCACGAAGCTGGCCCAGACACCACGGTTATCAAAAAAAAAGAAAGAAAGAGGGAATCATTTGGCTACTTTTGACATTAACAGCAGAAAATATCGGCATGCCAGATAGAACATAGGGCTACTTGCCAATCTGCCTAGGACATCGCTTTCGGGCAAAGAATAATGAGTAGTCTATGTATGTCGACTAAAAGAGTTATCAAATTCAATAAAAAATATTATGTATAGGTACATATAATTGTACACCACCTATAACATTCATCATTAAGAATGCAGCAGCCAAACTAAATGAATAAATGCTCCATTCAAAGAATGAACAGGTTACAGTTCTCACCTGTTACTGAAGGAGGAGGGACATTTTTCTCAAAAACATCAGCCCAAGAGAACACAGGCTCTTTCATGTTATTTTGCGGAGGATCCGTGTCTACACGCCCCATCTGCACAGATAAACACAAAATACACACACGAGTTTGTAGGTAGAAGTATTCCAGAAAGCACGACTATCGCTAAGTATTCAACTAGTTTGGATTCCATGAAAACATTCCTGATAAAATCTTCATCAAAAAAAACATTCCTGATAAAATTGAGCTTCCGTAGCTCCAATAACCACTTCCTACCACACATTTACATGGAAATCTCGCAGAATTAGAAAACAAATTTATATTCTACTTAAAAAGGCATAGATAATTGTCCCTGGTACCTTGCGTGCGTAAGAACTGTTAGCTATCTCCTCACCCAAAAATGGAATTCTCAATAACGACGCAATCTGAGAGAAAACTTAAAGTATATTATAAATATTCATGTCATCAATATATAGAAACTTCAGATTCACACATATATGATTTAACATCCTTTTTCTTCAAGCTCGCATATGTAATTGAACATTGTTTACTAAATTTCATGTACTAACAATGTCATACGCTCTTTCCCGCTCCATATGTTGTGCAGTTGTAACCTGAGAATTCAGCATCTAAGTACAAAAAAGACAATTCCAAAAAGATGTTATCAGAACACATTCAATCACATAAAAATACACATTTGAAATTTGATCCACAAACTTAAGATAAATTAAAACTTAAAAACTTATTTTGAGAAAAATCACCTAAAATTGCAAACTTTACTACAAAAATTCAAATTTTGTAACCTGAGAATTCAACATCTAGGCACAAAAAAATATCATTGAAACACATTCAATCACATTAAATTACAACAAAAACAACATACCCAGTGAAATCCCACAAAGTGGGGTCTGAGGAGGGTAGAGTGTAGGCTGACCTTACCCCAATCTCAAAGATATAGAGGTTGTTTCCAATAGAACCTCGGCTCAATGCAGTCCACAAAATGAAGTAATAAAGTACAGGAAATAGCAGATAGTAACAAAACCAGCAGAAATCACATTAAATTACAAATTTGAAAATTTGATCAATAAATTGAGATAAATTAAAACTTCAAAGCTTGATTTTGAGAAAAACTACATACAATTGCAAACTTTAGAAATAACAGCCAAAATTTCAAAAGTTAATTTTGAGTTTAATGTGTTGCCTTGTACTTCAACTATCATACTATTTTGTTGTAGTTATTGTCCTCTTACTATCTTCAATTTCCAGTATAGGACTGCTTTAGACTGTTTTCCTCTTGAGTCGAGGATCAATCATAAATAGCCTCTCCACCTTCTGTACACACTCTACCTTTCCCAGACCCCACTTTGTGTGATTATACTGGGTAAATAGTTGTTGTTAAAACTCGATTTCGATAAAAAAAATCAGATAAAATTGCAAACTTTAATTTGAACTTATAAAATTAAAATTTGGACTTACTTGATCTTGAACATTTCGTTTAGGTAATTGAGTAGTACGGCGAGAAATACAATGAGGTATATTGAATGGAGTATCCTGTTGAGCCAATCCAATTCTGATATTCGCCGAACCTAAATTACAGTGAAAGTAATTTACACATGATTATATAAGTACTAATTAACAAATTACTCCCTCCATTTCAACAACAACAAACTTGTCACATTTAACTTTTTGAAGGTCATTTTCACTAATTTTCAAGCCAAATTACAATAAATTAATTCGATATCTTAAAATTAAAATTTAAATATTCAAAAACTATGACTAAGTATTTCAGAACGAAGGGAATTAGGGTTAAGTACCTGGATTGATGACGACAATATTGGTGCCACGTTCGGCGAAGAGATTAGAAGGAATTACTGTTTTTAGGTAATCCTGTGTATATGCCATTCAACCAAAAAATTGTTAAGAGAGAGCGCCGTAACTTTAATTCAAACTTTATATTTGTGTTTACAAGTTTGAAAAAAAAAGTTGTATTTGGTTATGTATAAGTTTCGATAAGCGATTTTTTTTTTTTCTAGAATTCAGAATTCATAAATTCGAAATACTAAGTAGAATAAGTACTACTACAGAAAAAGAGTGTATGTAGTAGTAATTGTGAAAGTGAATACCATTGGCCAAAGCTTGAGCTGATGCTGAGGGAGCTGAAGAGACTACTACTGAACAAGGGGGTTTAGTTTATATACCCATTGAAATTGACCCAAAATTCAATTGTTAAATTTTTAGTGTTTTTTTTTTCTCTGTTTCTTAAGCTCTCACCTATTTATTTATTTATTATTTTTTTTTATACTAACTTGATGGCTTAAATTTGCAAATTTAAGGTTTGGTTATGAAAATTAAAAATATATATATTTATTTTATTTGATATCTTTAAAATTTAAAATAAAATTTGAGTTGTGTTTGTTATAATATTTTTAAATAAAGTAAAATATATTTTTAAATAGCGCTAATTTAAAATTGAAAGTGAATTTATTTATTTAAGTAATTTTTTCTTGTGAATTTAATCGTGTTTATTTGAGAGGAATAGAAAAAGAAATCTCAATTTTTCTTACCTTTTTTCTAAAATACTTTCTATTATAAAATTTCTGTTGGAGAAGGGGAGTTTTGGAGTAACGGGTAAAGTTTCTGTTATATGATCAGAAGGTCACGGATTCAAGTCTTAAAAACAGAAATGTAAGGTAAAGTTACATACGATACACCCTTATAATGAGGTCCCTGAACACCCCGTATAGTAATAACTTTAATACACTGAACTGCCCTTTTTTTTGTTATAAAAAAATGGTGCTTCCATATAAGAATTATTAAATTTAGCTAAAACCAGTATTCATCTCCAATTTTGACGACTTTGTTTTGTAGTGTAATCAAACTATAAGCTTCATTGTGCAGGCATCAAACGCTGGCGAGTAAGATAAAATTAATAAGAAAAAAAGATTTAAATATGTCATTAAAATTTATATTATTGATTAAAATAAATTAATATTATTTTTAAAATATATCTATTAAAAAGAACCGATCCAAATGTGTTACAAAAAATATTATTGATTTCGAATTAATTGCAACACCAAAATATGCAACTAATTGATTGGAGGATACACGTTTCGTAACCTATAGCATTGTGTTTGATGATGAAACAACTAATTCATTAGTTGAACTTTTTAATTTGTTTATCTTAGAGTCATATTTGGACCGGCTTATAAATAAGTTAGAAATTCTAATTTATAATTTTTGGTTTATTTTAATTTTTTCAGCTTAAAAATAAATATTTAAAATGTTTATATATTTTACCCGAACACTATAAAAATGTAAAAAGTACTTAAAATAAGCCCAATCAAATAAATTACTTTTCTTTTGAATCATTTTAAAATATATATATATATATATATATATATATATATATATATATATATATATTATGACAATTTTTTAGTTCTTATTTTTTATAAATATTTAAAATTACAAAATTAAAAGAATATTTTGATGTATTTCACCCATTTTTACCAAGCTATCAACCTCTTGTCGAGTCATTAAGAGCCCCAAGTTTATCAAAGTTCACAATTTTCTTATTGAGTTATTAGGGAAGAAAAAGTATGGGTGCTTTCAGAGAAAGGTTGAAAAAAAATAAACAAATACAAAGCTAGGGATTGTTAGAGAACTTTTCACCTTTTTTTTTAATTTATTTTTATTTTATTTGAAAATATTTAATCTTAAGAATTTAAAATACACTTGACATCATTTTATTTACCAAAATTAGGCTGCTATTTTAATTTTACTAAAACTTATCCTAATTTTTTTTACCATTTCATATTTTTTTGTAAAAAATATATTCAAATCCCAAATATTTATAACAAAAATATAATAAAAAGGAATTTCATAATTTTTAAAATTTCAATAAAATGAAAATTTCATAGCCAAACGCATAAAGTTTCTCCAATTATTATTATTATTATTATTATTATTATTATTATTGATTTTAGTCCTGGTTCTCAGGCAAGAAAATGTATTCAGAAAGAATTTTTTTCTGAAAAGTGGAAAACCTTTAGGACATGGTTTTTCGAGACTTATAATTCTGATGAATTACGAAATATTTCCGAAGAATTCTATGAAATATGTGTCTTGCATAATAAAATTATTTTTTTTGTACCATGGTTTATGTCTGCATATTTGCCGTCATATATCAAAATAATTGAAAGATCTTATCAAAATTTTGATGGTACAATTACTCAGGCCCTATATCCTCCTCAGTCTTCCTTTATATTACCCAATAATACTGGAATGACTTTTTCTGCTTTTCAAAAATTTGCAAGTGAAGATGTTGGAAAAATTACTGTTTCTGAAATAAATAACCTTATCGCCCAAAATAATTATTTGAGTCTTTATGTTAAAGTTTTAGAAGAACATATTCCTCTCTTGATCAAAAAACTGGACGAATTAATTGAGTTAGTTAACAAACTTAGCCCACAGATGAATTCCTCTAACATTCCTTCTACATCCGAAAACAAAGAAGAAGAAGGATATATTTTATCTAAACCTTGTATCCAAAGACCTCCTGAAATAGAAGGATTTGAAAAGGTTTCTCAATTAGACCAATTAGAAAAACTCTTAGATAAAAAGTTCTCTCGTTTAAACATTCAACCTCTTAATATTTCTGATGATTTTGTGCAAAAACTCGAGTCTAATTTTGCTGATAATATCGAATCTACTCAAAATACTGGAGATATAATTTCTTCCGAGCTAAATAAGCTAAAAGGTATGATTAAAAAACAATCGGGAAAAAAATACGCTGATATTCCCCGTATGTCTACTGCATATTATCCACGTCCAACTCCTCAAGATGTTCTGATAGAGGAAAGAGATTGGAATCAAACAAATACTTCTTATAGTAGAGAAGCTATTTATGAATGGAATATTGACGGATTATCAGATCAACAGATCTCTATTCTTATCCATCGGATGTCCATGTATGCTACTATTGCCACAGCCACTGCTTCAGCAGAGAATCGGGTCAATCGTACTGACCCAACAATTTGTAAAATGATTGTTGTGGGATTTACCGGCCAACTTCGAGGCTGGTGGGACAATTTCCTAGACGATGATAAACGTGAGGCTATTTTTAATGCCACCAATGATAAACCTGGAAAAGATAATCTAGGACGACCACTTCGGGCAGGACGATCAGATGTTGTCTATACCCTTATGCCTACAATTATTGAATATTTTGGAGGAAGATTTACCAATCAGTATGAAAACATTAGAACTCTTCTTAATGGTTTAAAATGCAAACACTTAGGAGAATTTAGATGGTATAAAGACACCTTTCTTAGTAGGGTTATGGATTTACCCGAAAGTAAGTATGACCATTGGAAAGCTAAATTCATTGATGGCCTTTCACCTTTATTTGCTGAAAGAGTTAGGAAATCACTTAGAGGATCTTATGGCGAAGTCCAGTATTCAGAAAAACTTATGGTCAGATTATTGTAGCTTGTACTCAAGAAGGCTTAGCCCTTTGCAACGAGTTAAAATTAGCCAGACAGATTAAGCTCGACAAACTCAGAGAAAAATCCCAATTAGGAGATTTTTGTGAGCAATTTGGTATGGATAAACCCTTAGCAAGAAAAACCCAAAGATATTCCAAGCCTGATAAATTCTATAGAAATAAACGTTCTAGGCATAAAACCAAAGAAGAACGTGAAACTAGAAAATTCTTTCGTAAGTCTACTAGATTCACGAAAAATAGATCAAAAAGAGAGTTAGCAAAAATTAAGTGCTATAAGTGCAACCAATATGGTCATATAGCTCCAAACTGCAAATTACAAAAACTCAAGTCCTTAGGACTTTCTGAAGAAGTTCATGACCAAGTTTATAATTTATTATATACCTCTGATTTTGAATCTGATTCTACATCTGAAAATGATTTTGAATTACCTAATTCTGATAGTGAACTCAATTAGGTTGATAAATGCAATGATTGTGATAATGATATTTGTAATTGTGATGAAATGATGTATAAACTTCAAGTGCAATTTGAAGATCTTGATTTAAATGTTCAAACTCTTACTGCTGATAACGTCCTTGAATTGCTGAAAGAAGTTACTGATGAAAACTTCGTGAAAAAATCATTAATTTTGCTACTCAAAGAACTTCTACTAATACTAGTATTTCTAAAGATAACTCTTGTGATAATTATCACATGTCGTATTCCTTAGCCGAGGTTAATCGACGTCTTGCGTTAAGTCAAACTCCAGGTAGAGATACTACCGTTAATGATTTAAAAATTGAAGTTGAACAATTAAAAAAAGAAATTGTCTCCTTTAAATAAAATCAGATGATCTCTGATCATAGAATTTTGAAGATTGAAGAAAAGATTCCTGACATCCCTGAAACTCCTATTACTTCAAAAGGAAAAGAAAAGGATTTTGAATACTCTAAAAATTCTGAACTTGATAAACTTAGTTCAAAAGAAGATTTAAAAAGGGATTATTTCTTGGGGATGATGCAAATAGTTACTGCTCATAAATGTATATAAATTACACTATTCTGATAAATAAGGAATTTTCTATCACTAATATTGCTATGATTGATAGTTGTGCTGATGTTAGCTGTATTCAAGAAGGACTAATTCCAACCAGATGTTTTGAAAAAACTACTCACATAGTTAAGTCTGCATCTTGTCATACTCTTGATATCAACTATAAATTACCAAATACTCATATATGTCGAGATAAAGTCTGCATTCTACATTTTTTCTTTTTGATAAAAAAATCAGTTATATCCTCCTATTATCTTAGGAACACCTTTTATAAATGCTATTTATCCTTATACACATATTGATGTAAATGGTTTTTAAGGCTACTTATAAGAATAAACAAATCTCTTATCCTTTTGTTACTAATCCTGTAACAAGGGATATAAATGCCCTTATCAGTATGAAACAAAAGCAAATTAATTTTTTACAATTAGAACTAATGAGGATTGATATTTTTGATACTTTAAAATCAGTAAAAGTCCAAGAAAAAATAAAAATAATTTCTAATCAATTGATTCTTGATATTTGTGCGGATCATCCAAATGCTTTCTGGAACCGAAAGAAGCATATTGTTTCCCTTCCTTATGAAAATGACTTCAGTGAAGAAAAAATTCCAACAAAATCTCGACCCTGTCAAATGAATACAGAGTTAGTAGAATTCTGTAAGACAAAGATTGATAGTCTTCTGCAAAAAGGTCTTATAAAACCTTCAAAATTCCCTTGGTCTTGCACTGCTTTTTATGTCAATAATGCTGCTGAAAAAGAACGAGGAGTACCTCGACTAGTCATAAACTATAAACTTCTGAATAAAGTTTTAAAATGGATTCGATATCCTATACCGAATAAAAAAGACTTACTTTTTAGATTATATGATTCTAATATATTCTCTAAATTCGATTTAAAATCTGGTTACTGGCAAATTCAAATTGATAAAGAACATACTTATAGAACTGCTTTTAATGTCCCTTTTGGACAGTATGAATGGAATGTTATGCCATTCGATTTAAAAAATGCTCCTTCCGAATTTCAAAAAATTATGAATGACATTTTTAATCCCTATATGGACTTTATCATTGTCTATATTGATGATATTTTGGTATTCTCAAAAACCCTTGAATCTCATTTTAAACATTTGCATACGTTTAAACAAATAAATATACAAAATGGCTTGGTCATCTCCAAACCAAAGATAAGTTTATTCCAGACAAATATTAGATTTTTAGGACATAATATTTCTCAAGGTTCCATTGAGCCTATACAACGAGTTCTAGAATTTGCTAAAAAATTTCCTGATATTATTACTGATAAAAAACCAACTTCAACGATTCCTCGGTAGTCTTAATTATATTTTCCCTTTTTATGAAAATCTGTCTAGAGATTTAGCTCCTTTATATGATAGACTAAAAAAGGATCACAAAACTCCTTGGACTCAATTCCACACTGATTTAGTAAAATTAATTAAAAATCGAGTTCAACCTCTTCCTTGTACATCTCTTGCAAACCCTAACTGGTTAAAAATCATTGAAACTGATGCTTCTAATATTGGGTATGGCGGAATACTTAAACAAGTTAATCCCCATACAAAAACAAAATGTTTGATTCGATTTTATTCTGGTAAATGGACTGAAAGTCAGAAAAAATACGCCACAGTAGCCCATGAAATGTTAACTATTGTAAAATGTGTTTTAAAATTTCAAGATGATTTGTATAATCAAAGATTTATAATTAGAATTGATGTTCAATCCGTTAAATTTATGTTTAACAAAGACTTTAAACATGATGCCTCTAAATTAATATTTGCAAGATGGCAAGCTCAATTAGCCCCTTTTGATCATGAAATACAATATAAGAAGGGTAGTGAAAATTCTTTGCCTGATTTTCTATCTCGCGAATATCTTGCATGAATTTTTACACGTACTTCCTCCCTGAGAAAACTATAATTACTATTATCAAATGCATTCCTTTAAACGAAGATATTCATTTTCTTATCTTAGAAAATCTAATTCGTAGCCTAATAGAAGAAGATTTATTCCTTAACCACGACGAATTCCTTGAAAATGAAATTTATTGGTTTGATATTGACTTAAGTGATTAATGTTTACAGATATAATGAAGTTCTTTCTACACTTCTTCTCTGAAAAGTTCTTAATCACCTTTATAAAAGCAGTTCCTCTAAATATGGACCTACACATGCTCATACTTTGAAAAGTTGTAGACGCGTAATTTTGTCCCTCCGAAAGATTAATTTACCTAATTTTACCTTATCCTACCATGTACCCTCATCCATGTTATTATACCCTCACAAAATAATAAAAAATAATAATAACAAACTTCCTAACAAATTCTATCCAATCCCAACCCCTTTACATCTCATCCAAACAACCTACCCAAACAAAAATAGACACCTAACCCTTATCCCTCCAATTAAAAAATAACACCTACCTACACTATCCTAACAAACTCTACCCCACGTCACCCTACCCCAAACCCATATGCCAACAAAAATATATATACATCATCAAATCACTGACCAGGGACACTTTAGATAGAGATACATACACATAAAAATAAGGAAGGGAGGGTCACGTTTTTTGGGAAATAATTATCATCTTCTTCGGAGGAACCTGACCATATATACACGAGTTCATCTTCCATTAACGGACACAGCCACATATACACTACACCTCACAGAAAAAAACGGGACCCAAAAAATACACCAATACTCTGATTATCCATCTTCTCTTCTCGACCTTCATCCATACACAATATAAACCATTTGAACACACACTTCTCATCAACACATACGGGTATGCCACTACACGGAAAAAGACACGGATCTTTCGAATAGATAGAGCTCCTCCATCATCACTGAGAAAGAGCAGATGGAACGACATAGAGCTCACTGAAAAAGAGAAAAACAATTCTCCACACATCACTGATTCACGACTCTTGCTTCACTACACTGTACACACGAGTCCGATCGAGAGTTAGAATGGGCTGTTTTGGTCGTTTTCAGGTTCATCTATTACGATTTTGAAACTCCATAAATCTCTGTATTTTTCTTGATTTCCTGGGACGAATCTGGCCGGAAACACACTAGATTCCTAGAATCTGATCATTTTGCCATCATCTAAGCTCGTCGGAGCTTCGGTTGTTTTCTACGATTTCTTTTCTGGAAATTCTGATTTCTGTTTGGGTTATCGCATTTCTGGGTTATCTCTCGACTGATTTGGAGAGTCGAGATCTTTTTGGTATTCTCCGAGGTTCCGGAACAGCTGTTATTTCTCTTCTTAAGTTAATCGAAGAAAAGCAAGTGATTGAGATACAGTTTGGTTTTAATTGGGTTATTGCGAGTGGTTCGGGTTACAATTTCCCAAATACCGGGTGGGATTTCGGTTCATTATCAAGGTTTTCGGCACGGATTCTCTTTTGTTTCAACAGGATAACGTTCATAAAAGTGAAATTTGAGGTCCATTTCTTCTCTCGTTCTCTATCTTTATCTTGAATCTCGATTATTTTTTTTATATGAATATCTTTGTGTGCTTGCCATGTTTGAATCTTTATTGTGTGTATGGTTGATGTTGGTTTTGGATTTTGAAGAGAAAAATTGAATCGTTAATCGAAGAATGAATTTAGCGTGTGACTGATAATGAAATTGGGGGGAATGGATTAAAAATCGAGAAAAGTGAATGTTGATTAATTTTGATGCATTGATGTTGTTGAGCCCGATAGTGCCATGTTTCAGGTCGAGAAGGGATAGGCAAGACGTAGGTCAGGTAGGCAAATCTAGAGATTGTAGATTGATCGAACGTTTGAGATATGTGCTAAAATGGTTTTGTTTTATCATATTTGACTCAAATGTGCTATTTGGCCGGGGAATGCCCCGAGGTATTTGTGTTTATTCACCGGGGAATGCCCCGAAGTATTTTGTATCCGGAGGACGTCCGTGATGAAGGCCCGAGGCGTCGGGTAAAGCATAGGAGTAGTTTAGGATTAGTTTAGAATAGAATAGGTTTGCATTTTCGCATTTTTTATTTTTCAGGAATGTATAATTGGAATGGACATTATATTTTGGATTATTTTGTTTTGTTTGCTTGAGTGATTGTTTTGCGTGCTTTGTGTGGTTTATGTATTTGTAATGTCAATTTAGCCGATAGGCCCTGCCAAGCGACCGTGGTCAAACCACGGGATCGAGGGGTGCCTAACACCTTCCCCTCGGTCAACAGAATTCCTTAGCCGAAATCTCTGTTCGCAAACCAGTATTAAAGAGTCAAAACCATTTTGAAAGAGGATATCCATGGGTGACTTGGCACACCCGATTTATGCCAAGTGGTGACTCTGAATTTTGATTGTTAAAAATAATCCTTTTTCAAAACAAATTTTCATCTTTTGTCACTTTAATAATTAAAACCCTTTCGACCCTTAAAACATAATCTTTGGAGTACGAACTAGGGGTGTGACAGCTCTGGCGACTCTGCTGGGGAACTTTTCAGAATTCGAGCTTATTTTTGGAGTCGTATCGGCTTTGTTTGGCATTATGGGTATATAAACATTGTTTGTGATTATTGTTTGTATTATTGTTATCACTATTGTGCGTTTTTGTGCTCTTTGTGTACAGTATTTATCTTATGTGTTACCGCTTTTATATCTGGCATCATGTGTCTACCCCCAGGCCTTCTTTCTGCAACAAGTCCATAATACACATGTTGTACATGACCTCTAATTGAGTCACCCTTATTTTAGGGAGGGAGCCGTCGGTGTTATGGAGTAGGTGGAAAGCAAAGCAACCACTATCGACCATACGCTCCCCCGAACAGCCTTGTTAGTGAACTACAATGTAGGTCAGCCTTTAGGTCATACTTATGTGCATCATACTGAGACCTAGCGAGACCCACATGGCCCTTTGTAGGAGACTCACCTCTGAAG
The DNA here is from genome assembly GCF_002878395.1 of Capsicum annuum. Taxonomy (NCBI): domain Eukaryota; kingdom Viridiplantae; phylum Streptophyta; class Magnoliopsida; order Solanales; family Solanaceae; genus Capsicum; species Capsicum annuum. Next base: position 15,514,606 of record NC_061113.1, on the reverse strand, counting down.
CATCCCTACGTGCTAACTGTTGCATCTTTAAGGGTAACGTGGTCATTTGACGGACTGATTTGAAAAAAAAAATATTTGTTAGGAGTAAGGTGCGTAGGCAAAAACAAAAAAGGAAAAAAAAAGAAAAAAAAATATAGAAAAAAAGTGAGTCAAAAAGAATGAATCAAAAGGAGTGTCGTTAAGTTAGGATCAATTTATTAGTTAATCGTTAAGTGTCCAATCTGGATGAACTACGCATACCTGATTCCCTTCCCTCGGGTTGGGATCTGTAGGCAACCCTCTGGGGGTCCGGTAATCTTTGTGTTGGCCTTTGTCTTATTATTAGCCTAGGTCTCTCACCCCGTAATCTAGAGTTGTTAGTCAAGTAGACTGATCTGGCTCAGTACTTTTGTTCGGCAATTTGGAGTCATGAATGTGGTGTGTCCCATCGACATATGCTTGCGTCAAAAATCCCAAGGGTTGGGAATCTTCTACTCCTGTCGAATTTTTGAGATAACGTCTTATGTGTTATTACAGGATAGATTTGTCCACCAAGTCTAGAGTTTTGATGGTTGTCAAGGTGCCCAAAAAGTTAATCAAGTGGTGGGAAATGTTTAACTATGTTGATCAGCAGAAACTGATTAAATTATTAGGTGATCTTACGGAACTTCTGCATGTTACCCCTCGTCCAGATTTAATAGAGGCTTTGTTGACCTTTTGGGGTCCAAGTAGTTTGGTGTTCAGGTTTGGGGAATGTGAAATGACTCCTACTTTGGCAAAAATATCCGGTTTGTTGCATTTGCCCTATATCGAGAAGGATATGATCCGAGCACAAAATCATACTGGTGTGAGATTTTTGCAGTCTTGTGGTTTAAAAAGTAAGGGTATGTGTTTGGGTTGTTTAAGTGATTCGTGGGTTTCCTTAGATTTTTTGTTCGCTAGATTCGGGCCCTCGGAAGATTTTGATTGCTTTTGGGATGAATTTCATATGACTAAGGAGAGGTGGGAGAGAAAGCGTCTTGAAGTCTTCACCCTTGCTTTGTTAGGCATTTTAGTGTTTCCACTATAAGAAAGACGTATTAATACCTGTTTGCAATCTGTGGTGATGACCCTATTTCATAAGGATCAAAATGACAAGGGCATTAATCAAAAGGGCAGGTTCACTCTCATACCCATGATCTTAACAGAAATATATAAGGCTTTAACCGAAGTGAAGGGGGGAATGAGATTTTTTAAGGGCAGTAACCTAATATTGCAGTTATGGATGATGGAGCATTTGCATGCGCCTTCTTTAGTTAGACCAGATGTGGTAGATAGTTGTATTCAAGTCATGGACTCCAGGTTGCGTTTGGATAAATTCTCGTTACCCGTGGAAGTCGATGCTTGGATTGAATTTCTTGAGTCAAGAACCATGGATAACATTTTGTGGACTTATCTGTGGCTTCGACCAAAGATAATATTGTTGGGTTGTCAGACGCAGCTCCCTTTAGTTATGTTAGGGCTCAATTGCACTAGACCATACAGTCCTTCTAGGGTAATGCGCCAGTTGGGTAGGCTGCAGGACATGCCACCAGCAGTGGATCTTCTGAAGGATGTTGAGTACTTCAAGGACCAAGCCTTAGGTGAGAGCAAGTACGAGCAGTTTTGGAAGCATGCAACAAAGCTAGGTGTGGACACACTCAAAGAAAGTTTGGATAATCCAGGCTACACTCAGGGATATGAGGTTTGGCTTCAATCTATCCCTCGGGGTATCAGTCAACCCTTAACAACACAGCTTAGAGGGAGAATACAGGAAGAATGCATAGTAGATGACCATCAGGATGAAAGTGCGGGGTCCAAAGCGGAAACACTGAGAGTTCAGTTAGCAGATTTGTTCAAGACGGTAGAAAGGTGGCAGAATAATCTTTCCAAGTGCACTCCTCATGAGGCAGGAATACGGGCCCAAAGCTTCTTCCCTAATATCAGGGTGTCTTTATAGGATATGCTACAAAGTTTAAATGAGAGAAAAAGAACTTCAGAGGCGGTTCCATCTCAGCCAGGGTCATCACGCAGAGCACCAGTCTGAAAGAGCATTTCTTATCTTTATTCAGTTTGAGTCTTTTATGTGTCTGTCATTGTAGGGTGGTGTCTGCTTTAAGTCAAAGTCAAGTTGTTTTTGGTATTAGGGTCTTTATTAGTAATTTCACGTATGTCGTCTTAGGGGTCTAGAATGTTGGTCCGTATTTGTTGTTTAGTTTTAGAGTGGTCCTAAATTCTTTGTATGTTTTTGTTGTTTCTTTCGTCAAAATGCTATGAT
>NC_061113.1:15504791-15512231 GCF_002878395.1 Capsicum annuum | reverse complement strand
GCTCTTTCAGACTGGTGCTCTGAAAGAGCATTTCTTATCTTTATTCAGTTTGAGTCTTTTATGTGTCTGTCATTGTAGGGTGGTGTCTGCTTTAAGTCAAAGTCAAGTTGTTTTTGGTATTAGGGTCTTTATTAGTAATTTCACGTATGTCGTCTTAGGGGTCTAGAATGTTGGTCCGTATTTGTTGTTTAGTTTTAGAGTGGTCCTAAATTCTTTGTATGTTTTTGTTGTTTCTTTCGTCAAAATGCTATGATGTTACGTCTTTTCTTTGTTGGTTTATTTTCGTTTTCGCAAAAAAATAAAAAATAAAAAATAAAAAATAAATAAGTAATAAATAAAAAAATAAAAAAAATAAAAAAATAAAATAAAAAAAAATAAAAAAATAAAAATAATAATAAAAATAAAAATAAAAATATGTAATGTTTATGCCTATGCTACCCGAACTACGCAAGATCTGATTCATGTACAACATGATACGTAGGCAACCTATTGTTGGGTTCGATCTAATCATTTTGTTTCGTTGTTTTTCATTATTTTTCCTCTTTTAAAGAAAAAAACAAAAGCCATAAAGAATGATAAAATAAAGGTAGATAACGAGAGAAGGGAAAAGAACAGAGATGGATACGAAAAAAAAATAATAATAATAAAATAATAAGTGTAGATAAAAATAAGTGTAGATAAAAATCGGGATGATGTTAAAATGACCTCGCTACCCTCAAAAGCTGGTAGAAATGAACATGAATTTAGGACAATTTTACCAATGTAATTCCCATGCTTGTTTTGTGCCTCAATCCTAACGGATGTCGTCTTTGATGAGCATGTTCTATCAAATAACAGTGGTAGGTTTGCAGCACTCTGGCTAGTCACCCATACTTCACTAGATCCAAAGCAAAGCTCGCCATGGCTAGCAGGGAGATTGAAAATTCACTCATTGACCCGGATCAGGATCACAGGGAAGAAAGTTCAGAACACAATGATGAGGTAGTAAGACTCAGGCAACAATTGATAGATTTATACCGGGCATGTGTCAGCGGCATGCCTCCTCCTCCGCTCTCTGAAGGTCTTGGGAATATCTCTAATTGCCCACCGCTCTCTCAGGCCCAATTCTCTGCTCCTACTGATTCACCTGAGCACGCGCCAGGATTCACTCCGCGACATTATTATCCTGGCAGTTCTGGTGTGCCCTTGGTAGCTCCCCAATCAAGACCCGTTGCTCAGCCAGCGCCACTGATCACATTGGTATCGTGGCTCCGCCACTACATGAAACTCCCATATATGTTGTGCGTCCCACAATGGGACTTCCTAGGTCTGCCAGTGAGCCAGTATTCAAGGTTCCAGATAGTCAGTATTATGCCCCAGAGCCTACTTTAAGAATGAATGATCCGTATAGGTACACTCAACCGCCTGCATTTCCATTCAATACGGAGAAAACTGTCGCAACGGAGGAACAGGATATCGTAGCCCGGAAGTTGAAAAGTTTAGAACAGGCTATGAGGAATTTGTAGGGAATCGAAGATTATAGGAGTGTTTCCTATAAAGATCTTTGCATGTTCCCAGACATCAACCTTCCCCTCGGTATTAAAATGCCAAAGTTCGAGAAGTATGCAGGGCAAGGTGATCCCGTGGCACACTTGAGACGTTATTGCAACTAGTTGAGGGCTGCAGGAGGAAGAGAAGCGCTGCTCATGGCCTTCTTTGGCGAGAGTCTTTCTGATCTGGCTTCAGAATAGTTTATTGATTGATATATCGACAAATGGAACAGCTGGGATGACTTAGCTTCTGAATTTGTTCAACACTTTCAGTATAACATCGACCTGATTTCGGACGAAAAATCCTTGGTCAACATGAAGAAAAAAGCACTGAAGGTTTTAGGGAATACGCGATAAGGTGGCGTAAGCAGGCCACCAGGGTAAAGCCTCCAATGAAAGAAAGTAAGTTGGTAGAGGTTTTCATTCAGGCACAGGATGAGACCTATTTTCAACATTTACTTCCGGCAATGGGAAAGTCTTTTATTGAAGTCCTCAAAATGGGGGAAATGATAGAGGACGAAATCAAGACCGGCCAAATAGTGAGTTTTGTTTTATTAAAAGCCACCACACAAGCGATTCAAGGTGGATCTGGCACATTCAGAGGTAAAATGAAGAAAGAGGATGTGGCGACTGTCATAGCTGGAACCCATTCCTATACCAAAAGACCACCTCGCCCCTATCCCCAATCCCAAGCCTAAGTCTACGCCCAAGCTCCATATATTCCTCCCCACCATTACTACCCTCCACAAAACCCTTTATATTCCATTCCACCACCCCCGTACCCAGTATATAGCACACAGTCATATGCCCAAACTTCTTCTTACCCGCAGTGGCGCGCGCAAGTTCCACAAAATCGCCCATTCGCTCCACCAAATTACCAAAACCCCTCCAGACCCGGTTTTCAACTTAGGCCCGAGTATAAGAAAGAGAAGGCGGTCAAAAATCAATTTACACCTCTTGGGGAGTCATATACTAGCTTGTTTGATAGGTTGAGAAAGTTGAACGTCTTAAGCCCAATTTAAGGAAGGCTTTCAAATCCACTGCTGAGGAATCTCGATTATTTTTTAAGGTGTGCGTACTGTTCTGATATGCCAGACCATGATATCGAGAAATGCTGGCATTTAAAGAAAGCTGTCCAAGATTTAATTGACACCAATCAGATACTGGTCCAAGCCCCGGAGGGTCCAAACATTAACCAGAATCCGTTGCCAACCCATGCTGAAGCCAATATGTTAGAATTGATATATGATGGGAAAGAGTCTTCAAGGTGTTATAAGCCTATTGTCAAGATACAGACCATTGAGGAGAAATTGGTGAATGTAGCAGAGTCTTTAAAAACAATGTCATTGAACCGGTTAGGAATGAGAGAAGATAAAGCCCAAGAAAGCACAAAGAAACCCCTAATCACAGTACAAGGCGCCAGGAGGTATGTTGATTTAAGTCAGGATAAACCTAAGTTGATAGTGATGGGAGCTCTGAGTTAGCCCATCTTGACGGTGAAAGGAGCACTGGCAGCGCCTATTGTCCTCAAACCGGTGACCCAACCTCCGATAGTTGATACGAAAGGGTTCCCTGAAATTATGGGCGGACTGTGATAACCTATCATGGAAAAGAAGTAGTGGAAGATGTAGATGAGGTAAGGGGTTTGACTAGGTCAGGAAGATGCTTCGTACCTAAAAGCTTAAGAAAGACCAAGCCAGTGGTGAGCGGACCGTCATCCATCAAAAAGCCTATCACCTAAGAAGAAGCCGAAGAATTTTTGAAAAAGATAAAATTGCCAGAGTATTCAATAATAGACCAGTTGAAGAAAACCCCTGCTCAAGTTTTCCTCTTATCTTTGTTGTTGCACTCCAAGGAGCACCGTGATGTTTTACTGAAGGTATTAAATGAAGCATATGTTCCTAGGGAGATTACAATAAACCAGCTTAAGAAAATGGTCGAAAAAATCTTTGAGGTCAATCGGATCAGCTTTTCTGACGATGAATTGCCTGTTGAAGGTACAGGGCATAATCGGGGCCTTTACATTACAGTGAAGTGTGAAGATTTTTACGTCACTCATGTGATGATTGATGGAGGTTCAGGTGCAAATATTTTCCCTATTTCTACTTTACAAAAGTTGAATATTAGTGCTGACAGGATAAGGCCCAACAATGTATGTGTTAGGCCTTTCGATGGTGCAAAATCAAATTCCATTGACGAAATAGAACTAATGTTGACCATAGGGCCTGTTGAGTTCGCCATAGAGTTTCAAGTATTGAATATAGACTCCTCTTACAATCTGTTGTTGGGAAGGCCGTGGATCCACAAGGTCAAGGCGGTTGCATCTACACTGCACCAAATGATTAAGTTTAAGCATGACAGGCAAGAAGTGGTTATTCACGGTGAGGGAGATTTGCCCGCCTGCGAAGATTCTCCCTTATCTCTTATTGAAGCAAATAACGTAGAGGAGACATTCGTCTATCAAATTTTTGATACAGTGCCAGTGAATCGTATCCTTGAATGATAGGTTATACCGGGATCGCAATTGTCTTCTACTTCTATCATAATGGTGAGTGAACTTTGAAAATACGGATTTGAGCCAGGAAAGGGTTTGGGAGCGTCGCTGCACGGTATAGTTTGTCCCATATGTCCGAGTGAGAATGTGGGCATGTTTGGTCTGGGATTTGAGCCTACGGCTGAAGATCTGAAGAAAGCCAAAGGAAGGAAAAAGGAAACATGATTACTCCCTCGCCCAATGCCACTACTCAGTGAATTATTTGTTAAGAGCGGTGTCACGAAGCATGTGGAATTTGAAGTTGAATTGGTTGATGACTGTCAGAACCTTTTTATTGATGTTGATATGGTCAAAGCAGGAGAAGGTACCAGTATAGCAGATGTGTGATTTATAGGCCCAGCTGTCCGGCTCAATAATTGGGAAGTCACTCCTCTTCCTGTTTGGAGGGAGATTTGGTAGTTTATTTTATTTTTCTTTCTGTTTATCCGAGTTATTTCAGGGTTGTAATTCGGATTTTAGTTTGTTTATGTTATGATGACATCTATGTTTAAACCTTTCTATTTTTTTCCATTTAATGAAATGCAATGTCCCTTTTGATTCGTGTCTAATATATTTTGTTTTTCTTTTTTGATATATACAGTTCTCTTTATGCTGATTCTAATGACATGACATGCATGCAAAATTTTCAGCCTGACCTTAAAATCCAACCTAATCAAGATGTAATGAAGCAGGATGGGGAATATGATGAAGAAGAAGCACTAGAAGAAATAAGCAAAGAGTTGGAACAGTTTGAAGACAAACCGAATCCTAATTTGAATGAGACTGAGCCAATAAATCTAGGGGATCAAGAAGATGTTAGGGAAACTAAAATCAGTGTACATGCTTTGCCACAGCTAAAAGATGAAATGATTCAAGCATTAATTGATTAAGGATGTTTTTGCATGGTCTTATGATGATATGCCTGGTTTAAGCACTGAATTAGTGGCTCACAAATTATCAACTGATCCAGCGTTCCCTCCAGTCAAACTGAAATTGAGGAAGTTTAAAACGGATGTAAGTATTAAAATTAAAGAGGAAATCATGAAACAACTTGAAGCCAAAGTAATTCGAGTAGCTCGCTATCCCATGTGGTTATCCAATATTGTTCTCGTACCAAAGAAAGATGGCAAAATTCGAGTGTGTGTTGATTACCGTGATTTGAACAGAGCAAGTCTAAAAGATGATTTTCCACTGCCCAACATCCACATTTTGTTAGATAACTGTGCTAAACACGAGGTTTCCTCTTTTGTGGATTGCTATGCCGGATATCACCAGATCATTATGGATGATAAAGACGCGGAGAAGACATCTTTTATCATACCATGGGGGACTTATTGTTATCGAGTGATGCTGTTCGGTTTGAAGAATGCTGGAGCAACATACATGAGAGCCATGACTACTATGTTTCATGATATGATGCATAAGGAGATTGAGGTCTACGTGGATGATGTGATTATTAAGTCAAAAAATCGGGCCGACCATGTTAGAGATTTAAGAAAGTTCTTTGAAAGACTTCGCAGGTATAATCTCAAGCTCAATCCGGCAAAATGTGTATTTGGAGTTCCGTCTGGAAAGCTGTTGGGGTTTGTAGTCAGCCGTCGGGGGATTGAATTGGATCTCTCAAAAATCAAAGCCATTCAGGATTTGCCCCTGCCCAAGAATAGGACGGAGGTGATGAGTTTGCCTGGTGGACTGAACTACATTAGCAGGTTTATTGCTCAACTCACAACCACTTGTGAGCCCATATTCAAGTTACTAAAAAAGAGTGCTGCGGTAAAATGGATTGAAGAATGTCGGGAAGCGTTCGATCAAATCAAAAGATATTTGTCAAATCCGCCCGTGTTGGTACCCCCGGAGCCTGGTAGTCCTTTGATCTTATATTTATCAGTCATGGACAATTCTTTCGGTTGTGTCTTGGGTCAACATGATGTCACAGGCAAAAGGGGCAAGCTATTTGTTATCTTAGCAAGAAGTTCACCGCATATGAGGCCAGGTATACTCTTCTTGAAAGGACGTGTTGTGCCCTAATTTGGGTAGCACAGAAGTTGAAGCATTATCTCTCATCCTATACTACTTATCTCATATCCCGCATGGATCCTTTGAAGTATATCTTTCAGAAACCTATGCCAACGAGTCGATTGGCAAAATAGCAAATATTGCTTACCGAGTTCGACATTGTATATGTGACTCAAACCGCCATGAAAGCCCAAGCCTTGGCAGATCATCTTGCTGAGAATCCCATTGATGAAGAGTACAAGCCATTAAAGACATATTTTCCTGACGAAGAAGTGTCATGTGTGTCACGCCCCAAAATCCCATCGGGCCGGACTGGCACCCGAAGCCGAGAAGGCCTGGGAGAACCCGTTCAAATACCTGTACTTTCACTTACATGTCACCAAAAATTTGGACAGTACTTCATTGCATATAGAAGGGTCTAATTACCTGTATCAGCACAACACGCACAAATATAAATATATATAATACTTGGCCGTCGGGGCTACCACATATACAAATATAACATCACTATATAAACTTCCATGACTTTACCCTTCCTTATGTCTACAAAGCCTCTAGGATATACATGACATAACTAGGGTCGGGACAAACTCCCGCCCACACATGGCTCCTGTACAATAACAAAACATAAGGGACCGACTCGAAAAGCTCCGAAGCAAACTGGAGCTCATCAACAATAGCTGTATGACCTGGCTCCTATTTATGATGTGAATGAGCTGAAGCACCTGTGCCTGCAGCATGAAATGCAGGTCCCCCGTGAGGGACGTCAGTACGAAATATGTACTGAGTATGTAAAGCTGTAAATAATCATATGTGGTATGGGGGATCAATAAAATCAGACGCAAGTGAATAAATCATAATAGAAGTGAACCACACTTCATAAACACTTTTAGGATCATGTACATTATCTTATCATTAATCTGAATTGGGTTCTTGAATTCAAACACATTTGTGGAACGGTATACATTCGTTCATTTCATTCTTTACAATTATCATTCGTCATTACCTCCTCCTCCCGAACCTCCAACCACCTAACAATAATCAATACTGTACCGTACTGTGACCATTAGGCTGCCCCCAGTACATATCAACTGTAATGATATCAAATATCGGGATTGGCCCATGCTAGGCTTAAGCCCCTGAGCTACCACCCACACGTATATCAAGTAACACACATAAGAGATCTTTCCAATAACTTAGTTCAAAAGATTTTGAGATTATTACAGTAGTGTTCATGCCAATATAGTACCTTTGGAATAATGATACATCAATAGGAACCAAGTAATAGACTTTCTATACAATAACGATGTAATATAGACTCATTGGTACATCAACAATGTGTTTCGGAATCATCAATATCAC
>NC_061113.1:15499384-15501791 GCF_002878395.1 Capsicum annuum | reverse complement strand
CCAAATCCCTTCACAATTCAACATAATCCAACTATGCACAAGAATAATCCAACATCATTTCCAATCATCTTTCAATAACAATCAAATAACATACTTCTTATGCTCACATGTATATATATATATATACATATCCATATAAATAACACCAACATAATTTACATCCTTACCATAAAATGACCCTTTTGATTTTGAAGTCCTGTTGGCACAAATAAGGGGTGCTTCTCGAAGCCCTCGAAACGGTGAACACAACTACGAAATCAATTTGGATTTTCTACGGTTGAATCACAAGATAATTGGAGTTGAACTTAGGCTAGGGTTTCTTATTATTCAATAATTTGGATGATAAATGATGGATATGAGGTTAAGTATATGTATATAATGGCCAATTTTCGTCCATGAGGTGATGGAAAATGACCATATTGCCCTTAAAATTTAAGTAAATCCGAATCTGTCCATGGTGGACTGTTTTGATAGGCTAAAGTAAATCGACCATAACTCTTTGCTCCGATATTGGATTTGGGTGAAATTGGTATCGTTGGAAATATAATTCAAGGGGCTTTCATTTAATATAAAGTAGGTCACCCAGTTCGTCCTGTACAAGGAGTTATGATCATTTGAAGTTGACCCTAAAAATCTATTTTGAGAGGCTGAAGTAAAATGAGTATAACTCATTACTCAAATGTTGTATTTGGATGAAACCAATTACATTGGAAAGAAGACTCAAAGATCTTTCTTTTCATAGGTGGCAGCTCTCCCAGTTCATTATATTAAGGAAGTTATGATCGTTCAAATTTGACCCAAAAAAATGGTTGGCCTCAGTAGTTTGTGTGCAGGAAATTTTCCTGCACATTTACTATTCCCAATATCCCGGCCACCGTTTTATAGTTTCGAACGTGCTTGATTATATCCGAAACCTATCCGTTTTTGAAAATCTTTATATCGTTGGAAAACTTATTCAATAACCTTCGTATGGAACCATCGACGGGAAAATTATGGTATAAATAAAATAAAATAAAATTAATTCCATATAAATAAGACCAATATACGTATTTGAATACGCCAATATATGTACTTGAATACGGGCTATTACAGTTTGTCGATAAAGTTGTTATAGATGCTGATCCAGGTTGGAGATTATTCTTCGATGGAGCTGTCAATATGAAAGGAGTCAGAATAGGTGCGATTCTTATCTCTGAATTGGGACAACATTTTCCGGTAACAGCACAACTTCGATTCTATTGTACTAATAATATGGCAGAGTATGAAGCCTGCATTCTTGGTTTGAGGTTAGCTGTTGATATGGGAGTCCAAGAATTATTGATGTTGGGAGATTCGGATTTGCTCGTCCATCAAATTTAAGGCGATTGGGAGACGTGAGATTTGAAGCTCATCCCGTATCGACAATGCTTACAGGAGCTATGTCAACGGTTTGTGTTAGTAAAATTTAGGCATATTCCAAGGATTCATAATGAAATTGTTGATGCTTTAGCCACTGTCTTCAATGCTCCAATATCCTGACAAAGCCTACATCGATCCAGTGCATATACAGAGTCGTGATCAGCATGCTTACTGTAATGCAGTTGAAGAAGAGCTCGATGGAGAACCCTGGTTCTTGGATATCAAGCGGTACATTCAGTCAGGAGAATACCCAGCATATGCCACCAACGATCAAAAGAGGACTATTAGGCGTTTGGCTAGTGGATTTTTCTTAAGTGGGGGAATCTTGTATAAGAAAACCCCAGATCTGGGACTTTTAAGGTGTGTAGATGCAAGAGAAGCCTCAAAAATCATGGTCGAAATACACTCTGGAGTATGCGGGTTGCACATGAACGGTCATGTCTTGTCAAAGAAGATTCTTCGAGTGGGTTATTACTGGCTTACTATGGAAAGGGATTCTATTCAATTTGTTCGAAAGTGTCATCAATGTCAGGACGGTGATCTGATTGAGTTGCATACAATGGCCGCTCCATGGCCGTTCGTGGCTTGGGGAATGGATGTGATTGCACCGATTGAGCCGAAGGTATCAAATGGACATACATTTATTTTGGTAGCCATTGACTACTTCACAAAGTGGGTAGAAGCAGTAACTTTTAAGTCAGTGATAAAGAAGGCTGTGGTGGACTTTGTTCATGCCAATATCATTTGTAGATTTGGAATTCCTAAGATGATCATTACAGACAATGCTGCCAATTTCAATAGTCATTTGATGCAAGAAGTATGTCAACAGTTTAAGATCGCACATCGAAATTCTACTCCATATCACCCAAAGGCCAATGGAGCTGTAGAAGCCGCCAATAAGAATATAAAAAAAGATACTGCGAAAAATGGTACAAGGGTCTAGACAGTGGCATAAAAAGTTGCCGTTTGCATTGCTAGGTTATCGCACCACTATTCGCACTTCAACAGG
>NC_061113.1:15496622-15499284 GCF_002878395.1 Capsicum annuum | reverse complement strand
GCTGTAGAAGCCGCCAATAAGAATATAAAAAAAAGATACTGCGAAAAATGGTACAAGGGTCTAGACAGTGGCATAAAAAGTTGCCGTTTGCATTGCTAGGTTATCGCACCACTATTCGCACTTCAACAGGGGCAACTCCATATTTATTGGTGTATGAGACAGAAGCAGTCATCCCTGCAGAATTTGAAATTCCCTCTCTTCGAGTCATTGTAGAAGCAGAGATTGATGATGACGAATGGATAAAAACCCGACTGGAATATTTGAGTTTGATTGAGGAAAAAAGGCTAACGTCTGTGTATCATGGCCAGTTGTATCAGAGGAGGATGGCTCGAGCGTATAATAAAAAGGTTCGTCCTAGGAATTTTAAAGTTGGTCAGTTGGTATTGAGACGTATCCTTCCTCACCAGGTTGAAGCAAAAGGCAAGTTCTCCCCTAACTGGCAAGGTCCCTTCGTTGTGAAGAAAGTGTTACCCAATGGAGCCTTATATTTGACAGGTACTGAAGGCAAAATGGCAGAAATGGCTATCAATGTTGATGCGGTCAAAAGATATTATGTATGATATTTGATCCTTTGTTGATTTTATTGCATGTTTAGTACTTGCATTTTTGAAGATTGATATGATGAAGACATTTTATTCTTCTATCCAAACATTGTGTCATCCTTTGTTTATCCGTTTGAGCTTCGTTTTAATTTTCTTTCATATCCCTCTTTTGGAATCAAAATGGAGTCAAAGATAAATGTCGTGGAAATAAGAATAAGAGAAAAAGTTCAAAAAATTAAAAAAAAAAAAAAATTAAAATCAAATCAAAACAAAGAACAAGCTGATGGAACTACGTGCGACCTGATTCTCCTCTCTCGGGAGTGAGATACATAGGCTGCCCTATTTCGGGCTCGGTCCAACCAAATAAAGATTTAAGATTCACCCAGTCAACAAAACTGGGGCATGAGTTAATGTGGTGTTTGAGTCGATTCCAAAAGTTGTAAGTCCCACCCCCACTTCAAGTATCGTTTGAACCCTTTGCCATCCTTTTCTAACCTTAACAAAAAGCCAAGTTACAACCAAAGAAAGTCCTTCAAATCAATTTTTGATAATGTTAAGGCTAAGCATGCAGTGGATATGATGATACATTGTGAGGTACCACTTGTCTCCCTCAGCATAAGAAATCAGGAAAGAAATACAAAAATGAGAGTCTTATTGGTGAAAACCCCCGTGGGCATATTAAGGCGATGGTGAGTTGAGAGAAATGAAAATGAGAGAGTCTTATTGGTGAAAACCCTTGCAGGCACCATAAGGCGATGGTAAGTGAAGAGAAATAAAAATGAGAGAGTTTTATTGGTGAAAACCCTCACGGGCACCGTAAGGCGATGGCGAGTTCAAGAGAAAAGTGAAAATTGAAAAGAAAGATTTGTTGGCGAAAGTCTTTTAAGATGTCGTCAATTGAATGTGATGTATGAGTCCAATGGATTTGAAGAAGTGGCTCAGCGGCAAAGGCACGAACTCAACAACAAATGGGGAGTTTGGATAGGAAGATCAGACAGCTTAATCCAAAATGCATGTCATACTCATTGGAGTTGGTTGTCGTATTCAGATAAGTTTTCTTTTTGAATATGGGACATTGCCCTTTTCTTTCATTTACATATTCATGATTTTTGTCTTTTTATGTCATTTATCAAAATAAAAGTCACCATCATTTCTTTACATTTTAAGTCAAGTCTATGTCAAAACAAGCGAGAAAGGATTTCAAAATTTACTACCAGTCTTTCCAATTATACGAGGAAAAGTCAAGGAATAGCACAGGAAAGAAACATGATCGCAATTCAACACGAAACAAAGGAAGTCTATCAACCGACAGGCTTTTGGATTCGTGGAAGCATTCAGATTTGGGAAAAGGGTGCACCTCAGAGGCATGGTAAAATGGAAGCTCATTGTTCGAGTCAGAACTCACTTCCCTAAATCTAGATCCGGGTCGATGATGCGGTAATACAGGGCAAGTGTTAGCGATTTAGAACAAAGATGAAAGGAATGAGTGTTGGGCAGATACCTGAGAAGCCAAGATCTGCAAGCCACCACTAAGTTTTTAACTGACAAATTTTCTTTGTTGAAATAGGGGAAAATTCGCTTCACTTAATTCAGCTACCATTGGAAATCCACATCCGTGAGACTTTACTTTCTACTCAGGACCCTCCTGAAAAATGGGATTTTACTTTCAATCAGGACCCTCCTGAAAAATGGGAATTTACTTTATGTTCAGGACCCTCCTGAAGATTGGGAATTTACTTTAATTCAGGACCCTCCTGAAAAATAAGAATTTACTTTATATTCAGGACCCTGATTTTACTTTTTGTTCAGGACCCTCCTGGAAAATGGGAATTTACTTCAATTCAGGACCCTCTTGAAAAATGGGAATTTACTTTATATTCAGGACCTTCCTGAAAAATGGAAATCTACTTTATGTTCAGGACCCTCCTGAAAAATGGGATTTTACTTTCTGTTCAGGACCCTCCTGGAAAATAGGATTTTACTTTCTATTCAGGACCCTCCTGAAAAATGGGATTTTACTTTCTGTTCAGGACCCTCCTGGAAAATAGGATTTTACTTTCTATTCAGGACCCTCCTGAAAAATGGGATTTTACTTTCTGTTCAGGACCCTCCTGGAAAAT
>NC_061113.1:15472917-15496522 GCF_002878395.1 Capsicum annuum | reverse complement strand
TTCAGGACCCTCCTGGAAAATGGGATTTTACTTTCTGTTCAGGACCCTCCTGAAAAATAAGATTTTACTTTCTGTTCAGGACCCTCCTGAAAAATAAGATTTTACTTTATGTTCAGGACCCTCCTAAAAAATGGGAATTTACTTTCAATTCAGGACCCTCCTGAAAAATAGGACTTTACTTTCTGTTCAGGACCTTCCTGGAGAATGGGACAACGCTTTCAAAAATGAAATACTACTTTACTATAATTTTTGTTTGGGATAATTTTCGTTCTAGTTTTAATTTTGGGTTTCAGGAGCCCGCCTGAAGAACAGGGTGATGAAATAGCAAGTCAGGAGCCCGCTTGAAGAACAAAGTGATGGAATAGCAAGTCAGGAGCCCACTTGAAGAACAAAGTGATGGAATAGCAAGTCAGGAGCCCGCCCAGAGAATAGGGTGAAGAAACGAAAGTCAAGCAACAAAGCGAAGCAATTGAAAGCCACGCAACAAGTGGGGAAAATTGCAAGTCAAGAGCCCGCCTGAAGAATAGGGTGATAAAAGTCGAGTCCAGAGCCAACAGAAGTTGTATAAATATGATTTTGTAATTACATTTATGTCTTAACTTGTAATTTTCATTTTTGATGTAATGTCAGAGCCACAGACCGGAACCTCGATGGAACCTCACTCGATTCCCCAACTCGGTGTAGTCCACTTCTCTTCCAATCCTTTGAGATACATGTGATTTCCTCATGACTTGGATAGATAGGGTGTCCGACAGGAGTCGATTGTCCTTCTTTTTTTTACTTCTCTCTTTGAATAATGATCAGGACAAAATTCGGTCTCGTTGTTTACTTCTTTGCCTGAAAACACTGTGTGTTTACATTCAAAGGGGGCATGATGTAGACTCGTAATTTTGTCTCTCCGAAAGATTAATTTACCCAATTTTACCTTATCCTACCATGTACCCCCATCTATGTTATTATACCCTCACAAAATAATAAAAAATAATAATAACAAACTCCCTAACAAATTCTATCCAATCCCAACCCCTTTACATCTCATCCTAACAACCTACCTAAACAAAAATAGACACCTAACCCTTATCCCTCCAATTAAAAAACAACACCTACCTACCCTATCCTAACAAACTCTACCCCACGTCACCCTACCCCAAACCCATATGCCAACAGAAATATATATACATCATCAAATCACTGACCAGGGACACTTTAGATAGAGATACATACACAGAAAAATAAGGAAGGGAGGGTCACATTTTTTGGGAAGTAATTATCATCTTCTTTGGAGGAACCTGACCATATATACACGAGTTCATCTTCCATTAACGGACACAGCCACATATACACTACACCTCACAGAAAAAAACGGGACCCAAAAAATACACCAATACTCTGATTATCCATCTTCTCTTCTCGACCTTCATCCATACACAATACAAACCATTTGAACACACACTTCTCATCAACACATACGGGTATGCCACTACACGGATCTCTCGGATAGATAGAGCTCCTCCATCATCACTGAGAAAGAGCAGATGGAACGACATAGAGCTCACTGAAAAAGAGAAAAACAATTCTCCACACATCACTGATTCACGACTCTTGCTTCACTACACTGTACACACGAGTCCGATCGAGAGTTTGAATGGGCTGTTTTGGTCATTTTCAGGTTCTGCGGGCTTAAAATCTATTACGATTTTGAAAATCCACAAATCTCTGTATTTTTCTTGATTTCCTGGGACGAATCTGGCCGGAAACACACTAGATTCCTAGAATCTGATTATTTTGCCGTCATCTAAGCTCGTTGGAGCTTTGGTTGTTTTCTACGATTTCTTTTCTAGAAATTCTAATTTCTGTTTGGGTTATCGCATTTCTGGGTTATCTCTCGACTGATTTGGAGAGTCGAGATCTCGTTGGTATTCTTCGAGGTTCTGGAACAGCTCTTATTTCTCTTCTCAAGTTAATTGAAGAAAAGCAAGTGATTGAGATACATTTTGGTTTTAATTGGGTTATTGCGAGTGGTTCGGGTTACAATTTCCCAAATACCGGGTGGGAGTTTGGTTCATTATCGAGGTTTTTGGTGCGGATTCTCTTTTGTTTCAACAGGATAACGTTCATAAAAGTGAAATTTGAGGTCCATTTCTTCTCTCGTTCTCTATCTTTATCTTGAATCTCGATTATTTTTTTATATGAATGTCTTTGTGTGCTTGCCATGTTTGAATCTTTATTGTGTGTATGGTTGATGTTGGTTTTGGATTTTGAAGAGAAAAATTGAATCGTTAATCGAAGAATGAATTTAGCATATGACTGATAATGAAATTGGGGGGCTTGGATTAAAAACCGAGAAAAGTGAATGTTGATTAATTTTGATGCATTGATGTTGTTGAGCCCGATAGTGCCATGTTTCAGGTCGAGAAGGGATAGGAAAGACGTAGGTCGGGTAGGCAAATCTAGATATTGTGGATTGATCGAACGTTTGAGATGTGTGCTGAAATGGTTTTGTTTTATCATATTTGACTCAAATGTGCTATTTGGCTGGGGAATGCCCCGAGGTATTTGTGTTTATTCACCGGGGAATGCCCCAAAGTATTTTGTATCCAGAGGACGTCCGTGATGAAGGCCCCGTGTTTGGGTAAAAGAGCCCATATAGTCATTAAACTATTTAAGATTCTTTTCTATTGCTTTGGTTCGGTCTTTCGACTTTGGCTTAATCCAAAATTGTTATATGGTCTGGCAGGCTGAGTGGTATACCCCAGCCTAAGAGTTCCTGTTAATGGTTTCAACATAGATATAAGAAACCTTTTAGCCAGACATAGTCACGGCTGGGTTAGGGTAGAAGTTTAATTAAATGCACACAAGTAAGAAAGAAATATGTACCTGATTAGCCGGGAACCAGAATAAAATAGTAGTAAACAGTAGCTTCTTCTTTATTTAATTCTTAAATATGTTACAAAGAGAGATAGAGAGAGAGAGGGAGAGTTTTTAGAAAACAAAAGGAGAGAACTTCTTAACTCCTGCCTCTTCACAAGAATGAGGCGTCTATAAATAATAAAAAAGAGAATCTTGCACAGTAATGGATAGGTCTCTGTGCACAGTGATTTTACTATTACATAAAGCAGAGGGGTCTTATCAAACAGTCATATCTTGTCTTTGCCTTTCCATTTCTTGATGAATGCTTCGGCTTTTTCAATTTCTTCCTCTTCTACCAGAATTTTCGGAGGTTGGGAATCTGTAATATCTTCAGTATTTGCTTCGGTACTATTCATTAAGATGTATGAATTTTGCTCAACAGTTTGAAGTAATTTATCTCTTACTTCTGATAAATATTCTTCTATCATTTACATTTTATTCCCGTCATGTGGAGATATTCTTCTAGAAACATAGTTAAAACTTTTTTCTTCAATCAAAATTAATTTTTTGGGAGTTTTTTCATATTTAGTAATTTTCTTGATTATTTCCTCCCTTTGATCATGACCATAGGTGAGTTTAGTATCTAGATCTTTTTGAAGCAATTTGTCCCAGAAATTACAATAGAATATTCGGTATAAGGCAGGAATTTGTTGAGTGTCATAGCCTATTTCTACTGACCATCGATGGATCCAAGGGATAGAGAATTCTATGTAGAAATACATCTGATCAATAGTATCGATCTTACAAATATGATCTGAAAGATATAATTCTGTTAAGAAAGGGGAGGATTTTTTCCATGAATAGTACAGAGAAGAATATTCTGGAGGTAATATTTTGACTGTAGGTCCATGTTGAGTCCACCATTGAATAAACCAATTTGGAATAGGCTTTTCAAATACTTTAGCACAAATTTTTATAAACCAAGTGTGTTTGTGCTTATAATTATTATAATATAATACTTAAGAAAATGCTTTAATATAATCCTAGTAGGTGAAATTGGCAAGTGTTTGTCCCATTGGCCCCATTGGCATAGATCGTTGAGTCATTGATGAAATACCCCATTCTTCAATAGGAATAAGTTTTTTAATTACCATTTTGGAGTATCCATGTACTCCAGGGGTAGTTTCTCCGAAGGGGCTGTGATCAAAAGTTGCACTGAATGTTTGCACTAATATATGTTCATAATAAGTTTGAATTTTATATGATTCGCCAGTAAATTACACGTTGGCAGTAAGATAATTTTTAGGTATTCGCCATGCTTCTTCAGAATTTTCTTGACCAGGAATATGCTGATTTTCAATATACAATATAAGTTCTCTAGCATCCAATTTTTCATATGAAGGCTTATCTTCAGAATTTTCTTGAGCTATGGACGCAAAAGAATCTGCAGTTTTTGTTGATCTGATAGATAAGATTGCAGTTGTTTATATAACGGATGATTTTCAGGAATATCTTTTAAATGCACGGAAGAGCCAATATTCAGAGTTTTGGATGATGATGATTCATCTTGAGGAATTTTTGAATTAATTAAAGTTCAATTTCCTCGTTGTAATATAGGAAAATTAGAACTTGCAGAGCTATATGCAGAATTTCTTCGATCAAAATATGAAGGGTTTGTTCGTCCTCCTTGATATGAAGAATTTTGACTCCTTCCACCCCTTCCTCTTCCTTTGGCTATTTGCCAAGGAGGATCCATACTGCATCAATAATCAGGAATTTGATCAGCATACCATGACATATATTCAAAGAGATCTTCATAAAGTGTGTCCTTTGTGATAAGATCATCAATGACTTTTCGAAGTATGAGCATGTGTAGGTTCATATTTAGAGGAACTGCTTTTATAAAGGTGATTAAGAACTTTTCAGAGAAAAAGTGTAGAAAGAACTTCATTATATCTGTAAACATTAATCACTTAAGTCAATATCAAACCAATAAATTTTATTTTCAAGGAATTCGTCGTGGTTAAGGAATAAATCTTCTTCTATTAGGCTACAAATTAGATTTTGTAAGATAAGAAAATGAATATCTTTATTTAAAGGAATGCATTTGATAATAGTAATTATAGTTTTCTCAGGGAGGAAGTACGTGTAAAAATTCATGTTAGATATTCGCAAGATAGAAAATCAGGCAAAGAATTTTTACTACCCTTCTTATATTGTATTTCATGATCAAAATAGGCTAATTGAGCTTGCCATCTTGCAAATATTAATTTAGAGGCATCATGTTTAAAGTCTTTGTTAAACATAAATTTAACATATTGAGCATCAGTTCTATACAAATCATCTTGAAATTTTAAAACACATTTTACAATAGTTAACATTTCATGGGCTACTGTGGCGTATTTTTTCTGACTTTCAGTCCATTTATCAGAATAAAATCGAATCAAACATTCTGTTTTTGTATGGCGATTAACTTGTTTAAGTATTCCGCCATACCCAATATTAGAAGCATCAGTTTCAATAATTTTTAACCAGTTAGGGTTTGCAAGAGATGTACAAGGAAGAGTTTGAACTCGGTTTTCAAATTAATTTTACTAAATCAGTGTGGAATTGAGTCCAAGGAGCTAAATCTCTAGACAGATTTTCATAAAAAGTGGAAATATAATTAAGACTACCGAAGAATCGTTGAAGTTGTTTTTTATCAGTAATAATATCAAGGAATTTTTTAGCAAATTCTAGAACTCGTTGTATAGGCTCAATAGAATCTTGAGAAATATTATGTCCTAAAAATCTAATATTTGTCTGGAATAAACTTATCTTTGGTTTGGAGATGACCAAGCCAATTTGTACAATTATTTGTTTAAACGTATGCAAATGTTTAAAATGAGATTCTAGGGTTTTTAAGAATACCAAAATATCATCAATATAGACAATGATAAAGTCCATATAGGGATTAAAAATGTCATTCATAATTTTTTGAAATTCGGAAGGAGCATTTTTTAAATCGAATAGCATAACATTCCATTCATACTGTCCAAAAGGGACATTAAAAGCAGTTCTATAAGTATGTTCTTTATCAATTTGAATTTGCCAGTAACCAGATTTTAAATCGAATTTAGAGAATATATTAGCATTATATAATCTGAAAAGTAAGTCTTTTTTATTCGGTATAGGATATCGAATCCATTTTAAAACTTTATTCAGAGGTTTATAGTTTATGACTAGTCGAGGTACTCCTCGTTCTTTTTCAGCAACATTATTGACATAAAAAGCAGTGCAAGACCAAGGGAATTTTGAAGGTTTTATAAGACCTTTTTGCAGAAAACTATCAATCTCTGTCTTACAGAATTCTACTAACTCTGTATTCATTTGACAGGGTCGAGATTTTGTTGGAATTTTTTCTTCACTGAAGTCATTTTCATAAGGAAGGGAAACAATATGCTTCTTTCGGTTCCAGAAAGCATTTGGATGATCCGCACAAATATCAAGAATCAATTGATTAGAAATTATTTTTATTTTTTCTTGGACTTTTACTGATTTTAAAGTATCAAAAATATCAATCCTCATTAGTTCTAATTGTAAAAAACTAATTTGCTTTTGTTTCATACTGATAAGGGCATTTATATCCCTTGTTACAAGATTAGTAACAAAAGGATAAGAGATTTGTTTATTCTTATAAGTAGCCTTAAAAACCATTTACATCAATATGTGTATAAGGATAAATAGCATTTATAAAAGGTGTTCCTAAGATAATAGGAGGATATAACTGATTTTTTATCAAAAAGAAAAAATGTAGAATGCAGACTTTATCTCGACATATATGAGTATTTGGTAATTTATAGTTGATATCAAGAGTATGACCAGATGCAGACTTAACTATGTGAGTAGTTTTTTCAAAACATCTGGTTGGAATTAGTCCTTCTTGAATACAGCTAACATCAGCACAACTATCAATCATAGCAATATTAGTGATAGAAAATTCCTTATTTATCAGAATAGTGTAATTTATATACATTTATGAGCAGTAACTATTTGCATCATCCCCAAGAAATAATCCCTTTTTAAATCTTCTTTTGGACTAAGTTTATCAATTTCAGAATTTTTAGAGTATTCAAAATCCTTTTCTTTTCCTTTTGAAGTAATAGGAGTTTCAGGGATGTCAGGAATCTTTTCTTCAATTTTCAAAATTCTATGATCGGAGATCATCTGATTTTGTTTTAAGGAGACAATTTCTTTTATTAATTGTTCAACTTCAATTTTTAAATCATTAAAGGTAGTATCTCTACCTGGAGTTTGACTTAACGCAAGACGTCGATTAACCTCGGCTAAGGAATACGACATGTGATAATTATCATAAGAGTTATCTTTAGAAATACTAGTATTAGTAGAAGTTCTTTGAGTAGCAAAATTAATGATTTTTTCACGAAATTTTTCATCAATAACTTCTTTCAGCAATTCAAGGACGTTATCAGCAGTAAGAGTTTGAACATTTAAATCAAGATCTTCAAATTGCACTTGAAGTTTATACATCATTTCATCACAATTACAAATATCATCATCAAAATCATTGCATTTATCAACCTAATTGAGTTCACTATCAGAATTAGGTAATTCAAAATTATTTTCAGATGTAGAATCAGATTCGAAATCAGAGGTATATAATAAATTATAAACTTGGTTATGAACTTCTTCAGAAAGTCCTAAGGACTTGAGTTTTTGTAATTTGCAGTTTGGAGCTATATGACCATAATGGTTGCACTTATAGCACTTAATTTTTGCTAACTCTCTTTTTGATCTATTTTTCGTGAATCTGGTAGACTTACGAAAGGATTTTCTAGTTTCACGTTCTTCTTTGGTTCTATGCCTAGAACGTTTATTTCTATAGAATTTATCAGGCTTGGAATATCTTTGGGTTTTTCTTGCTAAGGATTTATCCATACCAAATTGTTCACAAAAATCTCCTAATTGGGATTTTTCTCTGAGTTTGTCGAGCTTAATCTGTCTGGCTAATTTTAACTCGTTGCAAAGGGCTAAGTCTTCTTGAGTACAAGCTACAATAATCTGATCGTAAGTTTTTTCTGAATACTGGACTTCGCCATAAGATCCTCTAAGTGATTTCCTAACTCTTTCAGCAAATAAAGGTGGAAGGCCATCAATGAATTTAGCTTTCCAATGGTCATACTTACTTTCGGGTAAATCCATAACCCTACTAAGAAAGGTGTCTTTATACCATCTAAATTCTCCTAAGTGTTTGTATTTTAAACCATTAAGAAGAGTTCTAATGTTTTCATACTGATTGGTAAATCTTCCTCCAAAATGTTCAATAATTGTAGGCATAAGGGTATAGACAACATCTGATCGTCCTGCCCGAAGTGGTCGTCCTAGATTATCTTTTCCAGGTTTATCATTGGTGGCATTAAAAATAGCCTCGCGTTTATCATCGTCTAGGAAATTGTCCCACCAGCCTCGAAGTTGGCCAGTAAATCCCGCAACAATCATTTTACAAATTGTTGGGTCAGTACGATTGACCCGATTCTCTGCTGAAGCAGTGGCTGTGGCAATAGTAGCATACATGGACATCCTATGGATAAGAATAGAGATCTGTTGATCTGATAATCCGTCAATATTCCATTCATAAATAGCTTCTCTACTATAAGAAGTATTTGTTTGATTCCAATCTCTTTCCTGTATCAGAACATCTTGAAGAGTTGGACATGGATAATATGCAGTAGACATACGGGGAATATCAGTGTAAATTTTTTCCCGGTTATTTTTTAATCATACCTTTTAGCTTATTTAGCTCGGAAGAGATTATATCTCCAGTATTTTGAGTAGATTCGATATTATCAGCAGAATTAGACTCGAGTTTTTGCACAAAATCATCAGAAATATTAAGAGGTTGAATGTTTAAACGAGAGAACTTTTTATCTAAGAGTTTTTCTAATTGGTCTAATTGAGAAACCTTTTCAAATCCTTCTATTTCAGGAGGTCTTTGGATACAAGGTTTAGATAAAATATATCCTTCTTCTTCTTTGTTTTCAGAAGTAGAAGGAATGTTAGAGGAATTCATCTGCGGGCTAAGTTTGTTAACTAACTCAATTAATTCGTCCAGTTTTTTTATCAAGAGAGGAAATATGTTCTCCTAAAACTTTAACATAAAGACTCAAATAATTATTTTGGCCGATAAGGTTATTTATTTCAGAAACAGTAATTTTTCCAACATCTTCACTAACAAATTTTTGAAAAGCAGAAAAAGTCATTCCAGTATTATTGGGTAATATAAAGGAAGACTAAGAAGGATATAGGGCCTGAGTAATTGTACCATCAGAATTTTGATAAGATCTTTCAATTATTTGATATATGACGGCAAATATACAGACATAAACCATGGTACAAAAAAATAATTTTATTATGCAAGACACATATTTCATAGAATTCTTCGGAAATATTTCATAATTCATCAGAACTATAAGTCTCAAAAAACCATGTCCTAAAGGTTTTCCATTTTTCAGAAAAAAATTCTTTCTGAATATATTTTCTTGCCTGAGAACCAGGACTAAAATCAATAAATTGTGTCATCATAGTTAAACTGAATTGATATCAAAATCCATCTCAGATGGGGTAGGATTTTCATTATCAAAATCTTGAACTATATTAGTTTTAGAGTTGATTTTTATCTTTTCTACACCTTTAGGTGTAACATGCGAATCTGCAGAATTAATAGTATGCAAGGATGTCGCTCGATTCCTAGCTGGACCATAATCAGGTTCGATAGGAGAAATATGATGTATAGAAGGAAGTCTTCTTGGTAGTGAAAAAGAATTTCTATAGACTGGGGGATTATTATCAAATTGTAGACAAATTCGTCCTTCTGAATTTTGAGTTACTTGAGTTAATTCTGAATTAGTCACATCCTTCGCCAATTATTTTGGAGAAGTGACTGAGTTTAAAATCCATGTTTTGGGGAAGTCAATTTCATCCCATCGAATAGGTTTTCGGGTAGTAACCCTGGATTTTATAAAATTAGTTTCAATAAGCATAGTGCAATCAGAAGTATCATCTATTAATTTACATCGAGGATTTAAGGTTGATAATAAACGATAGTATATGCGGTAAGATAATCCTATAAACTCAGATCCAGGGGCATAATCATAACCATGAGTTTTCACATTTAAGGTTAAAGCATGGAGAATATTTACATCAGTTAGAGATAATTGTAAATTTGGCTGAGTATTAAAATATACAGGACCATAGGCAAGAGTAGATTCAATAGATCCTATTAAGGATTTTCTAAAATTTAAATTTCTAGCATCACGCAAAGCAGCTAAAAATGTTTCAGGGAGATCCTTTAGTGTTAAAGGTCGAAAGGCAATTTGTACTAGGCCAATATGCATATAATTATAATTACGTTTAAAAATATCAAAATCATGCTTATTTAGGAGTTAAATAGTTTGTTCATCAGCATTTAAAGCAAGGAATTGCTCAGTTGTTTTAATAATTTGTTTATGTTTTATTTTATCAAAAAATCCGTACTCATATATGGTTTTTAATTCAACTTTTGAAATTATCCATTTATTTAATAAATCCATATCTTGAGGTAAATCTACCTCTTCGAGTTTTGTACTCTTAGTACTAACTTCTCTCATATCCATAATTATAAAAGCCTTATATCTATGCTAAAAAACTTCACCCTACTTAACATGTTTACTATGAAAATTCACAGGCTCTGATACCATTAACAGGATCTCTTAGGCTGGGGTATGCCACTCAGCCTGCCAGACCATATAACAATATCGGATTAAGCCAAAGTCAGAAGACCGAACCAAAGCACCAACCGAAATAGAAAAGAATCTTAAATAGTTTAATGACTGTATGAGCTCTTTTACCCAAACATGGAGCCTGTCAGAGATTTAATAACCATATGGTAAATCTAGGAGTTAAGAAGTTCTCTTCTTTCGTTTACTAAAAACTCTCCCTCTCTTCCTCTATCTCTTATTGTAATATATTTAAGAATTAAATAAAGAAGAAGCTACTGTTTACTACTATTTCAGTCTGGTTCCCGACTAATCAGGTACATAGTTCTTTCTGAAGATCTCTTTGAATATATGTCATGATATGCTGATCAAATTCCTAATTATTGATGCAGTATGGATCTCCTTGACAAATAGCCAAATTATTATTATTATTATTATTATTATTATTATTATTATTATTATTATTATTATTATTATTATTATTATTCGTACTAGTACTACTACTATACCTATAAATTAAGGAAATTCCGACCAAACAAGATCCCTGTTTTTTCTGTGTGTGTGTGTGTGGGGGGGGGGTGTTTGAACTCCTCTGTTTTTCTCAATTGTAGAGAGAGAAAAGAAGAAGAAGAATAACAAGGGCATATACAAATTTGAATCCATTGTAATGGCGTTCCTATCTGTCCTTGGAAGATTTCTCTTCTTATCTGTCTTCATTCTCTCCCTTGCTCTCGAGTATGTCTTTTCTTCTTCAGATCTGCTCTGTTTTTTTTTTCTTTTTTTTTAATATTCGACGCATAATATTATTATTTTTTTTTGATGGATCCAGATTTAGTATGTAAGTTGATATGTGTAACATGATAATACATGTTGACCTAGTAACATATATTGCGCTGTCTGTTTCGATTTGTTTATATGGTTTTGATTTGGCACGGTGTTTAAGAAAGTAAATTAGGTTTTTGAATAATATGGGATTGTGGGTTGACCGGGTTGTCTATATATGTTGCTGGCAGGAGGCGGCAGACACCTTGTTTATTAAGAAAAAGATTTTTGTATTTTGTGATTTTAAATTAAAGATATGTAGAATATACTAAAATATTCTTTAATCTTGTACTTGTAAACATGCTAAAGAGTTGCCAAGAAAAGATGCTTTCTTTTTGAAGCGGACTAAAAAGTAAAGTAAGATGAATAAATTGAAGCGGAGGGAGTATATAAATGTGGTTCGAGTTGCAATTAGCAATTTTTTTGGGTAGCTTATAATAACCAATATGCAGATCTGCCCTTTTTCTTGGGTGAGGTGTTAGGAGTGTCCTTTATTAGTTGATGAAATTATTGTTGTTTGATCGTAAGCTTAGCTTTTGGGGTTGAGTTAGAGATCAAAGTTCAATTTTTTTTTTTAAAAAAATAGAGGTGATGTTGTCTCTGCCAATTTGTGTGCTCGTAGCTTACTAGACAGGTGCAAGATAAACCTGCCTACGTGCGGGTTGACATAGGCGAACCGTTGTAATTGAGATTCAAATCCGGGATCTTAGGGTGTAATGTCTGTTGTTTTCTCGTAAATTAGCTTTTGGGATTGGGTTAAGTTCAAACTTTAAAATTTTTACATGAGGTGATGGTGTTTTTTAGCCAGCTTGTGTGCTCGTAGCTTACAATACAACGCTAGATAAACCTGCCTACCTATGCGTTAACATAAGAGTAACTGAGTGTTGTAATTGAGATTCAAATCTGGGCTCTTAGGTTGCTACTCGTATGCCTCGAACACACTGTCATTGGGGGTTAGATCCTCCCCATGTTTATACTTGGTATGGTTTAGTTGGATCACTAACTGTTTCGGGCTAGAATTTGAACCATCCTTCATACGTGTATAGACTCGAACCCAATGATTTCTATTTAGATATAAGTGTGAAGATCAACATATAGTGTGTTCCACATCTTTGGAGATGAATTGAGGTCATAGAAATATCCTACATCAAAGTGGAGTTGAGAATTTTTCTACCGGTTGAGTTTTAGTACACGTTCTTACTTGAGTCAACTTACAACGACTGTTACTCCTAGAACATAGTGAGTTAGGTGGTCTACTACCTACCAAATGAAAAGTTTTTGAGTCTTCTTTTCAATACAACTGACTGTTCGTCATCCGCGTCTGAAGTAAAAAGTTATGAGCGTTTTAAAGTGGGACACTGTCCAAGGTGCGCAATGCCCTATGTAAAAATACGTTTTTCTCTTATTAAATCAACGTCAAACATGTCCTTTCACCCCATGTCACTCCCCTAATCCATTTTTAATCCCAAAATCGTCCCAAAATATGAGAATCATTGCCAAATCCCTAATATCTCTTTTTTCCCAAAAACTCATAACTCCAATCCTAAAGTTTCAAGAAAGACTAAAGATTATAGTTCCTTCTCAATGTTCTCTCACCAAATTCGTCATCTACGGTATGTGGAACGAATTCAAATCAAGTTTCATATCGATTTCAAGCTAGGGTTCAAGCTTCACGGTTAGTTTTTCTCAAATTCCTTTCGTCAAAAAGGCATGTTGAACACTCCTTATGTATTGCTATATTATGTCAATTTACTTGGTAAATATATGTTCTTTAATGGTTGTTTGAACACTCCTTATGTATTGCTATATTATGTCAATGTACTTGGTAAATATATGTTCTTTAATGGTTGTTTGAAACTAGGGTTGAGGAAATTGGTTGTGAAAGCTTTACATTTTTTCTTTTGTTTTAACGGTTTTCTACTCGGTTTACATTGATTTTTCTTTTGTTTTAACGGAGCTTTCACAACCAATCTCCTCAATCCTAGTTTTAAACAACCATTAAAGAACACATATTTACAAAGTAAATTGACATAATATAGCAATACTTAAAATAAGGAGTGCTCAACATGCCTTTTTGACGGAAGGAATTTGAGAAAAACTAAACCTTGAAGCTTGAAATCGATATTAAGACTTACTTGATATGGATTCGTTCCGCATACCCTTGATGACGAATTTGGTGTGAGAACGAACTATAATCTTTAATCCTTCTTGAAACTTTAGGATTGGGGTTTTGGGGAAAGAAGAGATGTTAGGGATTTGGGAATGATTCTCATATTTTGGGGATTAAAAACGATTTAGGGTAGTGACATGGGGTGAAAGGACATGTTTGCCCTTGATTTAATAAGAGAAAAACGTATTTTTACATAGGCCATCGCTCACCTTGGACAATGACTCACTAAAACGCTCATAACTTTTTACTTCAGACCCGGATTGACGAGCAATCAGTTGCATTGGAAAGAAGATTCAAAGACTTTTCATTTAGTAGGTAGTAGGCCACCTAACTCACTATATTCTAGGAGTAACGGTCGTTGTAAGTTGACTCAAGTAAGAACGTGTACTAAAACTCAACCGGTAGGAAAGTTTTCAACTCCACTGTGATCCAAGAGATTTCTATGACCTCAATTCATCTCCAAAGATGTTCCCACACTAAATAATTGATCTTAACACTTATATCTAAATAAAAATCATTGAGTTCGGGTCTATACACACGCGTATGAAAGACGGTTCAAATTCTAGCCCGAAAGTGTGGGTGTTACACTAAGTTACCCCATAAAGGTAGAGGTCAGTTCTGCATACATCCTCCCTCCCCAAACTCCACTTGTGGGATTGCATTGGGTTTGTTGTAGTTGGATCGCTAAGTTGTGGATGAATTAGTGTAGCTGATTTGGAGTCAGCGTAGTTAGTTTAGATCGGACATATCTCAATGTTGTTATATTAGTTTTCTCAACTTTGTTGTTGAAGCTGTGTGTTTTTTCGGTTTCAGTTGCAACTGTGTATTTTTTGCTCTGTTTATTGATCCATTTAAGGTGTAGATTTATAACTATATCTCTGGCTATATGGCACAAAGTTTCAATAGCTCGACAAGGTCTATATTCGTTGTACTTTCTTGTGTTTGATTGAAACATGCCTATTTTAAGCCGTCAGTTGTCATCTTGTTAACACTACTGGTACAGTTAATCTGTCAGTGGAGTTTATATTGCTAGAAGAAAATTATGTTACAAAGTTTAAATGTGAGGTCCAATCTAGATTGTTGAATTTGGTGTTAAGGCTGTCCATGATGCAGCGTGTGTGTTTTATGGTGTAAACTGTTACTTCTTCCGAGAGCTTATATATATAAAACATATTACTTCTTTCCGACTAATCTAATTTCTGGGCCATTTGCAAAAGAAGTTGTGCTCTTTCAATGAACTCATTTCAAATGGATTGAACAAGCATATCCTTTTATGATGCACTTAAGCTTATAGTTATGTACAATCTTTGTTAGTATGGAGGCGCCAATTCTTAATGACATGATGATGACCTTCCTCAAGCCTGAAAAAAGTCTATAACTTGCGTTCATTGCCTCATTCTGTGGAAAGCTGCGTATACACATTCCTCTTTGGTTTGTGGGGTCAGATATAAAAAACACATTCTTTGACTCTCTTTCTGAAGTCCTCCATTACCAAAAGGCTATTAGATGAAATCAAAAAGAAATTTTTTAAGGTCAATAACTACTGAAATGGTGTGAAACATGCGCGGTTATAGCTGCAACGGGCGGTAGCCACTATCTTTTCTGCAATAGCATCATTGGTCAAGAGGCATTTAAACTTAGAAAGATTACAACCTTCTAGGATGATCCTTCTCTGTGATGAAAAATTCTTGAATATACACGAGAAGAAATGCATTGAATTTATTGGGATTGAGAGGAGTTGATAATTATTCTTTGAGCTGATCCTTGCTACTGGCTTTGATGCTTAGTTCATAGATTTATATGTATACATCGATGCTTTGGGCTGAAGAACTTACGAAAAGTAAAATTATGGACCGTCTACCAACTGTTCATATTAAATATGCGTATACTTGTGAAGAAAAGGAAGAAATTTGCTGTGCCTAGTAGTATTTCTTATTTGTTTTCCACCTGTTTGTAAGGGCATATAGGAAATTGAAAAATTATGTTATGACTTCTTTGTGTTTTTATTTTATTCGTAAACCGTCAGCATTCATTAGCTGCTCTGGTTATAGGTTCAAAGAATTTGGGACTGATGGCGGGCAAGCAGCAAAGGCATTAAGACCAAAGTTCAATGTTTTGTCAAGGCATGTGGAAACGCACACCGGATTTGAAATACCACATGTAGAGGTATCACTTTGGCTCAGCTTATTTGGCATTTTTTCTCGTTATACCCAACTTAACATGATATGTGATTCACAGATGAAACATCTTGTTTTGGGGGCCATAGTTTTGAAGGGTCTTGGAAGCCTTTTATTCATCTTCGGCAGCACTCTTGGAGCGTATTTTCTGGTTTGTATCATTCTCTGTGTCATTTTCTTGTTGGTCGGACTTCCTTTGAATAATGGCTTTTGTGGGGTTACTTTTTTTGGGAACCAGTATTGTTTGAACCTTCTTGTTTGATACGACTAATCTTCGTCTTGTTTGTTTGTTTTATGCAGCTGCTACATCAGGCCCTTGCTACTCCCGTCTTGTATGACTTCTACAACTATGATGCTGACAAGAAGGAATTTAATCAACTTTTTTTCAAATTCACTCAGGTCAGCCATTTGCTTCTCTTGTAGTCATTACATCATACACCCACGGCTAGCCAGAGGGTCAAGCCACTATAGCGAGAGCCCCAATTTTTTTTTTAAATATGGTGTTTGGTACCTATATAAAATTTTCTGATTGATTCAATTTTTAGATACAAAAGGCCAATTAAAGAGGAAAGCCGTTCCTATCAACATTTGGGCCCGAACCCAACCATTTTTTACTTATATTAGATTTATAGGTTAATTTTTCTTTTAAAAAATTTTGAGCAGAAAAGATATGCCTCTTGTTAAAGTTGGCTTTATTCTTATTGAACCGCTCTCGCATACACCTCTACACCAAATTCTCCGTTCATCTAGATATCTTATCCGCAATGTATTAATGAGCTGTTTCTTTTGAACAGAACTTGGCATTGATGGGTGCATTACTTTTTTTCATCGGCATGAAGAACTCATTGCCCAGGAGATCCTCCTCCACCTCCTCAAAGAAGAGGTCTCACAAGGCCAAAGCAAATTAGGAAGGACGCGATAGGGTACATTTTTGTTGCATGGGCTCACAGTCTCAATAGTTTTACTGCACTTTTACCTCTCTGGTTCTATTTCCGGTTGAACTTTACCCAACCCTTTTTAGCATTCATCTTTGTCTTCTCCTTTTTCCGGCAATTTTAACACTACTTTGATATCGACAATGCAACATGAGGAATATCTAGGTGGTGTTTACATTGTTATAGTCTTATAGACTTATATTAATCTGTAGTCATTCTGGTTTTCTTGCAGCAGTTTACACTATTTCATGCACAAATTGCAAGTGTGATATGAGGGTTTTGCACAAGTAAAATTGGCTTCATTTCTCGAGGATCTTTTCTTTTTAGTAGACTTTCCAGCCACGAGTTGCTCAAATTTTGATAGTACTACTGCTTTTTACAGCTGTGAAAAATCTTGAGATTTAAAAGAAAAGGACCTATAATCTGTTCAAAACATGCCTTCAGATCCGTTCATAATTGACTCAGAAGTCTTAATCATACACTCCCCGGGAATCTTCCTTCACTTTCACAAGAATATTGAAGAACCAATCAGAAGCAAAACATGCAATTATAATCCCAAAGCCTTCTAAGGTTATAGGTTCGAATTTCCAAAAGAACAAATCATAGTTCATAAATCAGAATATCCTAATGATCGCATTAATAAATCGTATTATCTCCATATTCATTTTATAAATAATTGCTTGCAAAATACCATTATAAACTTCGGATACACATAATTCTAGAAAGAGGAGTTGATCTAAAAAATCAACAATACTGTAGCTAGTTATTTTTAAAAATAACACTTTCAGGTGATATTGACAGTCATTCAAGTCGAGCATGATTTTTTTTTGGTGGTAAAATTCAAAATGACAGGTCTTTTTAATTTTTGCAGAACATAGATTTGTAAGTCGACTTTTCCATTTTTAAAATATTGAAATTTAAAATTCTGGGTTCGACCCTGGGTATGGAGAGAATTCTGTTGGGAGCGCTACTCCCGAATGTGGGGCCCTACCCAGCGCGAATCTGAATTAGTCGAGCTCCAATACCAATATCGGACACTCGGATGGGAAACCAAAAAAAAATTGAGATACTTTACTGCTTATTGTCAATACATCTTTTCTCCAAACAAGTGGCTGTTAATTAGTTTAAAATGAATCTCATTCAATTCTTGTCATCTTTCTAGCCTTTTGTAAAACTTGGGATCAAATATGGGATCTATCATAGTCAAAAGACACTCGCATTTGTTGTACACCCGAATCTCCTTCATCGAAAAATTATATCTATATGCACAATCGAAATTATCTTTTATGTATATACAATAGATATTGAAATCCATTGACTTCTTCGTATATTTAATTCTTTATAGTTTGTTCCCTTAGTGAAAATTCTGATTCTGATTCTAATTCTGATTCTGATTCTGCAACCACACAAGATGGTAACACAAATTCAGGAGACTGTCTCACCAATCTATGATAAAACCAGAGAACTGAAAGCCTTTGATGACACAAAAGCTGGTGTCAAAGGCCTAGTTGGTGCTGGAATTGCTCAAGTACCTCAGATATTCATCCATCCAGAGCTCTGGCTCGGGGTAGAAAGAAACACATTTTGTGTTTCCAATTATAGACCTCGAAAACATCAATAAAGATCCTGTAAAGCACAAAGAGAATGTCAAAACAATTGGAGATGCATCAGAGACATGGGGTTTCTTCCAAGTGATCAATCATGGTATACCTGTGCCTGTCCTAGATGAAATGCTGCGAGAAGCATGTCAATTCTTTGAACAAGATATCAAGGTTAAGAAGAAATATTATCATCGCGATTATACTCGGAGAGTGGTTTATAACAGCAATTTTGATCTGTATAGTTCTAAAGCTCTAGCAGCAAACTGGAGAGACACTTTATTCTACTACAGGTCCTGATCCTTTTAACCCTGAGGAATTGCCTGAGGCTTGCAGGTATGTATTTTCTTAAATCTACTTCGTTTGTCCATTTTATATGATATTCTTTCCTATTTGCGACGTTCGAAAAATGTTTGACTCCACACTCAAGGGTGTGGCCTAGTGGTTCATTGGAAGTTGGGTTGAGCACCATGAGGTCTCAGGTTCACTTCCCAACAAAGACAAACACTAGGTGATATCTTTCTATCTGTTCTAGTGTTGGTGGACAAAGTTGCCTGGTACCTGGTACCTGTTGCTAGTGGGAGGTGACAGGTATCCCGTGCAATTGATCGAGGTGCACGCTATTAAGCATAATTATTTTACATTATCATTATTAGAATAATTTACTGTTATCGTTACTGTTTTTTTGTATTTGTAGAAGACTCCTCCTATTGTAGGAGTTTATTGTTGTTGTATATAGGTAGATAACTCCAACTGTTTAGGAGTATACGTAGCAATTAGGTTCCTTAAGTTTAGCTGTAGGTTGTTGTTAGTTATTGTATTTAAACTTTGGAAGCTGAAGGAATAAAATCATCTCTCGACTACTTCTCTCTATCTGATTTTATATAGTATCAAAGCCTCCAGCCTCTTACGAGTTAGATCCTTTTTCTCTCCCCATCTATGGCTGCCTCTCAAGAAATAATCCCTCCAGTTATTATTAACTCTGGTGATGCTACTGCTACCAACAACAATGCTTCTGCTGCTTCACCTATTGTTCATGTGGTACAATGCAATTCCGCATCTCAGTTACCTATCAAATTGCAAGGTAATCTCAACTTCTCGACTTGGAAAGCACAACTTGTGATACTACTCAATGGCCATCAACTCATGGGACATCTTGATGGATCAAAATCAGCACCACCAATGACTGTTACTTAAGATAACCTTACGATGCCAAATCCAAGATATCAAATCTGGTTCTCTCAGGACCAACTAATCCAGCAAACAATGATGGCATCTATCGATCCCATATTTGCGCCTACTGTTGCCACAGCTCCATCTGCTAAGACAGCCTGGGAACTTCTTCACATGGCTTACACAAATAAGAGCCACACTCGCATTTTCAGCTTGCGCGACCAATTGCAAAATATCAAGAAAGCCTCTAAATCTGTCACAAAATACTTACAAGAGGTACGATCTCTTTCTGATGCTCTCAAAGTTGTTGGATCAGCAGTAACAGATGATGAACTTATTGTCAAGATTCTAAGCAGCCTAGGCCCCAAGTATTGTGAAATCTCTGCCGTTATAAGAGCAAGAGACTCTTCATTGAGTTTTGAAGAATTGTTTCACAAGCTCACAGATCATGAGCTTTTCCTCAAGCACCAAGATCTCGAGAAGTCATCCTCTAATATCACAGTTGTTGTAGCACAGAAGACAAACATGCCACACTAGTCTAACAGGAACAATCATCGCTTCAACAATCAATAGTGGAACCAATCTGCTCCTCGACAATCCAGCTCCAACAATCAGTAGTGGAACCAATCTGTTCCTCGACAATATAGCTTCAACAATCACTAGAATTAGAGATCAAACTCAAGACAATCTGTTCGATGCCAATTGTACCAAAAATTTGGTTACACTGCAGATATATGTCATTCCAAATCGCACAATCATTTTGAAGCTAAGGCCAACTTTGCCTCTAGTTTGTAGTCAGCAGAAAGCTCTTGGGTTTTGGTGCGACTTATCTTGTCATGGCTGAACCTCACAATCTTAAAGAGTATACAGACAATAAGGGAATATCCATGGGTGACAGTAAAACCATTTCTATTACTCATACTGGTTCAACTCAGATACAAGCATCTAATTCTGCTTTCAGGATTTCTAACACTCTATGTGCTCTGTCAATTAAAAAAAATCTTATTTCTGTAGCCAAATTTTGTCAAGACAATCTAACATCTGTTGAATTTTTTCCTTTTACTTTTTTTGTGAAGGACCTGTATACTCAGAAACCGTTGGTATAAGGCTGGAATAAGAATGGACTCTATGAGTGGCCATAACATCTACCCAGACCATCAATATCCATCAATCTTGCCTCCACAAAAGTTCCTTTTCAGCTATGGCATTGTCGCTTGGGTCATCCTCATTCGACAATTTTAAATTTATTTTCAAGAAGTTTTCTTTACCTGTTGCTACTAAAGAAAATTTTGAATTTTGTAATGCTTGTTCCTCTAATAAAGCACATCGTTTTTCATTTCAACAACTCACTTTATCCAATAATGATCCTCTTCAGGTTATCTTTAGCGATTTATATGGACCATCGCCTGTTTTATCACTAGACAAAAAGTTATATTACTGTATTTTTGTTGATCAATACACCAAGTATACTTGGTTGTATACGATTAAAAATAAAAGTAAAGTCGCCTCTTTGTTCCAAAATTTTCATCCTTTAGTAGAATTTTTTCAAAACAAAAATTAAATCTCTTTATTCGGATGGAGGAGGTGAATAAAAAAGTCTCCAGCCCTATCTTCAACAAAATGGAATTGAACATTTAGTTTCACCTCCCTACATGCCACAACGTGTTACCATAGCTGAACGTCATCATCGTCATATTGTTGAAACAACCAAAACCCTTCTCTATAAAGCATCCCTACCACTAGAACTATGGTTCTTTGCCTGCCATCATGTTGTTTATCTCATTAATCGACTACCCAACCCATCTTAAATAACGAGTCACCCTACTAAAAATTATTTGGTAAACCACCCAACTACGTCAATTTTAAAATTTTTGGTTGTCTATGTTATCCATGGCTTAAACCCTACACCAAAAATAAATTGGAGTCTAAGTCCACCCTTGTGTGTATTTAGGCGTTTCTCAGAGCCATCATGCACACCTCTACTTTGACCCAGTGCAGTCGAAAATATTCATCAGTCGTGATGTTCTTTTTATGAAAATTTTTTTCCTTTTAAAACAATGTTTCTACATATAAGAAAAAACTTTTCTCAACTGACCTGGGAAGACGTTAACTCTAAAGAGGAAATTTTGAAGCCAGCTACCATTCCAACACCCTCTACTAATATACCACCAGAAATACCATTGTACTTAGAATCACAAAATACTCAGTCCTTCAATTCTGGCCAAGTACCAACAGCTACTGCAACTATTCCAGGTACTTGTACACTTTCTTCTACTTCTTCCCAGTATCACAAAATCTCAAACACACAACCTGCACCTTTGATAACATATCAAAGACGTAAATCTAACACTAACACTCTACACCAAATCCCAAATGCTCCATCTCCAGTCACTAATTCACCATTGACAACTTCTTCACTTCCTGGCAGCAAAAGTCCCATCTCCGAACAGCCCCTCATGCCAATTCCAGAGCCTGTAGTAAACCGAATGACCACTAGGTCCCAGAATAATATTACCTAGCCCAAAAGACAATTCAGTTTTCTAACTCACTTCACTACTACACCAACAACCTTCAAACAAGCCAACATCCACAAAGAGTGGAGACAAGCTATACAAGCAGAATATGATGCTTTAATGAAGAATCAAACTTGGGAATTGGTACCACGAGACTCAACAAAGAATGTTGTGGATGCAAATGGTTGTATCGCATTAAAAGAAAAATGGACGGTTCTATAGATCGATATAAAGCTCGCCTTGTTGCAAAGGGGTTCACACAACGCCCTGGATTGAATTTTCATGAAACCTTCAGTCCAGTTATTAAGTCAACAACAATGCGACTTGTGTTATCCATAGCAGTGTAACACAATTGGTCGATTCATCAACTCGACTGTCATGACCCGAACCGGGGCCCTGGCCATGATGAGCATTCCAAACCATGAAGGCCCAAAACACCCTTATCTATCTGGTAATCATGCACATAATTCATATGATAAAAAGAAATACGGAAGATACATAATATTACGGAAACATGGTCACGAGTCTAAGAAATCAATAATGAGAAATAATGTCCCACAGTATCTATCGACATTTGAAAACTGTCTGCGAAATCTCTACTACATGACTAAAAAAAACAACTGTCTGAAAACTGGGACAAGGCCCCCAGTAGATCCAAAACTATTAAATGATAAATAAACTGCCAAACATCAGGCCTTCCAGAATATAGAAGGCTCACCACTTGACTCTGCAAATCTGTCTGAAGAATCTACTGATTATCTGGACCCCTAGACTGTGCCTCCGAACCTGGGAGGGAAGGGGGTCAATACAAAGTACTAGTACACAGAGTAATCCAAAACAAAGTAGAGATTTTTATATAAACTAAATGAGAGTTGTTATAAAACACATTATTGCAAAATGATTTCGAAAATACATGGGCATAGTGTACTGATT
This sequence comes from Capsicum annuum, assembly GCF_002878395.1. Lineage (NCBI taxonomy): Eukaryota > Viridiplantae > Streptophyta > Magnoliopsida > Solanales > Solanaceae > Capsicum > Capsicum annuum. The sequence continues at coordinate 15,473,597 of NC_061113.1, read as the reverse complement.
TTTCAACAACAATGTAACATATCTGAGCTAGGTGGTACACCCTACAATTTCACATTTTCACCAACTGTCAAATCTTGGTTGCCGTCGAGATTAGAGTATAAGTGAGGGAAAGACACACAAGATCACACAGCAGGGTGTCTCGACCCAATCAAGTATGGTAGTGCACAAGATCACAAAGCAGGGCTCCTAACCATAGTCCCAATTTGGTATGACATAATGTCAGGTACACAAGATCACACAGCAGGGTACCAAGTTCCTGAGTCGGCAAACACGATTTCCAGCGTAGAGTCATTTGACTCGTGCTTTCTTCGGGTAACAACCTATCTCACAAAATCAATGCATGAAACTCATTTTAATCAATCACATGTCATACTCTGCAGGATATCGTCATACCCGACTTGCAAGTCATCAATATCACATCAACTTTCCAACTTCTCATACCATTTACCACATGCACATATGTATGACTTTCACACCATTAAAACACATACACCATGGTTCTCAACATGCAATTATTCAAGAAGTTTAATCATTTATGAGTAATGTCATATCAATTGCAAAACTCATTCTCTCAATGGTTTAACACCAGTATAATATGGGGTATAAACATTATCATGGGGAATTTAGAAAATTCACAACTCATGTACATCGCACCCTTTTGAAATTTCAGGTCACATGTT
>NC_061113.1:15448701-15472817 GCF_002878395.1 Capsicum annuum | reverse complement strand
ACATATGCATGACTTTCACACCATTAAAACACATACACCATGGTTCTCAACATGCAATTATTCAAGAAGTTTAATCATTTATGAGTAATGTCATATCAATTGCAAAACTCATTCTCTCAATGGTTTAACACCAGTATAATATGGGGTATAAACATTATCATGGGGAATTTAGAAAATTCACAACTCATGTACATCGCACCCTTTTGAAATTTCAGGTCACATGTTCTCAATTCAACCATTTAAATACATTCAAACAAACAACCCCATGATATCTCAATAATTCTTGCAAAATTATATATCAAAACATGTTATTTGTATCAATTGAAAACCCCCATTTGTAAAAACATATATATACTTGTATAAATTTAAAGTCTTGCGTAAATTCCTTTTTGAAAACATGCCCATGAAATTTAGACAACCCCACGTACCTCTATTCCGAAGAATAATGAATGATTTTTGAAGCTTACGGATTGGGGATTCCAAATCTCTAATTATCTTTAAAAACTCACATTTGAATCTTGAATTATTTGGGATTCTTGTTTGAAACCCTAGAGAGAGTTCTTGATGAATTTTGGTGAAAGTGTATGTATTTAGGTGTATTTGGGATTAAATCTCATGTTTGGATGGGTTTGGGGCCATGGGAAATGTCAAGTTTGACCTTAGAATTTAAAATTCAGGACTGGAATGCCGTATAAGGCTTCACCGCGACGCGCTGGAAATCGCGATGAGCTACTGGAATTGACAATTGTCAATTTAAGACTCATCGCGACGTGGTGGCCAGTCAAACGGGAATGCTGAAACTAAAAATGCTCTAATTTCTTCACTGAGTGTCTGTTTTAGGCAAATTTGGTATCAATGGAAAGATAATTCGAAGATCTTTCATTTGATATATTGTAGGCTACCCAGTTAGTCATATATAATGATTTATGATCGATTGAAGTTGACCCAAGTTTCAACGTTCACTAAAACTTGAACGATAGGAAAGTTTTCAACCCGTCTTTGAGTTAAGGGACTTCTATGATCTCAATTCATGCTCAATTAGATTCACACACTACATAATTGATTACACACTAAATTTTCATAGGATTCATGAATTTTGCAACCTCTATGTGAAAGAATAACGTTTTACGTTCTATCCCAAAATGCGGGGTATTACATCGAAGTCAACAATGCTTTCCTACATGACTAGTTGATTGAATAGGTTTTTATGTCTCAAACTCAAGGATTTATCAATTCTTAATTCCTTTCTCATGTTTGTAGATTAAAAAAAGCTATTTATGGTCTTAACCAGGCCCGTTGGGCTTGGTATACTGCATTGCATAATCATCTATAGAGAGTGGGATTTATTAAATCTGAATCCGACACCTCTTTATTTATTTGAAGAATTTGGCTACTATTGTTTATGTGCTCGTTTATGTTGATGACATTTTGATCACGGGAAGTCATCCTAGCTTGATTAAACATGTTATTGATTCCTTGGGTTCTCGTTTTTCTCTAAAGGATCTTGGCAATTTAAAGTACTTTTTGGGTGTCGAAGCAAAAAAAGTGTCAGATGGTCTTATTCTCTGTCAGTCGAAATACATTCTTGACATTCTGTCCGAATTGGATATGCAAAATTGTAAAGGAGTTTTGACACCAATGTGCTCTGATAAACTACATTCTCCACCTGCGAATGCTACACTCTACAGGTGCAACCTCGGTAAGTTGCAATATTTATCATTTACACGGCCTGACATTTCTTATGCTGTCAACAAACTTTCATAGTTTATGCATGATCCTGCTGATGAACATTGAAAGACGGTTAAACGGATACTATGGTATCTCAAAGCTACGACAACTTCAGGTCTTTATATTCGTCGTGACTCAGACTGCAATCTTTACATGTATGCTGATGCTGATTGGGTGGGAGACCTGAATGACAGAGTATCCACATTAGGCTATGTTCTTTTCTTTGGGTGCAATCTTGTCAGTTGGTCGTCAAAAAAGCAACAAGCTGTAGCTCGCTCATCTATTGAAGCAGAGTACAAATCAGTTACAAATGCTCTTGCGGAACTCACATGGGTGCGCAACTTGCTCAATGAATTGTGTATCACCATTCCAAATATGCCCACAGTCTTCTGTGACAATGTCAGTGTCACTTATCGCTGTCATAATCCAGTGTTCCATAGCTATATGAAACATATTGCTGTCGATTTTTGTTATGTTAGGAACGAAGTTCAAGCGCATCGGGTTCTTGTCAAACACACTCATGCTTGTGATCAACTTGCTGATACACTTACCAAGCCATTGCCAGAACCATCCTTTGCAAACTGTCGTTCCAAGTTAGGCGTTGTTGCACCACACCTAACTTGAAGGGGTGTATTAAGCATAATTATTTTATATTATCATTATTAGAATAATTTACTGTTATAGTTACTGCTTTTTTGTATTTGTAGAAGACTCCTCTTATTGTAGGAGTTTATTGTTGTTGTATATATATAGAAGACTCCAACTGTTCAGGAGTATACGTAGCAATTAGGTTCCTTAAGTTTAGTTGTAGGTTGTTGTTAGTTATTGTATTTAAACTTTGGAAGCTGAAGGAATAAAATCATCTTTCGACTACTTCTCTATCTGATTTTATACACGCAAGCTGACACCATGATTATATAAAAAAAAATGAATATGCTATCTTGTTTCATTTTATGCGACACTATATGTTACTCTTTGAAAAGTGAAAAGTTTCTTCTTTGACCATGATTTTGTTGACTATATATTTTGAAAATAAATTTGATTTTAGAAAAAACTACAAGAATCTATCTTCGAATTCACGAGAAAGTTAATTATTTGACCCTTGTACTCCAAATCCTGCCACATGCTCTTTCCGTTTAAAAAATAAGTGGTATTTTAATATTTCATTTTGGTTTAAAATAACTGATATTTCACAAAATCAAGAAGTTAGATTTATTTTTTCTTTCAAATTTATCCTTATTTAACTAAATGAATATTTTAGATAATCAAGAAACCACTAAAGAATTTATTCATTCTCAAGGGGTTTAATTAAATCTCTTTATTGATTCTCAAGGGGTTTAATTAAAGGGTAAGTTAGTAAAAATACTTTTTACTTTTCAGGAGTGAATAATTTTCTCAAGAGATATGTCCAAACTAAAAATACCATTTATTTTAAAACTGAGTAAAATTGAATGAATGAGTAATACTCCAATGGAAGTCAACGTATATCTTAAACTCTATGTCCAGTTGGCAGTGGCAGAGCCACCTTTGCTCCAGGGTTCATCCGAACTCACTTCAATAGAAAATTATATTGGTTTTATACTATTTTTACATGGTTAAAAATATTTTTTATATATATATATATAGTAGATGTTGAACTCCCTTAGACTAGTTCGTATATATACTTATGAATCCCTCAATGAAAATTCTGTCTCCGTCACTGTCAATCGATAGTGCGTAATGTAAAAGAAAAATACGTGGAACAACGAGAAGGATAATGAAATATTAAATAAAAAACACTTGTGGTTCGGCTCTCTCCTAGACACACATATCATGAGAATAAACGCTTGTGATTCTGCTCTTCCCTAGACCCCACATATAGCGTGAGCTTTTGTGCAATTACTATCCAGCATGCTCACAGCCAGAACTAGCCATAGGCGTCAGCATACATACAGACAATGACTTCTTCACAGCCCTGCAAGATGATATTGGAGGTCTCCAAGTTCTTCATCGGAATCATTGGGTTGATGTTCCTCCCACACCAGGAGCTTTAGTCATCAATATCGGAGACGTTCTCCAGGCAAGTCTTTTTTCTTTGTGCTTCTTAGCCAGTCGAATTCAGGATCTAGAGTCATTAGGTGAAGAACGAGTATGCTCCTATCATATGTATACACTAATTTTCTTGTGCATATGTATAAAGAGTTTGAAGGAGAGCTAGGAACAACGGTCAAGTTGTTGGCGTGGGATCAGAAAGGGTAACTACCGAATTAAGCTCTTTGATTTGTCCTATTGGTGAATCAGAAGCGAATCCAGGATTTAAAGCTTATGGGTTTCAATTTTCATGAAAACTTCTTTATATGTGCCCAAGGGAACCCCCATATTATAGAAAGGCCAAATAAGCTTAGGCATGTTCCTTCACTACATTTAATAGGTCATAAGCAACTTATATTTTTGGTGATAATACATCGAAATACTTCTAAATTTATGGTCAAAATTTAGATCCTAAACTTGTATGTCAATTATTTACCCCCTTAACAACTTTCAAGTGAATTAATTTTCACCCAAATTGCTGACGTGGCAAATTTAAAAAACAACAACGAGTGAATAGCCAAAAAAAACATGAAAAAATGCGGGATCCACATTTTAAATTTTACAAATTCTTTATATATATATATAAAAATAAAACAAATTCATCTTCTTCACTTCTTCAACTTCTTCAACCCCTCCCCCCTTGTTCCCTTCACCCCATCCCACCCCCCAATCCCTCAACACATTGTTGGTGCATTATTTGTAAATTGTCATCACAAGAAACAAGATTAAAGTTGAGAGATCTTGACTTCTTCTCATCCAATTGTCAAATATGATTGAGACTTGCTAAAAATTTGATAAAATTCTTTAATGTGACATTGAAAGATCGGATACTCCATTTTTTTCTTTTTTCACTATACAAATCACTGTATACACACACAGTGAGATCGAGAGTGAACGAAGGAGGCACACACCTCACCGGAAACCATCCACCTCACCGGAAACAGAGGAGGCACACACCTCACCGGAAACCATCCACCTCACCGGAAACCACCCACCTCACTGGAAAACACCACGATCGAGACTCCATTTTTTTTCTCTTCATAATAGACACACCCATCATAATATATATAATTTTTGTGAATATAAAAAATTGAAATGAAATTGAAATTGAAGGGAGTCTCATTTATCTTTGTGGATATGAAAAATTGAAATGAAATTGAAATTGAAAAGCATCTATGAACTTGAAGATGAATTTGAAACTTGGGGGTTATTTGGAGTTTGAAAACTTCCTTTCCAGATGAGGAGGAAGGAGACTGAAGAGGGGGGTGGGGGCGGCGGGGGTTGCAGGGGATGAAGAAGAAAGCCCACAAGGGAGGGGGTGCGGAGGTGGATGGATCCCTAGCTTTGAGATTAACTGTTATTTACTCTCATTCGCGAGCTCTTCACTGTACACCATTGTAGTGTTTTCTTGTTGTGAATAAGAGAAAACAGGTTATGAAGAAGAAGAAAAATTGAGGGGCGGGGAGAGGGGGGGGGGGGGGAGGAATTTATAGTACATATATGTGTGAGATTATTTCTTTTAAAAAAAAATTATAATTTATTACGTGGCAATGACATGACACTGATGTGACACTGATTTGACAATGATATGACGCGTGTGTAGTGCACTCTTTGTTGTGAGAGTGGGCTTGTGATTTTGAGGTTGAAATTAATTCACTTAAAAGTATGACGAGCTGCTATCAGAAGACGATCCTCCAAAGTATCATGCGACGACATTGAAGGACTTCTATGATTATTTCAGCCACAAGGGACTTGATGGAACTTCCAATCTGCTTCACTACAGAATCTAAACTTCCTGGAGTCGAAAAATCAAGGGTCATTTCGTTCACATCATACTTATATCCCGGGATTGTAATGCAAAAAATAATTATACGGTGAATAATAACAAGTAGGAGTAATTGTGGATGACAGTTTGATAATGCGAAATTATTATGCGAAGAATAACAATGTTCGCTACACAGTTCAAATCACTTCCTACAGAGGGCAATGGCTGACCAGAAAGATGTTGTGTAACAAACCAAATAACATTTTGTAAGTATGAAATACGCAAACTAGTTTGCATCGACAACTAGACAAATAGCTCGCACAAAACGAAATACAAATTGTTACATTACCATGATTAGATCTTGTAACGCAGCAATGCAGAAGTTCCATCTAGGCCTCTACTATGGACGTACTTAGTGTAGTCGATAACTGTTGTTGAACGATATTTTGGAGGATTATCTTCTGATAACAATTCAGTAATTGGTCCATACAGCTTGGTAGATTGCCATGGACTTTCACCGAAGAAGCAAGCAATTGACATTCTTGATTCATCTTTGTTTGAAATTGCCCTGTGCTCAACACTTATGTACTTGTCATTTGACAAGAGCTGGGGAAAAAAAAAATAAGCGCAACTGCTTTCAATAAAGAACTAAACAAAGGTGTTTGAAAATGTATAGACGATTTTCAAATGGCGGCTTCAACGATAAATTATGCTTTCATGAATATGGTCGGGGTGCATTAGATAATCTATAAGATCATAAAGAAAGAGTACTCGCCTGCAGAAAATCTCCAATGTTTACCACAAGAGCACCGGGTATAGGAGGAGCATTAACCCATTGATTCTGGTGAAGAACCTGAAGTCCTCCGATATGATCTTGTAGAAGAACCGTGACAAGATCAACATCGGAATGTTGAATGGTTCCCATCGTTAGTTCTGGCTGAGGGCACGGTGGATAGTAATTGCACGAATAACTCACATGACAACAATCCATATAATCTTTGAGATAACTACGATTGAGTCCGAGACCTTCGGACAATAATTCAAGCAAGGAGAACCCCAATTTCATCACATCCTTGGAGTAATCCATTATTATTTCCCTGCACAAATTCATTGAAACGATTTTTATAAATATAAATGTAGTTACTAGGTAAATTAAGAAACGAACATATGTACCTGCAGGCTGTTGGAAATTCTTCCGGACTGGGAGGATTAGGAGCCACGAAACAGAAAATCGAGTCTCTCCAACTTGCAGCAGGAACACGAGGGCTATACAAATCAAGATTGCTAGCATAAATCACCCTTTTCGTAGTATCTCGAGTGTAATACTGTTTCTTAACCTCGGTATCTTGCTCGAAAAACTGTCGTGTTCCTTGTAAGGTTTTGTCCAGGACGGATGTTGGAATGCCATGATTAACCACTTGAAAGAAACCCCATGTCTCCGATGCATCTCGAACTTTGTCCACAATCTCTTTACGCTTGATTGGATCCTTGTCAATACCTTCGAGGTCTATCACTGGAAAAGTGAACCGTGTTTCACTTGCTTCCGAGAATTCCGCCCTGTGTTTTGGAGGCAGAACGAATATTCGAGGCACTTCAGCAATTCCAGAATCAACAAGACCTTTGACACCAGCCTTAGTATCATCAAAGGCTTTTAACTCACTCATTTTGTCATAACTTTTCTCAACTTTGGCCTGAAAATCATTTGTGCTAGAGACCGCCATCGATTTTACTCTGATGCTGTAAACAAGTAGAGTTCCCGATGTATAAACTTTAAATGGTTGATTAATTTTATAGCAAAAATTTCTAAAACATGGAGGAGGATCTTATATTATAAAATAAAAGCAATGTATAGCAAAATAAAAACAAGATACGGGCATCCACTCAATTATTTACAACACTCCATATGGTGAATGAAATGGGCATTCGCTCCTCAATTACTTGCAAGTTCTAACACTCCTCGTATGAGAAAACTAATGAAGGAAAAAAAAAAAAATAGGCAGTAATTCACGCACAGATTGCACAAGTTTTTAAATTGGCTTCATGCCCAAGGCATTTTGTTTTTAGTAAATTTCCAAATTCCATCCATAAGTTATTCAAATCTTGATGAGTAATACTCCATCCATTTTAATTTGTTTGCATCGTTTTTGTCACGCCCCTTTTTTTGCTCACAAAAAGATAGATTTTGTTCTTTTAAGTTTGAAAGGTTTTCAAGATTGAATATAACAAAATGTGTTTTGAAAGGGATTAATTTAAAAACCCGCCACTTGACGTTGAAACTTGGTGTGTCGAGTCACCTTAGAAAAATAGATAACCCTTTCGGATCAAGTTTGAATCTAAGAACTAGTCAGCAACAAAGATTCGAGTTCAGGAATTCGGTTGACCGAGATTAATGTGTGCAATACCCTTTGATACTTATTACTATATGATTTAAACTTGCATATCCTATACAATTAAGTAATTTCTTCAACTAAAACTAAACAATTTCTAAAACAATTTTACCAAGTAATCAAATAATACAGACTTGCAGTGAACTAATCCCATTTAATCCATATAAATCAGTCCACTTAAAAACAAGTAATCAACACATGGCCAACTACTAATTACTTCATATAAACATTAACAAAGATCAAACACGATGAAAATGGCAAGAATCATACTCCCTCCCTCTCCCTCCGTTTCATTTTACTTGACCCTGTCCTGTACTAAAACAAATATTTCAAGTAGTAATCAAATTTAGAGTTCTAACACATCATTAGTAAGGTTAGTATATTAAAATAAATTTCTAACTAAAAATTTCTTAAAGGATATGACATATAATAACGGCAAAGTAATATGAAGATGAAGAAAGCAATACAAAATAATTAAATTTAGAGTTTCAAAATATTTTATTAAAATAAATCTCTAATTAATATTTTGTTATGAAATCTACAGTCAATATGAATCTAAGTAATATGAAATAAAGCGAGTACGATCCATCAAATCACATGAAAGCAAAGAATAATATGAAAAGAAAAGGATTGAATTAGACACCTTGAGGCTTGAGTGAGCAAAAGTCCCTTTAAACTTTACCAAAATCTTCAGCTGATGGTCGAAATCAACAGCCTTTTTGGAGAAGGAAAAGTTGAGCGTATGTGTTATGCGTGTATATGTGTGGAGTCAATTTGGTGGGGAAGAGGAAAAAATAAGGGTTTAAGGGTGTGGTTGGTACGAAGGAAAATGTGGTTGGTACGAAGGAAAATATTTTCTCGAAAATGTTTCCTAATTTTTTCATGTTTGATTGGTTTAAATATTTTTAAAAATATTTTTAAAATTAATTTATTTTCCTCGAATCTGAGAAAATTGATTTCCATTCAAAAAGTAAGGAAAATATTTTTCAAAACTCTTTTTCAACTTTACTCTTGAATTAAAATATTCATACAACTCTCAAAATCACCATTCTATTCCGACCCTTAATTCCCCACTCTACCTCACCCCCTACCACCCCATCTAAAAAATATATTTCAGATTTTGCTCTTACCTCATCCCCTACCCAAAACTCAAACCCCTACCTCCTCCCCCATTCAAAAAAAAAATAATTTAATTTTTTATTTTTCTTTTTAACTTTTTTATTACCTCTCCTATCCTCCCCCTCCTCCTTAAAAGTATTATATTTTTAAAATTTATCTTTTAAAAAATTCAATTTTTTCTTTAGCCCATTCACTCTTACTCCTCTACTCCTACCCCTTACCTCCTTCCCCCCACAAAAAAAATAAAAGAAATTAAATTAAAATTATTTTCTTACCCTGTCTGCCCTTGCTATTTATTTTGACAACCGCAATCCCGACCTACCAACCTCCTCTCCAAGAAAAGATTAATGTTTTAAATTATTTTTTTTTTTCCTATCCCATTCTTCTTCTTCTATTCGTTCTCATTATTTTTGTCAAACATATATAAATAGTTTTACAAAATATATGCTTACCCAATTTGCATAACGAACACAAAACTATAAATAAGAAACAACTTATTTTTTGAGAAAATATTTTTCAGCCTTCATATCAAACACACCTTAAAAAGATATTTTTTGAGATCAAAAATTATTTTTCAAAATGTATTTTTACGTTTTAGCTAAACACTAAAATGTATTTTTTGAAAAGAAAAAAATTTTTATTCACCAATCAAACACTAAAAAATATTTTTCAAAAAATATTTTTTACTCACCAACCAAACATAAAAAATCAACTTATTTTCCACAAAAAATATTTTCCTTCGTAACAAACACACCCTAAAGTTTGGTAGAAAACTCGCCACTTTGTGACAAGGTAATCCTAGCTTTCTTTTTATTAGTCCAATTTTAATTTATTTGGTCTTAACTTTCTTTTTAATCTGTTCTTAAAAAATGACACCTCCCTTTTCTTTTTAACAAATTCTTTAATTTCAACTTTTAACGTCTCACATGAAAGAATTTTTTAATTTCAGATTTTTAAAAGAACATGTTTAAAATTATAAAATTAAAAGATATTTTAAAATATTTAACATATTTTAAATTTAAAATAAAATTTAAAAATCTTTCTTATAATTTAATATATTTAATTTAATTTTAATTTAAGATAAAATTTAAAAATTATTTTTTTATTTTTAAAGTTAATGTCAAATTAAAATAGTTAAACAAATTGAAATAAAGAAAATGCTTTATTTAAGGGAAAAAGTCATACTTGCCCATGTATTGTTAGGAAAAAGTTATATTTATCCTTTAATATATCTTTTGACTATATTTGTCCCTACCACCAATTTTGAATACATGTTTAGCCTTGAATAGCTAAGTCCCATGTCACCATTATTATTATCCTATGAATGTCATGTCACCATTATTACACTAGTGAGAAAAGCCTGTGCAAAGCACGGACCAAATATGTATTTTAAATTAATATTATAATAATAATTTTATCTATTAATGTGATATTATTTGTATTTTGAAATTTAATAAATTAATTTTTATATATATTTTTAAAATATTTTAAATTATCAATAATCATAATTTAATATTTAAATATATAATTTTATTTCAAAAATTTAATTCACAATCAAAATTAAACTCTACAAATATATAAATTAATAAATAGTGTGAAAAATAAAATTTGATGGACCTATATTATTATTTTTTAGATAATACAGACTCAATATATGTTATTATTTTATTTTAATTTATGTGGCACAAATAAAATTTAGATAATTAATCATGCTTTTAATATGTTTTTAAATATTTAATGTTGTTAACTATTATAATTTATAATTTATTTTTAATTTTCAATTAATATATGTTACTCTCCTTGTCCAAACTTTTGTGGCATTGATAGTCAATTATATTTTTAAAATAATTTAAATTTTTAATTATTGTGATTTATAATACTTTTTTTCTATTTCAATTTAAGTGGCATTGATATAATTTCTAGAGTCAATCAAATATTTATATCTTTTAAATTTTGTAAGTTGTTAATTACTGTAATTTATAATCATTTTATGTATATTTTTAAATATATAAAAAATTAATTTTTTTGTTAGATATTTTAAGTTGTTAACTATTGTAATTTATAATATTTTTTATGTAATTTTAAATTATATATGTTATCCTCCTTGTCCAAAATTTTGTGGCATTAATAGTCAATTACAATTTTTAAATAATCTAAGTTTGTAATTATTGTGATTTATAAAACTTTTATTTATATTTCAATTTAAGTGGCAAAATGCTCAGACTATAATAATTAATTAGAGGTGATATAGTAAAATTACGATTGAAGCAACGAAATAAACATGTCTTAAATGACTCACAACAACTAATTAAAAGTGATATAACAATATTACTATAAAAAATACTTGTGAAAATAAATTAAATGGATCTCATATAAGATGTGAAGTTAATTTAAAAACATCAAGAGCTAACTTATTATTTTCTATCTATTTTATATTTTTTATTAAATATTTTTTTTTAATATTTAGATAACTTATAATAATTAATTAAGGTGGTATTTAGTAAAATTATGATTGAAACAATTGAAGCAGACATGTCCTAAATGTCTATTTTACCTTTTTATTAAATATTATTAATTTTTTAATATATAAATAACTTATAATAATAGGGTGATATAGTAAAATGACGGAGTAAACAACTGAAACATGCATGTCGACGGAGAGCAACCTGCTTTAGCCACCCAACTGGCTCTTTTTGGTCTCAATTTATGCGGCACAAATAAAATTTAGATAATCAATCATACTTTTAATATGTTTTTAGATATTTTAAACTGTTAACTGTTATAATTTATATATATTTTAGTTTTCAAATAGTATATGTTACTTTCATTGTCCAAACTTTTATGGCGTTGATAGTCAATTATATTTTAAAAATAATTTAAATTTTTAATTATTGTGATTTATAATACTTTTCTTTTATTTCAATTTAAGTGAGATTGATATAATTTCTAGAGTCAATCAAATATTTTTTATCTTTTTAATTTTTTAAGTTTTTAATTATTGTGATTTATAGTATTTTTTACGTATTTTTTTGAAATATATAACAAATTAATTTTTTAAAGATATTTTAAGCTGTTAACTATTGTAATTTATACTTTTTATGTAATTTTTAAATAATATATGTTATTCTCTTTGTCCAAAATCTTGTGGTATTGATAGCCAATTATATTTTTTAAATAATTTAAATTTTTAATTATTGTGATTTATAAAACTTTTCTTTATATTTCAATTTAAGTGGCATAACGTTAAACTATAATAATTAATTAGAGGTGATAAAGTAAAATCAATTGAAGCAGCAAAGCAAACATGTCTTAAATAACTTACAACAACTAACTAGAAGAGATATAGCAAAATTTATAAAAAATACTTTTGAAAAAAATTAAGTGGACATCATATAAGACGTAGAGTTAATTTAAATATCAAGAGTTAACTCATGATTTTATATCTATTTTAACTTTTTTTTATTAAATATATATTTTTTAATATTTAGATGATTTATAATAATTAATTAGGGTGATATTTAATAAAATTTTGATTAAAACGGCCGAAGCACACATGCCTATTTAATTTTTTTATTAAATATTATTAATTTTTTAATATGTAAATAATTTATAATAATTAATTAAAATTGATATAGTAAAATAATAAAACAAACAACTGAAAAAGACATGTCGACGGAGAGCTGCTTCAACCGCCCAACTTACTCTTATATAATACTAGGTGGCTTAGCCGTGCTACGCACGGTCCCAATGTTGATACTTAAAAATTTCACGATATGTGTAATTTTAGCATTTAATTAAAACCTTTATTTAATAGTTAATTTAAGTTGTTAATATGACACCATAAGATTTCGAAAGTCAAACAAATATTTTATATTTAAATTTTTTTAATTATTAATTATTGTGATTAATATATTTTTTTACGTATTTTTTTTGAAATATATAATAAATTAATTATTTTTTAGATATTTTAAATTATTAACTATGATAATTTATAGTACTTTTTATGTAATTTATAAATAATATTTTTTTTGAATATATAACAGATTAATTATTTTTTTAGATATTTTAAGTTGTTAACTATTGTAATTGATAATACCTTTTTTGACATTGTAATTTACTATTTTAAGTTCTTAGCTAATTTATAATGCTCCCCCTGTTCAAATTTCTGTGGCATTGATAGTCAATTATATTTTAAAAGTAATTTAAATTTTTAATTATTATGATTTATAATAATTTTTCTTCTATTCTAATTTAAACGATACTGATATAATTTTGATGTCAAACAAATACCATGATTGAAGCAGCAAAGTAGACATGACTTAAATGACTCATAATAACTAATTAGAAGTGATGCTATAAAAATACTCATGAAAAAAGTCTAAGTAGACCTTATATAAGATGTCAAATTAATTCAAAATATTATTGAGGTAGTTTATTATTTTATGTCTATTTTATTTTTTTATTAAATATTATTAATTTTTTAATATTTAAATGATCTCTAATAATTAATTAGAGATGATATTAGTAAAATTATGATTGAAACAGTTGGAGCAGACTTGTCATAAATGTCTATTTTAATTTTTTATTAAATATTATTAATTTTTTAATATTTAAATATCATATAATAATTAATTAGGAATAATATAGTAAAATTACGAAACAAACAAATAAGTGACTTCAGGAATAATATAGTAAAATTACGAAACAAACAAATAGGTGACAAGTAGATATATCAATGGAATAAAATCTACTTGAGCAACTTCACTCCTATTTATTATATAGATATAATAAAATCACAAAGTAAGCATATATGTGACAAGCAAATATATCGACGAAGTGGAGTCTGTTTGACCAGCTCCACTCCCACTTATTATATAGGAGAAGAGAAAGAGAAAGAGAAAGAGAAAGAGAAAGAGAAAGAAAGAGAACATAAGACAAGAATGTCCGAACGCCTACTAAATTTTAAAGCTAAAGATAAATACTAAGCTTCCTAGACTACTGAACCAACTTCTTTATCATGTGGTGTCTATTGAGGAAATTCCAAGATTTTACATAAATTAATTACCCTACATATATCACGTATTTTATTTTTATAGTGTTTGAGATTTAAATTTAAAATCTCAAAATAAATTTAGAAAAATTTAAAAATATTCTTGAATTATTGAAAATAAATTAAAAATATTCTTTATTTATTTTTGACTTAAAAATATTTTTTTATTTATTTTTTTGATTCAAAAATATCCCTTCATTATTTTTTTTCTCAAAAATATCCTTCTCTAACGGAAAACCACCAAACACGCCATATAAATAAAAAATGTCACTTGATCGGTCCACATCAACATACACAAATGAAAAATCACTCCATTTAATTCATCTAACTACCAACCCATTTTTTTTTTATTTTAAAAGACCCAACCCCATCCATAATTAAAAAAAATTCGATCCAAGAGAAAAAATTGAAGAATTTGCTTGCTTATTTTTTCATTCGATGGGTTTAGATATTTCGAATTGATGAAAAGATGAGTAAGCAATTAGGTCCTTAAATTATTGATTCGAAAGAATCAGATTTTAATCAGGTCGACCCTAAACAATTGGATCCTTAAATAGTTGATAAGATTTTCAAGAGCTCGGATTGCTATTGGATGTCCTATCTGAATTTGTCTAATGAGAAACCTGTTTGTAGTGAGTAGAATGGTAATTCAGAAACGAAATTGAAATTTGGAGAGTGAAAATTTAGTGGCAATGTAGGACAACCATAAATTGATGAGGTCAAGAATTGCTTCAATAAGTCTCGTAACTTTGAAAATGTAAAATAATGAAATATAAGGCGGTGAAAGGGATGATATAAGAAAAAAATTGAAGAATTGAATTTTGCCTCTTGATTCGGATTTTTTGAATATGGATCAGATTGAATTTTTAAATAGAATAAAATTGGTTGATTGTTAGGCGGATTAAATGAAGTGATTTTTCACGTGTATACTGACTTGGACTACTTAAATGACTTTTTTTACTTACATAGTGTGCTTAGTGGCATTTCATTAAAGAGAAGATATTTTTGAGCCAAAAATTAATGAAGGAGTATTTTTAAGTTAAAAAATTAACAAAAAAAGTATTTTTAAGCCAAAAAATAAACAGAAGAATATTCAAAATTAAATTGAACCAACTTCTATCTATCTATTTATCTATAAATAGATAAATTCTAAAATTTTAAATCCTAAATTACTGAACCAGCTTGTTATTGTGTGTTAAGAAGATTCAAAATTAAATTTTATCTATCTATTCTATATATATAAAATAAAACAATTACCTTATATATATATATATATATATATATATATATATATATATATATATATATATTGTGTATATATATATATATATATATATCGTATACTATAATTTTTTGTGAAGAGGGTTCAGAGTAGAATTCCTTAGGTTTTTTGTAACTTAATGAATTAATATTTTTGCAACACATCAAGGTACCAAAATAATTACTCCCTCTATTTCATAATAAGTTAATTGTTGGATTTTGATATACATGTTAAGAAAAAAAGTAAAAATATAAATTTATCATGTTTTCTATTTTTATCCTTTTCAAATTTCAAAACCTTAACAAAAATACGTCACTTTCAATGCATATTTAATGAAGGGTAAATTTAAAAATAAATTTCATCATTTATCTTCAATTGTGAATCATTCACTTATTTTAAACATTAAAAAATATTTTAATAATTCACTTATTGTAAGACGGAGGAAATATTTTATTAATTATAATGTCTTTTGAAAAGGTTATTGGAGAATGACAAGTGTCTTCAAGAGTGGTGCCACCACGATGTGTTATCAGTTATGTACATGACACTTGGTATGTGGAAGCTTGTCTAATAATCTTTCGAAATATTAACATAATATATTCTGCCAACAAAGTCATCTGTGCTGGAGTCTGCCATCTTTTGTCACTACTACTAGTTATAAATTGTCCATGCTGACCATGGCCAAACATTACAATTAATCTGTTCTAATTTTTATAATGATGATTTTAATTTTTTTTATTTTTTAATCTTTGCTTGATAAATTATATATATAAAATAAATATTTGTCAATTTTCTAGTAATGAACTACTGAATTTGAAGAAGTCACTATTGTGCTGAGAACAAAATGAGTATAGATACTGCACTGTAATTAATTTAAACTAACTCCTTAAATGCCTAACTAATTCCTAACAACTCATTAACAACTGGACTAACTAACTTCTAACAGTTCATTAATAGCTGTACAAAATATCTACAACAAATATCGAATATCAACTGATCTTAGTGTTGAGCTTAACACCCCCCTAAAGCTAGGTGGTATGAAGATGTTTTTCATCCCTAGCTTGGATACTAGATAAGAATGTTGAGCATGTCCAAATCCCTTGGTAAAGACATCTGCAGGTTGCTCAGTTGTAGGTACATAGAGATTTTGTATTAAACCCGTGTGTGCTTTTTTTCCAATAAAATGACAATCGATGTCAATATGTTTAGTGCGTTCATGAAATACTGGATTGGTTGCAATTTTGATTGCTGCCTTACTATCACAATAGATTGATATTGGTAGATTGAGATGAACATTTAACTCCATGAACAAACCAATTAATCCAAACTAATTCTGCTACTGTGGATGCCAAGCTTCTGTACTCTGCTTTTGCAGATCTTCTCGATATAGTAGATTGTTTTTTTTATTTCCATGATATAGGTGAACTTCTAAACTTGATCAAATACCCAGTAACGGACTTTCTTGTGCTCACACACGAACTCAATTAGCATCACAATAGGCTCGTAGTCCAGGTGCATTTTCTGCACCTAAAAATATCCCAAAACTAGGTGATTGCTTGATATACTTTACCACTCTTAATGCAGCTTCTAGATGAGACAATTTAGGAGCATGCATGTATTAACTCAAGCTTT
The DNA here is from genome assembly GCF_002878395.1 of Capsicum annuum. Taxonomy (NCBI): domain Eukaryota; kingdom Viridiplantae; phylum Streptophyta; class Magnoliopsida; order Solanales; family Solanaceae; genus Capsicum; species Capsicum annuum. Next base: position 15,455,805 of record NC_061113.1, on the reverse strand, counting down.
GAACTGTAAACTAAATATCCGGTCTAGTTATGGTCAAATATAACAACCTTCCAACTAATTTTTGATACCTCTCAGAATCACCTAAAGCTGGTTCATTAGTTATCCCAATATGTTGATCATATTCTAGGGCGGTAAGCTTTTGATTCACCTCCACAGATGCATGAACATGCCTTGATCCTGCTTATCCTAAGTTTGAGATAAGTTCCAAGGCATTCTTTCTCTGATGCATCAATATACCCTTTTTGCTTCTTCCAAATTCTATACAAAGAAAATATCTGAGATTTTCTAAATCTTTTATCTTAAAGTTTGTATGCAAAATCTTGTTTGCATCCTCAATCAACCTCATGCTACTTTCACTGATCAAAATATCATCCACATATATCAAAATAATCACCACACCTTCATCAGATCTCTTGATAAGTAAAGAATAATTCAAATGACTTTGTCTAAAACCTACAGTAATCAAGATAGTTGTAAGCTTAATATTCCATTGCCTAGATGCCTGCTTCAATACATAAAGGGACTTCTTAAGTCTGCAAATTTGGTGCCCCTGTGAATCATAACTAAAACCTTGTAGTAGTTGCATATTCACCTCCTCTTCTAGATCACCTTGAAGGAATATGTTGTACACATCCACCTACTGAATATTCCACCCTTTAGTGGCTGCTAAAGATATCATAGCCCTAACTGTCACCATTGTAACTACTGGAGAGAAGATTTCTTGATAGTCCAAACCTTCTTTCTGGTTATATCCCTTTGCTACAAGCCCGACCTTGAATCTTTCAACCTTGCCATCTACTTGATACTTAATTTTGTACACCTATCTATATCCTATGGCCTTCTTCCCAACTGGTAGAGGCTCTACATCCCATATATTGTTCTCTTCAAGTGCAGTGATCTCAGACTCCATTGCAGTTATCCATCTTGGATCTTTTGCTGCTTTATGAAAGCTTTGTGGCTCAATTTGAGAAGAAAACTGAGACAAGAAGCTTTGATAATTTTGTGAAAGGCCATCATATGCAATTAAATGAGCAATAGGATAAAGACATGAATTGGAAACCTTCTTCCTTGATCTTGAGCTATCAAAATATTTTAACCAAATTGGAGGTCGACTAATTCTACTGGACTTCCTCCTATCTCCTGATCGAGTCATAAACATATCTTCTGGGGCTATACCTTCACCATCCACGATTGCATTACTCTCAGCATCTACAATTTCATGCACTGGATGCAAATGTTGAGCATCTACATGCTCAGGTGTAAGTATATTTTCATGTACTGGATGCAGATGTTGAGCATCCACATTCTCATGTGCAAGGATATATGGATTCACCACTCCTTCTACCAAATGAGAATTAACCTCTGTGTATGTCAAAGCTGCATAACCAGGTACATTATTATCAAGTACATCTCTTGAATTAATCTTGTCTGTATGAGGAGGAATAGTTGCACAGTCATCACAAGTTGTAAACTCATTTGCAACATAGAAGTTATTCTTAAGATGTATTATAGGATAGGATTGCTGAAAAGGAAAAACATCTTCAATGAACGTCATATCTCTACTAACAAATACACAGTTAGTGTTTAAATCAAGCAACTTATAACCCTTCTAATTTGCAGCATACCCCAATAGTATTGATTTGATTGCTCTAGGACAAAATTTATCCCCTTTAGTAAGGTTGGTTGCATGACAAAGGCAACCTATAACTCTCAGGTGAGATATATATGGATCCCTTCCATAAAGCACCTCATGTGGACTAAGATTTTTTAAGACAGTAGAAGGAATCCTATTAATAATATGTACTGCTGCTAATACACAATATCCCTAGAATTTGATCGGCAAGAAACCTTAAAATCTTATTGCTCTTGTAATTTTCAGAATATGCTTGTGCTTTCTCTCCACCACTCCATTTTGTTGTGGGGTATAAGGGCATGAACTCTGATGTATTATACCATGTTGCGGAAATAACATTCTGCAATTTTGATTGAAGAATTCTCCACCATTGTCAAATCTAAAAGCCTTCACCTTCGTATTAAACTAAGTACCAATCATTACTAGAAATTGTTAAAGTACAACAATTATATCTAAGTTAAGATGCATAGTCCATCTAGAACAGTCATCCACCAGAGTAAAAAAATATTTTATTCCATTAGAAGCTGCAACCTTGTAGGGTCCCCATACTTCTATGTGTATCAAATCAAAACAATTAGAAACCTTAGTAGCACTAGTAGGAAAGAGTAATCTAACTTGTCTTGCTAATGGACATATATCACAATAATGTAAAGACACACTATCAAGTTTAGGTAAAGAAACAATCTTCCTAAGACCAGATATAGGTACATGACCAAATCTCTTGTGCCAAACTTCACTAGTGATTAAGCATCCAGCAACTGCAATAACTTTTATTCCATTTACTTTCTCCTTATTATTGGTCTTTAAAATATACAAACCTTCATGTTCTTTACCGATCTCTTTCACCTTCCAAGAGGTCCTGGAGAATGAAAAAACCAGGAAAAAACAAGGCATAACAATTTAATTCCTTTGTAAGTTTTGACACAGACAAAAGGTTGAACATAAAAGCTGGTACACATAAGACATTTTTAACGCATGCACTTACATTCAAAAAATAATTTCTTGATTTAGTCACAGCCGCTGAACCTCCATCAGGAAGTTGAACATGTCCTGAGTTTCTCACTGTCAATGTATCATGCAACAAATTTTCATTACTGACTATATGATCAGTAGCACCACTATCTACTATCCAGGAAGGAGAAACATCAAGTTGTAATGTATTGAAACAAGTGTGTCCTGCAAAAATACCTGCTATATGTGCACTGCCTCCAACATCACTTGTGCCATTGCTCTCTTGTGCCAATGTTGATTTGTTCAAGAGATGAATAATCTGATTGTACTGATCCTATGTAAACAAAAGATGTAAGGATGAGTGGATGCATGTTGTACCACTGCGATGCTGTCCAACAACATCATTAGCTCTTTTTTTCCCTTGAAATCTGTTGGATATCTGTCCTGCAAACATTTAGCATCATTTTCTTAGGAAAATTATATGTTTTCAAGAAACCAAAGTGATATTTAATGAAGGTTTTTAGTGTTTCAGTGAAAGGAGATAACCACAGAAGAAAACTGGAAAAAGTAGTAGAAAAGGGGAATTGACGGTCAAAATAATGGACCGTCAGGTTTACGATGGGCTGCCATAAATATCGTCAAGTTAAACCAGAACAAGGCCTCCAGAGGAGTCGAGTGATGGACAATATGGTGGACCGTCAGACATGTGACGGACCACCAGATAGACCGTCAAAACTTATCCAGAAACTACTTCTCAGAGGGACGTGGTGAAGATCAAGGTGGTGGACCGTCAGACATGGGACAGACCACCATATTGACCGTCAACACTTATCCAAACCTGTTCTCCAGAGGAACTCCGTGATGGTCAAAGTGGTGGATCGTCAATCTTGGGATGGACCACCAGATTGACCGTCAGTTCTTATCCAGAAGCTGCCTTCCAAAAGGACTCTGCGACTGTAAAGATGGCGGACCGTCAGTCCATCAATGGACCGCTAGGTGGACCATCCGATGTTATCCAGAAATTGCCATTCGGATGAATCGAGTGACGGTAAAGATGGTGGACCGTCAGATCTTTGACTGTCCATCATATGGACCGTCAAATGGGATGAGGTTTTTCCGTTTTTAAATTTTAAATTCTTTTTTTAGCTGGTACATATAAATACCAACTTTTAGGTTTAAGAACGCATCTTGTACCTTTTACAAGTTTTCTTTTCATCTATTGAACCTCTTGGTATCTAAGTACTTTGGGGAATTTCAGTATCAAACAACTGATCATTGAAGATTCAAGAACTGATTCTTGGGGTTCTTTGTAAGTAAGCTTTCCATTTATTTATGAATAATACAAGAATGAATTCTTTATCTTCTATGGAGTGTTGTGGCTAAATCTCAGAACTAAGGTTATGGGATCCTTAATGTGAAATGCATCTATGGGTTGGTAATCACTTTGAGTTCCATAATTGAATAACATTGCATAAACCTTTCTTCAATTTCATGAATTTTCTTGGTTGCAAACTTGAGGAGTAAGCCCTAGAATACCACTTGTCTGAGAGGAAAGTGTTTGTGGGGAAAAGAAAGTGTTTACATGAATTCTAAGGGCCTTAGCCTTTAGAGTAATAGCTAATGCCCTAATAGAATTAGCTTACATGAGAATTAGGTTGAAAGAATAAGGCATCCTATGAGTTTGAGAAAACTATATGATAACCTATCCATTTGGGTTGAGAAACTAATGGATATAGAATAGGATTCAACCTTTTTTGCAATTGAATTTGTTAAGTGGAACTCATAAATAATTCACAACCCAAATGATGCTAGCATTTTGGTGATCATAACCTTGGTTTGATTAATCTCATAAAGTTATGAAATACAGAGAAAATCATTAGTTGAACTAATCTTGTTATAATTTATCAAAAACCAAAACCCTATTTTGGTTAAGAAACTCTGATCAACAGTCTAATAACAATTACGACACTTAGTGAGCATAGTATTCCCTATGGGATTCGACACCCAACCGAGTTGGGTTCTATATTTGACAGCGATCGCTTATACTTTCTATTGAGAGTTGTAATTTGGGCGTATCAAATTTTGGCCTCGTTGCTGGGGAACACGGTTGTCAACTAAGTTTGTGATAGTTAATAGACCCTTTGGTCAAAGATTCTCAAACTTTACTTTTTGTTTGTTGTTTTTGTTTTGAACAGGTTGACTCTTGTGCATGCCAAATACACGGAGATCGGGTCAACCATTATTCCCTATAATCCTGAACCACATATCATTGGTAGAATGGATGCGCAATGAGACACTGAAAGAGTAACTGCTCAACAGGAGTAGGCTAGGTTAGCTGCATTGGCAGCTGCGCAAGTAAATCAGCAGAACGCTAATAACCCAGGTCAGGCACCAAATCCTGACGATGAAGATCTGGGTGATGATAAGATATTAAATCCAAGGCGTGTAGATGATTTGGCTACACCTGTCAATAGAGATCGCCATGCTAGAATGAGACCCAAACACAGAGCTGTGTAGTTTGATTTAGATGATGATGATAATGAACTGGATAGGGCTGGTGCCACATAAGCTATTATTCCTCTGTTTTTAGCACCCGGAGCCAAGTTCAACATTACTAGCACTATGATCCAGCTGCTGCAACTCAAAGGGTTATTTGGTGGACTTGCAGGCGACAATCCGAATATGCATCTGATTAATTTTATCTCAACATGCAAGTCGTTTGATAATTCGGGGGTTGATCAGAATGTAATTCGTCTGCGCCTATTTCCATTGTCTCTATCTAGAGAGGCAACTCTATGGCTGAATGGGCTAACTCTCGACTCTATCACCAATTAGAGGCAACTGAAAGACGCTTTCCTAGAAAGATTCTTTTCGTTGTCCAAGAGAGCACAATTGAGAGATGAGATAAGAAATTTCAGATAGCTTCCAACTGAGGCTCTCCACGAGACTTGGGAGAGGTTTAAGAAGAAGCTTATGTGGTGCCCAAATCATCAGATAACAAATGTCCATTTGATGGAGATATTATATAGAGCCTTGAATTCGATGACCAAGCCAGTGGTAAATAATGTTGCAGGTGGGTCATTCATGGATCTCACCTTTCTTGAGGCATCTGAGATGCTAGATCGTATGACAAAGCAGAGTAGAGCTTGGCATACCAGGGATTCTGTGGTAACAAGCTCTACTGTATCTATTGGTATGACTGCAGGACAGAGGCGAAGGGAAGAGGAACGTGACCAAGATATGGCTCACCTGAAAACATAGATAGACCTTCTCACTAAGCATTTATTATCAGGAAAGACAGAGAAGGTTAAAGATGTTGTATCATAGGGAAGAGCTGACTCCGATTTCAAATAGGAAGTGAATTACTTAAACAATCAGGGGGTTTCTGAGGAAGTGGCCAAGAAAACCAAGGTCGGAACTATTATGATTGAACCGGATATAAGGATCGTGACCAAGCAAATTGGAAAAGCAAAAATGATAGGAGTTGGTTACATATTTGTCACACCCCAAATTCTATTGGGGCGGACTGGCACCCGTAACCGAGGAGGCCCAGGAGAACCAGCTCATAACCTTATACTTCCCATGCATACCTTTATGACAACCCGAAATTCGGACAGCATCATGTCGCATATAAAAGGAAATAATCACCTGTATAAGCTTGAGCACACATATATGTATATACAATACTTGGCCGTTGGAGCCATCACGTCTATTAATAAAACACCACCTTGACTGTATATTAGGTCTACAAAGCCTCTAGACAATACACAGAGTTTAACTAAGGTCGGGACACACCCCGCCATATAACTAACTTCTATACAATACCAAAAGTGACTGGGTATGACACGGAAATCCCTAAAGCAAACTGGAGCTCACCAAAAACAGCTAGATATCCTGGCTCCTACTTGTGCGGTGTATGAGCTGAGGTACCTGTGCCTGCAACATAAAATGCAGGTCCCCCATGGGGGACGTCAGTACGAAATATGTACTAAGTATGTAAAGCTGTAGATAATCACATATGATTTAGGAGCTCAATAGAAATCAGAAATAAGTGAATAAATCGTAATAGGAGTGGACCACACTTACTAAAACTTATGACAACCTGTACATTGTATTTATTCAATCACTTTACCTTCGTTCTTATCATCTTTATAATCATTACTGTACTGTGATCATTAGGCTGCCTCCGGTACATATCAACTGGGATCGACCCATGATAGGCTTATGCCCCTGGGATACCACCCATAAACACATAAATAGGGATCGACCCATGATAGGCTTATGCCCTTGGGATACTACCCGATAAGAGAGAACTTCCATCACTTAGTTCAATTAATCTTTGAGATTATTATTTCGGTCGCGACCACATTTTTGATACTTTGAAACAATGATACATCAATAAGAGACATATAAATATACCATCAATGCAATAACAATGAAGTAAGAACTCATTGGTACATCAATGAAGTGTTTTGGAGTCATCAATGCCATAACAATGAAGTAGGAACTTATTGGTATAT
>NC_061113.1:15441616-15445701 GCF_002878395.1 Capsicum annuum | reverse complement strand
ATGAAGTCAATGCCCCATACATCAAATAACTCTACTTCCATCATCTTGGACATTGGCATCTCATGACGTTTGGAGATAGATCCTTGTCTCTGACATTGATCACATCTATGAACGAGCTCATATGGATCTCTAAATAGTGTGGGCCAATAGTAGCCACACTGCATTATTTTCTGAGCAGTACGGTCGCCTGCATGGTGACCACCAATAAGTGAAGCGTGGCATGCTTCCAAAATATTCAGCATCTCCACATCTGGTACACAGCACCTAATAACACCATCTGCACATCGCCAAAAAAGATAGGGCTCATCCCAGAAATCCTGGGTAACATCATGAAGGAACTTTTTCCTTTGGTGAAAGGGAAGATTATCTGGTATCACCTCACTTACCACGTAGTTTGCAAAATCAGCATACCATGAAATCTGCTCAAACTTAGCAACTAGTATCTTCTAATCCGAAAAGGAATCATCAATATCTAACCTGTCCTTATTGCTTGTTCGTATTCAAGTCTGGATAAGTGATCAGCCACCTGATTTTCGCACCCCTTGCGATCCTTTACCTTAAAGTCGAATTCTTAAAGCAACAATACCCACCTGATCAATCTTACGGTCCACACAGATCATGCAACTCTGAGATTCTTAGCCATTAAGTATCTCAGAGCTGCATGATCTGTGTGGACCACCACCTTAGTCCCTAGCAAATACACCCTGAATTTCTCAAAGGCATAAACCACAGCCAGAAATTCTTATTCAGTGACATTGTAGTTCTTTTAAGCCCCATTCAGGGCTTTGCTGGCATAGTAGATTGGATGAAATAACTTATCCTTTTTCTGGCCCAACACAGCTCCAAGCGCCACCCCGCTAGTATCGCACATTAGTTCAAATGGCTCTGTCCAGTTGAGAGAAATAATAACTGGAGCCTCCACTAACTTCAGCTTAATGCATTCAAACGCCTGCCTGCAGTCATCATCAAAAGAGAACTTGGCCTCTTTTTTAAGAAGTTTGCACAATGGGTTTGCAACCTTCGAGAAATTTTTTATAAATCTGCGATAAAATCCTGCATGTCCAAGAAAGCTACACACCCCTTTTACAGAGATGGGGGAAGGTAGTTTCTCGATAACCTCAACTTTGGCCTTATCCACCTCAATAACTTTTGCAAAAATTTTATGACCGAGAACAATGCCCTCTTTCACCATGAAGTGGCATTTTTCCTAGTTAAAGACCAGGTTAAACTCTTCACACCACTGTAGTGCTTGACTTAGATTCAGCAAGCATAAGTCAAAGGAATCTCCAACCACTAAAAAATTATCCATAAACACCTCCAAGGTGTCTTCAACCATATCAGAGAAAATCGACACCATGCACCTCTGGAATGTAGCCGGTGCATTACATAATCCAAAGGGCGTCCTTTTAAAAGTAAATGTGTTATATGGGCACGTGAACGTCGGTTTCTCCTGATCCTTAGGAGCAATGGAGATCTGATTATACCCGAAATACCCATCCAAGAAATAGTACCAGCCTCTTTCTGCCAATCGATCAAGCATCTGATCCATGAATGGCATTGGAAAGTGATCTTTCAGTGTCCACAAATTTAGCTTTCGATAGTCCATACACATCCTACAACCTGTGATAGGCTAAGTAGAATTAGCTTATTCTTCTCGTTGGACACTACCGCCATGCCCCCTTTCTTGGGCACACACTGTACAGGACTCACCCATTTACTATCTGAGATTGGGTACACCACCCCTGCATCTAGCCACTTGATGATTTCTTTCTTCACTACCTCTTGCATAAATGGATTTAGGCGATGCTGCTGCTCAATAGTGGGTACACAATCTTTCTTTAACTGAATCTTGTGCATACATATGCCAAGAGAGATACCAATGATATCTGCAATAGTCCAACCAATAGCTCTCTTGTATCTCTTAAGAATAGAGATGAGAGATTCCACCTGTTGTTTGCCGAGATCAGCAGCAATAATAACTGGCAGCGTATTTCCACTACCCAAGAACACATACCTCAGATGGCTAGGTAGCTCCTTCAAGTCTAACATTGGTGGCTCTTCAATGGATGGCTTCGCCGATGGTGAAGGCCGATTCTTAAGTTCAAGATCCAGTTTCTTAGGGGCATAAGAATACGACCCCATTCCTGTCAAACCACAGACAGTTTCTTCGTACTCATCAATATCCTCACGATCAAAGTTCATGAGCACAGCAGCCAATGGCTCAATAGTACGATGCTCCTCTAAAGATAATTCCAGCTCTTCCTCATAATAAATATCAACTATAGAGAACACATTCATTTCTTTAGGCTTCTTTATTGATTTGCATACATCGAAATGCACCACTTCATCGTTCATTCGGAATAAAATCTCATTTGCTTGCAGATCAATAAGCACACTTTCGATTGTGATGAAAGGTCTACCCAAGATTATGGGCACCTCGAAGTCCACCTCACAATCCAAAATAACAAAATCTGAAGGAAAAATGAATGTAGCCACCTTCACTACTACATCATACAGAACCCCAACAGGCCGTTACCGATCGATCTGCCATTACAAGCCATATGTTAGTTGGTGTAGGATCTCCCAACACCAACTATTTATAAATGGCTAACAGCATCAAATTAATGCAAGCCCCGAGATCACATAAGGTCTTGGCAAAATCCAAAGACCCCACCATACAAGGAATAGTGAAGGCTCCCAGATCTGCCTTCTTCTGAACTAATGACCTTGTAGAAATCGCACTATAATGATGGAGATTATCAATTGGTTCATAACTTTCTGCTCTCTTCTTTGTCAAAAGTTCCTTCATGAATTTGGCATACCCTGGCATTTGCTCCAATGCCTCAACTAAAGGCACATTTATAGTCAGCTGCTTCAACATAGACATGAATCTACTAAACTTCGCGTCATCAGTCTTCTCTTTCAGTCTTTAAAGGAAGGGAGGTGGTGGTTTTGGCAAAGTTTTAACCACAACTTCATTTTCCTTGTCCTTCTTCTGTTCAAATATAACAGTCTGCTGACAATCAGGTACAATATCTGGAATAACCTTATCTGATCCTGTAGATTCCATAAGATTATCAATATCAGCTTTATCCGTATCTTCTGCTATCACATCAACTACCGGCTTACCCACAGATTGGCTCTCCAACACCTTACCACTTCTAGTGGTAATTGCCATGCACGATCCATCCTTCTTAGGATTTTGGACTGTGTTACTAGGTAACGTACCGGCCTTCCTTTGATTAAGTGTGGCAGACAATTGGCCCATTTGCTGCTCCAATTGTTTGATCGACGTATAATGTGAGTCAACCAATTGGTTCATCAAAGATAAATCATTTTTTACCTCAAGTACTCCAACGTTGGTTGCTTCTACTCCCTTCAATAGCTTGGCCTTCATGTCCTCCATGGACATCTTCCCAGAACTAAACATAGCTGCATCACGACTTCTAGGAGGAATATTGTAACACCCCGTATTCAAGTACGTGTATTGGCGTATTCAAATACGTGTATTGGTCTTATTTATATGGAATTAATTTTTTTATTTTATTTATACCAGAATTTTCCCGTCAATAGTTCCATGCGAAGGTTATTGAATAAGCTTTCCAATGATATAAAGATTTCAAAAAACGAATAGGTTTCGGATATAATCGAGCACGTTCAAAACTATAAAATGGTGGTCGGGATATTTGGGAATAGTAAATGTGCAGGAAAATTTCCTGCACACAAACTACTGAGGCCAGCCGAATTTTTGGGTCAACTTCAAATTATCATAACTCCTTTAATATAATGAACTGAGAGAGATGCGACCTATGAAAAGAAATATCTTTGAGTCTTCTTTCCAATGCAATTGGTTTCATCCAAATCAAACGTCTAAGTAAGGAGTTATACTCATTTTACTTGAGCCTATCAAAATAGATTCTTAGGGTCAACTTCAAACGACCATAACTCCTTGTACAGGACGAACTGGGTGGCCTACTTTATATGAAATGAAATCCCTTTGAATTATCCTTCCAACGATACCAATTTCACCCAAATCTAATATCGGAGCAAAGATTTATGGTCAATCTACTTTAGCTTATCAAAAC
>NC_061113.1:15216698-15438616 GCF_002878395.1 Capsicum annuum | reverse complement strand
GATGGAAGTAGAGTTATTTGATGTATGGGGCATTGACTTCATGGGCCCATTTGTAAGCTAGTATGGGTTAAAATACATCCTAGTAGCTGTAGACTATGTATCGAAATGGGTAGAAGCTGTGGCGTTGGCTGACAATGAAGGAAAAAGAGTTGTCGCATTTCTAAAAAAGAACATATTCTCCTGCTTTGGAGTACCAAGAACAATCATAAGTGATGGGGGATCCCATTTCTGCAATAAAGTCTTCAGGGCTATGCTGGCAAAGTATGGAGTAAAATAACACCGTGTAGCAACTCGTTATCACCCACAAACTAGTGGGCAAGTGGAGGTGTCGAATCATGAGATCAAGGCCATTCTCGCCAAAACTGTGAATGCCAGTAGACAAGATTGGTCTCGAAAGCTCGATGATGCCTTGTGGGCATATCGAACTGCTTTTAAGACACCAATTAGCATGTCACTATATCAGCTAGTTTATGGGAAGGCATGTCATTTGCCAATTGAGCTAGAACATAAGGCCTTATGGGCTCTAAAAAAGCTGAATATGCATTGGAAGGAAACAACTGATCTAAGATTGGAGTAGATTAACGAGATGGACGAATTCAGTCTCAGAGCTTATGAAAGAGCTGACTTGTACAAAGAAATGATGAACAAATACCATGACCAAAGGATTACACAGAGAGAATTTACGAAAGGTGATTTGGTCCTTCTTTTTAACTCCAGACTGAAGCTATTTCTGGGTAAGTTGAAGTCTAAATGGTCAGGCCCATTTAAAATTAGCCAAGTCTACTTATCTGGAGTAGTCGATCTTGAAAACGAAGATAGTAGTTTCTTCAAAGTGAACGGGCAAAGAATCAAACTTTATATTGGTCCAAAAGACCTAATAAAAAGTATTGATGTCTTTTACCTCGATAAAGTCTGAGTATTCGAGATACCTAAGTCGTGCCATGATGTTAAATCAGGTGCTAGTGGGAGGCAACCCACAACATGTTGTTGTAACCATAAGTAGAGTCTATTTTATGTTTTTGAGAAATATTGATGTGTTTATGAAGTATGCAGGACCAGAAGTTCTGTAAAGAGGAAAATTGGGTGCATTTGAGCTACTGAAAAGTTGAGACGGTACACTTGACGGACCGCAAACTACTGACGGACTACCACACTTAACCGTAAAAAACAGGAAGGAAAATGCATTTACTAGATAGGGCATGACGGCATGAGTGGCGGACCGTCAAGTATATGGTGGACCATCAAAGCAGGCGTCAGAAGCGAGACTACTGACCTGCATTCTGGTAAGTAGTGACGGCCAATTCGGTGGACCGTCACGACTGTGGTTGACCGTCCCATTAACCGTCACACTAAAACAGAAACTTATCGACTCAGTTGAGGGGTGACATTCCCAATGGTGGTCCATCATACTTATAACAGACCGTCAATTTAACCGTCACTTTAACCCTAATTCTAAATCGGGTTGGGTTAAATCGGTACTCTTTATAAGTACTCCGTATTTGACCCGAAATGAGATTTTAAGAACAAAATTGAGCGGGTACACTCATTGTAACCGTTCCATGACCTTTGATTTTTCCACTTCTCCAAGATTCAAAGAACCTAAACTGAGTTATCCTATCTGAGACTTCTCCACTCCTCCATCACTTTTCTATTTAAGCTAGGTCATTTTTTCCTTATCCCCATCACAAACTAAAGAGTAACAGAAGTGATAGAAGTTGCAAGTAGTTCAATCTCTGAAGTCTCAAGCAAGTAGAATACTGCAATATCAAGGTATAAGTATTTACTTCTTTCCTCTTGTTCATTTGAAGAGTAAGGGCATGGATTGTTTCATGATTTAGTCTAATGGTGTTGAGTTTGAATGATTTATGCTTAAGTTTGATTTAGTGGATGAAGTCTTGCTTAAAATGTGGTTTTAATGCTGTTGCTTAAGCTAAAAATTGATTTGATCTTAAGCTGCGCTGAAAATCAGTCGAACCCATAAATGTACCTAAAGACGAAGGTCTGACGATCAACATGGCGGACCGTCAACTTTGTGACAGACCACCAAGTTGACCATCCCAAAGGTCAAAGACAATGAGTTTCTGGATTATTTTTGATGGTCAGACTGGTGGACTGTCAAGTTTTTAATGGACCACCAAGTTGACCGTCCCAAAAGTCAAAAAAATGAAACATACTGGATAAAGCTGATGGTGGATCTGATGGACCGTCCCACCACTGATGGACCGTTAAATCTCCCGTCAGGCCTCACTGTGAACTGTTTTGCCTGTGTTTTACCTTGCACTGATTTCTTAATCCATTTTCAGGTAACATGGCTCCTAAGAATACACAAACCAAGGGAGAAAAATCTCAGTGAGGTAGAAACACATCTGCACCGGCCTATAACACCAGGCAAATAGAAAGAGAAGCCATCATAATCCCTCAGTCTGAGGAGGAGAGTGACAATAACATTAGTTTTACCGATTTAAGCCCAGATGAAGCGACAGTTGCTTCAACTCAACCATTACCTATAAAAGGTGAAACTGAAGCGGCTAATGTGGAGAACCAAAGAGAAGTCCCTGAACCTGAAGCTGAAAACGTGATCGGACGGAAGGATCCCCAAGTATAAGATGCTATTAGGTGGAAAATTGAGGAAGCACAAAAAGAGTTCTATGATGGGTTACATCCCACTGCTCGAGGGATCCGAAGATCATTCTCTTAAGAACATTAGATTATGGCCACGAAGCTTCATGAATATCCGGAACTGGAACGCCGATTCAATGATTATGGATTAGCATGGATGAGCACGCCATAATGGGAGTACCAACCAAACTGGGTAAGGGAATTCTTTGTAAATTATATTTGTCTAGTAAAAGCTAAATGTTCGAAGGGGACTCCAATTTCGAATAGACCAAACAGGGAGTCTGTTCCAGTCTGAGGAGTTGTTGTTGATATCTCGGCCCAAAATATCAACAAAATGTTGTTTGGGCCAACATACGAAGCTCTACCTGCTGTTCCTGATTTCGAATATAGAATGAGAAATACTTCTGGCCAGAGATGTTGGGAAGCATCGTTGATCACTGATGATGTAATCCGTCCTGGGCAACTAACCTCAAAGAACGCATTGCAAAATTCACACTTAGTTTTAAGGCTAAGTTCTCATAGGCTGTTGTTCGATCGAGGTTAATTCCAACTAAAGGAGATGGAAACCTGGATAATCACAGGGCCGTGACGGTAGCTAGTTTGATTTTAGGTTTGGACATTGATTTCGGCCAGCTAATTGCAGACGAGATGTTTGTGAGGGCACATAAGCAGACTACTTCCATACCTTTCCCATGTTTGATACTGCATTATGCAAATAAGCTGGTGTGCCACTAATTCGAGGCATTGATAATGAAGTTTCATCCACTCATAAACAGGACATTGAGTAGTCTAGAGATGAGTTGAAGTTTGACATTTGAGTGAACAAGCCTCCAGCACATCAGTCTCAGTCTGTACCAGTTCCTGAAGCCACAAAAATGCTCGAAGGTATGCCTTTACCCATTACCACATATGTGCCTCCTAATTATGTGCCCCAGGGTATGTTTGCAGGGTCAGATTCTATGCAGTTTACTAGTGGAGCAGATTTTGCGGAATACAAATTCAACCCGATGAATTTTGTCAAAGTTGTGAAGAATCAAAAGCAGTTCCAGAAGCAGTTAGAAAAGTGGGCTGGAGATTTCAAACCTTTTGTGGATGAAATCGTGGACGAAACAGTCAGTCCATTTCAAACTATTCAAGTAAGGATGGATAACATGGAAGCTCGCATCAACAAAAGGCTAGATTCACTATCTCTTCCTGATCTTGCCAAGCTTATGGCTGAATTTGAGCAGGCAAAGGCTGACATAACTGAGTTAAAGAAGAAACAATAACAACCGCTTGCATTTGATCTGACTCTGGCGGTAAGTGATGATGATGAGGGTATTCTGGATCTGATGGGTAGACCAGTGAAGGATAAAGGCAAGCAGCAAATAGATGAACAAGCAGCAAAAAAAGAAGAAAAAAGGAGAAAGAGAGAAGCAATGTCACCTGAGGAGTTAGACCAGCACAACCTGAAGAGAGCTGTGAAGAAATCAAAGAAAAGAGATGAAAAGAATCAAAGAAAACAAGAAAATGAACCGGCAGGAGTCTCTACTGGTGCTTTCTCAGAAAGGAGGTAAAGTGCAGGTTCAATTCAGGAAACCATCCCTCAAAATATCGAGGGTGAAGTTGTGAGTGCTCTTACCACCATAGGGGCCAACATTTTGTAGGGTGAGGACGATAGAGACTCACCATACTTGACAGATGCCTCAGAAGAGTGAGAGGCCACATAAATATCCCAATTCTCATGTATGGTAATTTATTGCTTTGAGGACAATGCATATTTTTCTGTGTGGGGGTGGGGGTATTTACACTATGGTTGGATGTTGTTGCCGATATTCTGAATCCAATCATGTGCTATCTAGTAGAAGCGGCATGTCTAGGTTGTTTTTATTTTTGCATTTAAATTCTACAAAGCGTAATGTAAATACAAGTGTTTAATGACAATCTATGAATTGATTCTGTTTCAGCACTTAGTTGTAAATATGGAGAATGAATGATGTTGGCATAAGACATTGAACATGTGTCTATAATTATTTACTTTTTAGTGAAGCATGTGCAAATAACCATCAGTAATTTTGTATTCAGCATTGGTCTGTAAAAAAGTGCATGAATCATGTAATATACATTCTGAGAATTGTAAAGGATGTTTAACTTCGATGCCTGTGGGTGTGAGGATTTACTTGCAGTTCTTTCATAGGATAAGACCTAGAAATTGCCCGAGCCATGGATACAGTCTTCTAGTGGAGTCATTAGGATAGGATAACAGGCCTCCTTGAAGTTCTAAACCTTCTAACCTAAAAAAGTAACCCGACCTGAAAGATTATTCCTGTTTGAACCCATCTTGTACCTCTAAGAATTGGTTTAACCTCCTGTCCCTGTCAGTAACTCTTTATAAGACTTTGACATTCAGCTTTGAACTTAGCCAAATGCTAACATTGTATATTTTAACTTAGACGAAGCATCTAAGTTGAGGGTGGCTAGTGTCAAAAAATGAAAGACCTCAATGGAGTGTGAGCTAGAATCCAATTAAAAATAATTGGTCACTGCCTGCATCAGCATAAGTTGAGGGTGACTGGTTTTTCTATTAAAAAAAAAAGACATAAGTAGCAGATTGAGGGTGAAAATATGCTAAGGTAAGGAGAGTTAAGTTTCAATGAGTCACTTCACCAGGAAACATACCCCACCTAATCCTAAACCTTGTTGTAAGCCTTGATAAGACCTGTTTGATCCTAGTGAGTCAACCGTGAGGACGTGTCGTATGGAAAGGGCAAGCCTATGGGTACTTAGGCTATGTTTGAAACTTTTTTTTGTGAGTGTGAGAGCTGGACAGTGTCCTCATCATATAATGAGTGGTGGACTTCTTTGTTGTGAGGGAAATCAAAGTTTTACTAAATTTGCTTTTATCCATGGGATGTAACATTCATGCTTGTGTGCTGAATTATAAAAAATGCTGGGTGTGTGTTCTGTTGTGTTAAATGCATGATATTAAGCTGAAGTGTGAATGTTTACATAAGAGAATGTTCCAATGGTTTTTTGCCTATCATTTTATTGTTCATGTGCGCAATTTGGTGTTGAGTTGCTTGAGGACAAGTAATGATCTTAAGTTGAGGGTGTTGATGTTCCTGTGTTTTACGGAACATTTAGCATCATTTTCTTAGAAAAATTATATGTTTTCAAGCAATCAAAGTGATATTTAATGAAGGTTTTTAGTGTTTCAGTGAAAGGAGATAACCACAGAAGAAAACTGGAAAAAGTAGCAGAAAAGGGGAATTGACGGTCAAAATGACGGACCATCGGGTTTACGACGGACCGCAATATATACCGTCAAGTTGAACTAAAACAAGGCCTCTAGAGGAGTCGAGTGATGCACAATATGGCGTACCATCAGACATGTGACGGACCACCATATGGACCATCAACACTTATCCAGAAACTACTTCTCAGAGGGACTTGGTGACGATCAAGGTAGTGGACCGTCAGACATGGGACGGACCACCAGATTGACCGTCAACGCTTATCCAAAACCTGTTCTCCAGAGGAACTCCATGACGGTCAAAGTGGTGGATCATCAATCTTGGGATGGACCACCAGATTGACCGTCAGTTCTTATCCAGAAGCTGCCTTCCAAAAAGACTCCGCGACGGTAAAGATGGCGGACCGTCAGTCCATCGACGGACCGCCAGGTGGGCCATTAGATGTTATCCAGAAACTGTCATTCGGATGAATCGATTGACGGTAAAGATGGTGGACCGTTAGATCTTTGACGATCTGTCATATGGACCGTCAAATAGGACGCGATTTTTCCATTTTTAAATTTTAAATTCTTTTTTTAGCTGGGACATATAAATACCAACTTTTAGGTTTAAGAACGCATCTTTTACCTTTTATGCGTTTTCTTTTCATCTATTGAACCTCTTGGTATCCAAGTACTTTGGGGAATTTTAATATCAAACAGCTGATCATTGAAGATTCAAGAACTGATTCTTGGGGTTCTTTGTAAGTAAACTTTCCATTTATTTATGAATAATACAAGAATGAATTCTTTATCTTCTTTGGAGTGTTGTGGCTAAATATCATAACTAGGGTTATGGGATCTTTAAGGTGAAATGCATCTATGGGTTGGGAATCAATTTGAGTTCCATAATTGAATAACATTGCATAAACGTTTCTTCAATTTCATGACTTTTCTTGGTTGCAAACTTGAGGAGTAAGCCCTATAACACCACTTGTCTGAGAGAAAAATGTTTGTGGGGAAAAGAAGGTGTTTACATGAATTCTAAGGGCCTTAACCTTTAGAGTAATAGCTAATGCCCTAATAGGATTAGCTTACATGAGAATTAGGTTAAAAGAATAAGGCATCTTATGAGTTTGAGAAAATTATAGGATAACCTATCCATTTAGGTTGAGAAACTAATGGATATAGAATAGGATTCAACCTTTTTTGCAATTGAATTTGTTAAGTGGAACTCATAAATAATTCACAACCCAAATGATGCTGTCATTTTGGTGATCATAACCCTGGTTTGATTAATCTCATAAAGTTTGAAATACAGAGAAAATCATTAGTTGAACTAATCTTGTTACAATTTATCAAAAACCAAACCCCCATTTTGGTTAAGAAACTCTGATCAACAGTCTAATAACAATTACGACACTTAGTGAGCACAGTATTCCCTATGGAATTCGACACCCAACCGAGTTGGGTTTTATATTTGACAGCGACCGCTTACACTTTCTATTGAGAGTTGTAATTTGGACGTATCAATATCCTATCAATTTTTAGCAAGTGTCTTTGGTGTGTCCCTTCTGGTTACAATAGCTACAATGCATGAATTTATAGCATGTGTCTTTGCTATGGCCTCTCATGTTGCAGTAATCACAAAACATCTGTTTTCCCTGCCTCTGAGATCCACTTGAACCAGCACCTGAATGAACACTACCACCAGAATATCCACTAAAAGGTCCAGCACCACCTGAACTACTGCTTTCAGATCCAAAATAGCTATTACTAGATCCTCCACCAACACCTCCGTATCCGTGTGATCTTGGAGCAGATCTAGTGAATAGAGCAGTCGGATCTAAAATTTCCTTACCAAAGGAATAGCTATCCCCAGTCAATGCCTTTTGGCTTTCATCTTGTACAATCATTGTATAACACTGATTTATATTAGGTGTAGGATTCATTAGAAGTATTTGAATTCTAGCCTGACTATAGCTATCATTTAACCCCATTAAAAATTGTAGCAACCTCCGTCTCATCATGTTCTCTGCGTAATCCTTGAATTTGGCGCAGTCACATGAAAAAGGAGGAATAATTGAGTCAAATTCATCCCAAAGATCTCTCAATTGAGAGTAGTAACTTGCTACTCATAAAATTCCTTGACTCAATGTAGTAATTTTCTTGTGAAGATGATAAATTCTAGACATATTAACCTTATCAAATCTCTCCCTAAGATCATTCCAGACGAGATAAGCATTAGATCGAAAAAGAATTCCACTAACCAAATTCTGACTAACATTGCTTATGATCCAGGAAATTACAATTGCATTGCAGCGATTCCATTGTTTTAAGTCTGCATCAGTAGTAAAAGCTTCTCGTTTGACTGTTTTGTCAACAAAACCCAGCTTATTCTTCGTGAGAAGAATCAATCTCATTGCCCGACTCCAGAGAGAGTAATTGTCTATGCCTGTTAGTGGAAAACCGACCTGTACAACACCAGGAATATCCGATGAACTGAGATACAAAAGACGAGTATGATGTGTGTGATCTATAACAGAAGCAGGAGGTACAGTTTCTTCCATTGTTGATTAGAATGCAGGAAGAAAACAGAGTAAATTCGAAGAAAACTAGGGCAAAATAGGAAGAAAAATAATGAAAAAATTGACGAAAATCTTTCAATTCTCCAAAAATTCTAAGGAGAATTCCTAGATCCATTCACCGTTGCTCTGATACCATATCAATTTTCTAGCAATGATCTACTGAATTTGAAGAAGAAGCACAAAACAAAGAGAGGAATTTTAGAGAGAAGATTTTCACTATTGTGCTGAGAACAAAATGAATACAAAGAATCTGCTGTTACATTGCTGAAGTGGTCAATTTATAGATGCTGCACTGTAATTAACTTAAACTAACCCCTTAACCGCCTAACTAACTCCTAACAACTCATTAACAGCTAGACTAACTAACTCCTAACAATTCATTAATAGCTGTACAAAATATCTACAACAAATATCTAATATCAACTGATCTTAGTGTTGAGCTTAACAATATTTTAGTTCGTACCCATATAGGCAGATGCTGTTTCAAGATAATAAATATAAATAATTGATTAGAAATTCAATCTTATACACAAAATTAAGATGAATGTTCTAACTTTTGTAGAATACTTTTCCCAGCGTGCTTCCTAAAACTCTTCTTTTAATCTTCTACATTTGTTTGAATGTTCTCGATTCTCCTTTGAAATATTTGAATATTAAGTTGGTGATAACTCCTTAAAAAAGAATGTGTCTGTTAGTCTATCTACATGAAAATATATAGTTTTTAAACAAGAACAAGGGGTAAAAAACATTTCGCAAGTATATATGAAGTAAAACTTCAGCTCCAGAATTTCAAACTTAGCTAATTTTCATTACACAAATGGCACAAAAAGGGATAATATATGATCCAATTGTTACACCTGGTTTCAGTACAAAACTAAACAATGGTGTGTTCGAAAATGTGTATGATGTTTCAAAGGCGTAATACATAAAAAGACTTCCAAATTTTTCAGACAAGTAAAATATTTCAACTTTGAGTATGCATGCACATCTGGACAAACTCAACTCGTCTCTATTGTATCCGTTAGACACTCCAACTTACAAAATAATCTTATAAACACCTTCAAAATTTATATGCCACGTCAGCCTAATGTGTCCACGATTTCCCTTTTTTTTTTTTTCCTTGAGGAATACCAAAAGAAACATTTTTTTTTTTATGCAATTCAAAACAGTCTAAGAAGAAGACAACTTGAATGGATGACTAACACTTGATCCGTGGAAAATACATTCACTTAATGAGGAAATAATTTCCTGGAAGTTACATCAATATGAAAATTCAAAGCTGACTTATATGCAGGGTTTGTGTTGAGACGGTTGAGATCCTTTCACTATTGGTTTGAGATTTCCCATTCGAACCTTTGGAAATGGAAAATTTACTTAATTGAGAGCATTGTTTTTTACAAATATGGCTCATTATGCACTAATTCAAATTTTATCAGACCTCAATACAAATATATATTGAACATGATTAGAAAAATTAATTAAAAAAGAAAAAAAATCAAAGTAAAAGGAATTTATATGTAAAGTATAGCATTCGTTCGCTTTTTTTTTTCCACAACAAAGACTTGGAAAATTCAACGTTTGCCTATTTGGTTGTAGCTGCTAGTGAGCTTATTATAGTTGATGAGATCAAAAGTACTTGGAAGAAAAGTTTGAAATTAAGGGGTTCATAAAAAGCCACATCTCTCTTCATTGATGATGTATGTACTCCTATTTGTGATGTTTCCCTTTACGAAAGTCACTTGAATAAATTTTAAGATTAAATTAAAATAAATTAATTTAATATTTTAAATTTAAAATATAAATATTTAAAAATTATACGAAAAAAATACTATATATAAATTGTAATTCTTTTCATATTAATATAAGAAAAAAATATTTAAAGTGTTCGTCAAAATTCATATAGTTTAACTCTCACAAAGCGAAACGCGATAGATAAAAATGAAAGAAGTAAAAAATTAGATACGTATAGAAATTAAAGATTTCAAAAGTTGGAAAAACAAGATAAAACATATCTTTGACTAGTAGCCTTGTTATTACGTTTGCAAGTTCTAGGTATTTGCAAAGTAATTTCTCGTTATATTGACTATGCAATTCATAATATTACGTGCTTGTTGAATTTTCCTTATAAGATTTTTAATTGACAACAAACAATCTGTATCACATAAATTTTTCCATATGAACTTTGAAGGGAGAGTGTCTAAATAATTGAGGAGTGGATGCCCATTCCTTTCACTATAAAAACACACTTGAAGAAGGAAGAAAATAAGAAAAGTTGCTTCTCTTTATTTTACCATTTCTTGTTTATATTTTGCTATACGTTGCTTTTTATTTTGCTTACAACATCATAGAAAAATAGATGTCAGTCTCTAACACAAATGACTTTGAGGCCAATAAAGTTGAGAAAAGTTATGACAAAATGAGTGAATTAACAGCCTTTGATGAAACTAAGGCTGGTGTTAAAGGTCTTGTTGATGCTGGAATCACTAAAATACCTCAAATATTCATTCTACCACCAAAACACAGGGCTGTGACATGTGAAACAAACTTCATTTTTCCAGTGATAGACCTCGAAGGAATCAATGAGGATGCAATCAAGCATAAGGAGATTGTGGACAAAGTTCGTGATGCATCGGAGACATGGGGTTTCTTTCAAGTGGTTAATCATGGAATTCCAACATCCATCCTGGACAAAACGTTGCAAGGAACACGACAGTTTTTCGAGCAAGATAACGAGGTTAAGAAACAGTATTACACTAGGAAGATTGGGAAAAAAGTGGTTTATGTTAGCAATTTTGATTTGTATAGCTCTTGTGTTCCAGCTGCAAGTTGGAGAGACTCACTTTTCTTTTCCATGGCTCCTGATCCTCCCAATCCAGAAGAATTTCCACCAGCATGCGGGTACATGAATATACATGTTCATTTGTTAAAAATTTCTTACGTTTCAATTTGTTCGTCTGATTTTGATTTGATCGACATGATGTTTAAGAAATAAGAAAAACTTTTAAATCTTGTTGTACTCCCTTAGCTACTTTACTTTTTAGTCCGTTTAAAAAGAAATTACTCATTTTTTTTTAGCAATACTTTAATTTCAACTTTTCATGTTTAGGACCACAAGATTAAGGGACATCTTGAAATATTTAACACAACTTTAATTTAAGGTCACAAGATTCACAAGCCTTCTTTATTTTCTTAAATTTTGTGTCGAGTTGAAGTAGTTCATTTTTTTTTAAAATGGAGGGAGTACAATTTACTAAAGTGTCATTTAATCTCGTGATTTTAAACATGTCATGTGGTGAATTGAAATTAAAAAGTTGCCACCTAGGGGCGGCTCTACCCTTATAGAAAAAAGGCATCGCCTTTGACCTCCAATTTGAGGAGCCTCATTTTTTTTTTTCTTTTTTTTTAGTAATAATATTATAATTTTTTTTAAAGATTTAAATATTGTTTGTAGAAAAATAAATTTTTTATATAAAAAAGAATAATTCGAATAAGTTAGATGTATCTAGAGTGCTATGTCACAAAAAAAGATTGAACGCAATAGACTTTATGAAAAAAAAAGTTAATTTTTACGGAAAAACTTAAGGTCTCCATTTTGACTTTAGGCCTCTAATACGCTTGAGCCGCCCCTGTTGCCACCAAAGAATAGAGACATTTTTTTGAAAACAGATTAAAAATAAAAGTAAAACAAATAAATTAAAACAAAAGAAATCATTGTGTTGTGACAAAAACTACAGATCCATGACACATGAATTAAAAAATTAACTAGAAGACAGCCTGTGAGAGCACGGGCGGATCGGATGTGGCCTTAGGCTACGTCCATCTGAACTCATAAATTCTGACAAGGAGTAAAATTGTACAAGGAGTTCAATAAAATAATGAAAATCTTAAAAATTGAACTGATCGATTAAGTTTAAATCCTGGATGCGCTTTTGCGTGAGAGCCAATCAAACATAAACTGTTTTATTTTTCCAAAAAGTTGATGATATGTCCTGTTTGAATCAATTTGTACAGGGAAATTCTAAGGGATTTATCTAAGGATGTGACGAAATTGGGCGTTTCCTTACTTGAATTATTGTCTGAAGGTCTCGGTCTTGATCGTTGTCATCTCATTGATATGGATTGTGCTAAAGGACTTAGTGTTTTGGGCAATTACTATCCAGCATGCCCTCAGCCAGAACTCACCATGGGTACCATTCAACATTCCGACGGCGGTTATATCACAGTGCTTCTACAAGATCAAATTGGAGGACTCCAAGTTCTTCACCAGAATCAATGGGTTAACGTTCCTCCTGTACCTGGATCTCTTGTGGTTAACATTGGAGATTTTCTGCAGGTTAGTTACTCACATCGATTGTTTCTTTCTACTATTATATATATTTGATGCACCCCGACAATATGCATGAAAATGGAACTAATCATTGGAGCCATTTGAAAACGATATAATATATAAACGCGCCCGCAAACTTGATCTAACTTTGAGAGTGCATGTCTGGACACCTCAACTCGGTTTCAACTAACAACTAAACACTCCAACCCATCCCACTGTGTCTCGTGGACACCTGACACTGACGTGACACAAAAATAATGGAGGTGTCTTGATGATCATTTTATAAGTTGGAGAGTTCAGTTGACACAATAGAGATAACATGAGGTTGCGGAGATGTTCATACTCACAGTTGGAGTGTTTACTTGTCCGCTGAGGCCAAATTTGAATATCTGTCGTGTATTATGCCTGTGAAAATCATATACATTTTCAGACACTTTTGCTTAATTTTGTACTGAAACCAGTGTGCTTATTTTTTTTTTTCCAGCTCATGTCAAATGACAAGTACGTAAGTGTTGAGCACAGAGTCATTGCAAATGAAAATGCGTCAAGAATGTCAGTTGCGTGCTTCTTCGGTATAAGTCCATGGGAATCTCACAAGTTGTTCGAACCAATTGCAGAATTGATTTCAGAAGATAATCCTCCAAAATATCGTGCCACCACAGCGAAAGAATACAGAAATTACGCCCTTAGTAAAGGCCTAGATGGAACTTCTGCGCTGTCGCCTTACAAGATCTAATCACAATAATGAAACAATTATGACACTTAAACTTGACATCAGCTGGCAAGTAAAGCACCCCAACTTTGAGAGTGCACATATAAACACCTTAACTCGTCTCCATTATGTCAGTTGAACAGTCCAACTTACAAAATGATTATCTAGACACCTCCAAAATTTATATGTCGCATCATTCCACGAGACACAACGAGGATGAGTTGGAGTGTTTAGTTGCCAGCTAAGATCAAGTTGAGATATCTGGATGTGCGCTCCTAAAGTTAAAGAGTGTTTATCTGTCAGCTGAGGCCATGTGTGAGTGTCTGATTATGTATTATGCCATTACTATTCCTTTTAGTGCTATTTGTCTTCTTGTTGGGTGTGACTACTGCTAATGAGTAATGAAAACTAGTTTGTGTATTTCATACTTGCAAAATGTTATTTTTTCCCCTTGTACTTGTCTAAAAGTTGGATCACATACATTCCAAATCTTTCAAACTCAAGAAATTTAATCGACGTCAACTTAGTCGAACATATACAAGTAATTATAAGGTGTTACACCATGGATGATTATGAATAATGTACCATTGTTTCCACATTCACAAAAATTAACAAGCGTGATTTAATTAAGTCACTCAATATGTCATGATATGTTAACATAAAATTGTAGTTTTGAATTAATATTTTGTTGTATTACTTATAATGAATGTCTTATTTTTGCTACGGATCTTTTAGTTACAGTTTATTTAATCTGCAACGAGCCAGTGCTTGTGATGTACAGTTAGCAAATACGATATACTGTAACTGAAGTTCCATAGATGTTGATAAGTGTCTTGCTAACTGAAGTTCCATAGAAAGCTTACAAACAATTAAACGCTTGAAAATGTCATCAACTATTAAAAAAAAAAAAAAAGGCAGCCCGGTGCACTAAAGCTACCGCTATGCGTGGTGTCCGGGGAAGGGCCCCACCACAAGGGTGTATCGTACGCAGCCTTACCTTGCATTTCTACCAGAGACTGTTTCCAAGGCTTGAACCCGTGACCTCCTGGTCACATGACAACAACTTTACCAGTTACTCCAAGGCATCAACTATAGAAACTACGAAATATTTCTTATTAAACTTCCATATTATATGCTATCTATTCATGCTAGCTAGCCACGTATGATCACCAATTTACTAGCAGTTTTTAATCAAAATTTTCATTTCTTAGTAGTTATGTAAGCGTAAGACTTTTCATACTTGTATAGACACTGAAATAGTGTAAAATTTAATCATATTATCTTGTTCTTGAGTCGAGGGTCTACCGTAACAACCTCTACCTATGAGGTAGGGGTAAGTCTGGGTACACTCTAGCTTCCTAGATCCCACTTTGTGGGATTACTCTGGGTATGTTGTTGTTGTTGTTAGTTTTAATAAAAGGATATTGAGTCAATCTGTTACTTTCTGGATTTAATTCAGCGCATCACTGTTTGATGATTCTCAGTGTTAGTCATGGCGATAAAAGTGCAAGGATGCCTTTAAATCCATATTCTAACTTTTGTGAAAACAATTCACACAATAACATATGCAATAGCTTGTATTCTTAAATATTTTGGTGATTTGTAGTCATTAACGTGTCGTGCATACTATCAATGGGAACTAGTTCCATAAGTACAATTAGAGAGCGATGAAATTTTTTATTTTCTTCGGCTTATGTACCTTTCATAAGCTAACACAATATTTTCTAAGATCCCCACAAGGGATTAAAAATAGTGAACTTTTCTGTTTTGTGGTCCAAATTATAACTATCCATGAGTCTAAGTTAGTAGCTCTTTGACAAATCAACTCTAACCACTATGTTCTTTGAAGAAATATCTAAATGTTCTCTTTCTCTTGTGGTCCTCATTTTAGAGAAAGCCTCCATATTATGGAAAAAAGTTCAGTAAAAACTAATTAACCCTTTAAAGCTTATCATGACTAATTCCTAGTCTAGATCCTCTATTTTTGTGCTGAATAGGGATGATTATGTTTTGCATAGCTAGTACTTTTAATATCCCATGCAGCCCATGAGATTCTAAGAACCTCAGGAACACTAGCAAGGAAGATGGCGGTTTCTAGCACCGATGATATTCAGGCCACAGTTCAGAAAAATTATGATAGAATGAATGACATAAAAGCCTTTGATGATACCTCAGATACACGTGAAACACAGTTCCTTTTTCCGGTGATAGGCCTTGAAGGCATTGATAAGGACCCAATCAAGCATAAAGAGATTGTGGACAAAGTTCGAGATGCATCAGAGACATGGGATTTCTTCCAAGTGGTTAATCATGGAATTCCAACATCTGTCCTGGACGAAGCGTTGCAAGGAACACAGTTTTTCAAGCAAGATAACGAGGTTAAGAAACAGGATACTGGAGTTCATCTATTTGTCCTTCGATCTCTGTTACTATTTGTTGTTCTTGTACCTTGACTATCATGTTGTGTTGTTGTGGTTTTGTTCTATTACTATTTGTTTTTGCTGTTATTATCTGTTGTTTCTTGTGTTTCCGTTACTACTTGTTTGGCACTACTTTGGATTGTTTTTCCTTGAGCCTAGGGTCTATCGGAAACAACCTCTCTACCTTTGAGTTTGGGATAAGGTCTGCATAAAATCTACCCTCCCCTACCCCACTTTGTGGAACTACACTAGGTATGTTGATTGGTACAAGAAAACCAAGAACACACGGAATTGGCTCAAAACAGTCCAAACACACTCCAAAAACAATCCACTAATTCAAAGAATTGAGGACCCTTTTGAAGATCACTCTCGGATTCAAGAATCAAATACAAGAAGGATAATATAACTAGGTGTTTGACACCTTTTGCAGCCAATAACAAACTAAGTTAACAACACAAGATGAAACAACAATGACAACAACAACAACAACAACAAAAACGGCTTCACAATACAAGATACAAAACAGATACAAGATTACAAAAGAAAAATGATAGATGGATAGACCACATGAAGGTCTAATATTAAGAACCCAATAATGGTAACTCTTAGACCCGTAACACTACACACAACAATAAACCCATCTCTTACAAAGACACAAGATCGGAATCCACCTCCCAAGCATCAATGTTTTCAAGCAAATGCAAACACAAGTAATTCTACACTTGTCTAAGCCCTAATTTCGATTTTGGGTGCCTCAAGGAAAGAAGACTTGTGTTTCTTTGTCTTGTAAGACTTACAATTTCATTCATAAACTAAGTAAATAAAACCCTACATGTTCCTTATATATTACAAAACAAATAGAAGTTAAAATGACCAAAAAGGCCCTTCAAGAATGGGCAGCCTCTCTAGTGTATGGAGTGGGCTGTTTTGGTGTGTATTTGGGCCTTTAATTACACTTCTCTTGCACATACACTTGGTTGCTTTCAATGCACACCCACATAAGTTTATTTCCATGGTTATTCTCAAATCATTGATGTTGTTGGAGTTCACCTATCACTTTTCTAAAGTCAGTTCAGCATGTCACTATTTGACAATTTCATATTAAATTATACTATTGTTTTGAGAAAACAAACTCACATGGTCATATATGATAACTGTATTCTTAAATATTATGGTGATTCATAGTCATTAGCATTTGTGACCTAACTAGTTCCATAACTAGAATTTGTGGGGTCCATACCCACGTATAGGCATAAGCCAATGTTCCAAGAGGACTTGGCCAGCGGCCGCCAGCATTTTGCTTTTTTCTGTTTGTCCACCTTCTAGTTTTGGGATCTGTGTGGGGTCAAGAATGGCAGTGGGTTCAGATGGTGACCAGTGAAAGGGACTTAAAAAAAAAAATTAAATCTTATCATGAAGTTCCCCTTGTTTATAGCCTCTTCTATTTTCTGGATAGGGATGATGGTATTGCGCATAAAGAGTAAGTGGTATCAATAATATCCTGTGCTGTCCATTAAGTTCTAAGAACCTCAGGAACTCTACTTGTTTCTAACATTCCAGTAAAGAAGATGGTAGTCTCTAACACTGATGATTATCAGGCCACAATTCAGAAGAGTCACGACAGAATGAGTGAGTTAAAAGCCTTTGATGATACTAAGGCTGGTGTTAAAGGGCTTGTTGATGCTGGAATCACTGAAGTACCTCAAATATTCATTCTACCACCAAAAAGCAGGGCGGAATCCTCGGATACATGTGGAACACAGTTCATTTTTCCAGTGATAGACCTTGAAGGCATGGATGAGGACCCAATCAAGCACCAAGAGATTGTGGACAAAGTTCGAGATGCATCAGAGACATGGGGTTTCTTCAAAGTGGTTAATCACGGCATTCCAACATCTGTCCTGGAAGTAATGCTGCAAGGAACACGAGAGTTTTTTGAGCAGGATATAGAGGTTAAAAAGCAGTATTACACTCGCGATATCACAAAAAAAGTGGTTCATACTAGCAATTTTGATTTGTATAGTCCTTCTGTTCCGGCTGCAAGTTGGAGAGACTCCTTTTTCTTTTCAATGGTTCCTAATCCTCCCAGTCCCGAAGAATTTCCAAGACCATGCAGGTATATGTTCGGAACATCAATAAAAGACCATGAATACGTAAGTGTGTTGAGGAAAATAAGAAAATTTAGCTAGAAGTCGGGTCCCTGAAAGCCAATCAAGCATAACATTTCTCTTTTTAAATATTGATATGTGCTGTTTCATTAATTTTATGAAATTACTGCAGAGAAATACTAATGGACTACTCTAAGCATGTGATGGAACTGGGCTGTTCCTTGCTTGGATCATTGTCAGAAGGTCTCGGTCTTGATCGTTGTCATCTTGAAGATATGGATTGCGCCGAGGGGCTCGGTGTTGTGGGGCATTACTATCCAGCGTGCCCTCAGCCAGAACTCACCATAGGCACCAACAAACATTCTGACAATGATTTTATCACTGTGCTTCTACAAGATCATATTGGAGGACTCCAAGTGCTTCACCAGAGTCAGTGGATTGATGTTCCTCCTACGCCTGGTTCTCTTGTGGTGAATATTGGAGATCTTCTGCAGGCTAGTTTCTTTTTCTTTGTAATTAATAAGAATGAACATAACACCTTTATTCGGTACTTAAACCAATTATGCTTATTTTTGTTGCATTTTCAGCTCATATCAAATGACAAGTACATAAGTGTTGAGCACAGAGTATTGGCAAATAAAGTTGGACCAAGAATATCAGTTGCATGCTTCTTCAGTACAGGTCCACTACCATCTTCCAAGCTGTATGGGCCAATTGCTGAATTGTTGTCAGAAGATAATCCTCCAAAATATCGTGCGACCACAGTGAAAGACTACAGTGATTACTTCCGTCAAAAGGGTTTAGATGGAACTTCTGCATTGCTGCATTTAAAGATCTAACATAGCAATTGAATGTGTGGTGGCTGATGAGTACCGAGTATTTAAATTTTGGTGTATGTTGCTCAAGCTTCATAGATGTTGATAGACAGTTTAACTTGGCCTCCACTGGCAGTTGAACACCCCAACTTTCTTTGCGATCATCTAGGCACTTCAACTTGACATGGTTGCATCTCGCGAACACCTAAACTTTGAAAATGCACATTTAGACACCTTTAAGGGATGCATTCCAGATGTGCATTCTCAAAGTTGGGGTGTTTACAGGGCCAACTTAAACCAAGTTAAGGTGTTGATACATGAACTAGTATTATCTTTGCAACATCGTCCTCGTGACTGATCAGACTGGCAAAGTTTTTTATACGATATAGTTCGTATTCTTGCCAGCAAACAAATGATTGTCAGTTACCACATGCAGCATTGGATCAAATAATTCCTTTTTGTTCTACCTGTCTCGCTTTTATTTCTTCTTAATGTGCCGTGACTACTAATGAGTAACATAAACTAGTTTGAAATTCCGGAGCTGAAGCTTGCGTAAACAAAAAGGTAATACAAGAAATTCTCTTCTCAACATTTGCTCTCTCCTTCTGAAGGAACTGCCTAAAGGAGCAGAAGGTTTATGACATATAAATGTATTTCATACCTACAAAATGTTATTTTCTCCCTTTATGTTGTCTAAAATTACCCTTCTAATGAATTCACACTCGTGTCAAAAGGGTCTGCATCTCTTTAGAACTATATATGTGTAACCAAAGAGAACAAACATGCAGACTACCTTTTGCAAGAAAGGCCTTGACGGAACTCCTACATTGCTGCATTAAATTTCTTCTCATAGAAATGGAGTTCATAGCAAAAATGCATATTGGAACAAAAAATTGAACTTGTGATGTACAATTAGCGAATAAATGCATTTCTAATTTACACACAATTTAGTACTTGAATTTATCAACCAAGTATAGAAATGTTTCTGATTACATTTCGATCTGCTACACATTATATTTTCCATGCTAAGAGGACTTGGTGCATTGTTACTCTCTTGTTCTTGTTATTCGTCATGGATATTATCAATCATGCAGATAATTATTTTCTCAAACCCATTAACTAAGAGTGATGAATTTTTTTGTTTTGTTCTGCTTGTCTACCTTTTATTTTTGGGATATTTGTGGGGTGAAGATCGAGTGGCAGTGGGTTCAGACAGTGACCAGTGAAAGGGACTAAAAACAGTTTAAATCCTATCATGAGGTTCAGTTGTTTATAGCCTCTTCTTTTTTGTGGATAGGAATGATAATATTGTGCATAAAGAGTAAGCAGTATTATTAATATCCTGTGCTTCCCCTTAGGTCTTAATAACTTCAGGAACTCTACTTGTTAGTAACATTCTAGCAAAGAGGATGGTAGTCTCTAGCACTGATGATTATCAGTCCACAGATCAGAAAAGTCATGACAAAATGATTGAATTAAAAACCTTTGATGATACTAAGGCTGGTGTCAAAGGGCTTGTTGATGCTGGAATCACTAAAGTACCTCAAATATTCATTTTACCACCAAAAAACAGGCGAGAATCCTTGGATACATGTGAATCACAGTTCAGTTTTCCAGTTATAGATCTTGAAGGCATCAACGAGGACCCAATTAAGCATAAAGAGATCGTGGACAAAGTTCGAGATGCATCGGAGACATGGGGTTTCTTCCAAGTGGTAAATCATGGCATTCCATCATCTGTCTTGGAAGAAATGCTGCAAGGAACAAAAGAGTTTTTTGAGCAAGATATCAAGGTTAAGAAACAGTATTACACTCGAGATGTCACAAAAAGGTGGCTCACACTAGCAATTTTGATTTGTATAGCCCTTCTATTCCAGCTGCAAATTGGAGAGACTTCGTTTTCTTTTCAATGGCTCCTAATCCTCCCAGTCCAGAAGAACTTCCAAGACCATGCAGGTATATGTTCCGAACATGAATTAGAAAGTCAAATCAATTTCATATATTTGCCTAGTACTATAATAAGTATTATGTTGTGATAAAAATCAAGAATGAAGTATGAAAATATTGGCATTGTTATTTGTTTCCTTGCAATTGATTTATGCTTAATGTATGTCTGAAGGGGAGCCTTGGAGTAACTGGTAAAGTTGCTAACATGTGACCAGGAGGTTACGAACCTCTGGCAGAAATGCAAGGTAGGGCTGTGTACAATAGACCCTTGTGGTCGGGCCCTTTCCCGGACCATGTGCGTAGCGGGAGTTTTTAGTGCATTGGGCTGTCTTTTTTTTTTTTGGTATTGTTTTGATGGATATTATTAGGGAAATTAGAAAATTAAACTAGAAATCCGGTCCTGAGAGCCAATCAAGCACCTGTGCAGCTTCATTTTATTTTATGAAACTTCTGCAGGGAAATACTAACGGACTACACTAAGCATGTGTTGGAACTGGGGTGTTCCTTGCTTGGATTGTTGTCAGAAGGTCTCGGTCTTGATTGTTGTCACCTCGAAGATATGGATTGCATGTAGGGGCTCGGTGTTGCGGGCCATTACTATCCATCTTGTCCTCAGCCAGAACTCACTATGGGCACCAGCAAACATTCTGATGGTGATTTTATCACAGTGGTTCTTCAAGATTATGTCGGAGGACTCCAAGTGCTTCACCAAAATCAGTGGGTTGATGTTCCTCCTTCACCTGGTGCTCTTGTGGTCAACATTGGAGATCTTCTGCAGGTTAGTATTTTTTTTCTTTTCGAATCAATAAGAATGAACATAACACCTTTATTCGGCACTGAAACCAATTATTTTTATTTTTTCTGCATTTTCAGCTCATATCAAATGACAAGTACATAAGTGTTGAGCACAGAGTATTGGCAAATAAGGTTGGACCAAGAATATAAGTGGCATGCTTCTTCGGTACATCTCGATTACCTTCTTCCAAGATGTATGGACCAATTGCTGAATTGTTGTCAGAAGATAATCCTCCAAAATATCGTGCAACCAGAGTGAACGACTACAGTGATTACTTCCGTAAAAAGGGTTTAGATGGAACTTCTGCATTGTTGCAGTTCAAGATATAACATAGTAACAATGGAATGTATGCTGAGTACCGAGAATTGAACTTTTGGTGTATGTTGCTGAAGGCTTCATAAATGTTGAAGGACATATTACATAGATCGACAATGTAACTTAGCCTCCACTACAGTTAACC
Organism: Capsicum annuum; assembly: GCF_002878395.1. Lineage (NCBI taxonomy): Eukaryota > Viridiplantae > Streptophyta > Magnoliopsida > Solanales > Solanaceae > Capsicum > Capsicum annuum. The sequence continues at coordinate 15,416,613 of NC_061113.1, read as the reverse complement.
CTAAACTTTCATTGTGATCATCTAGACACTTCAACTTGATGTAGTTTCATCTCAAACACCTTAACTTTTAAGATGCACATCTTGACACCTTAAATGGGTGCATTCTAAATGCACTCTCAAAGTTGGGGTGTTTATAGGATCAACTTAATCCTAGTTACGGCGTTGAAACATGAACTAGTATGACCTTAGCAAGATCGTCCTTGTGACTGATCAGGCTGGCAAAGTTTTATTTCTTCTGTTGTAGTTTCTATTCTTGTCAGCAAATACATGTCAATTACTACATGTAGCACTGGATCAATAGAATTAAAGTGAGAAAGTCAAAAGCCAAAACCTATTCCCTTTCTCAGCTTTCATGACGCAGTAACACTGAAAGAGTAAAAATATTAAGGGTTCTCTGTTCCATTATTTTTTGGGAGAAAACAAGCACCCGGTGTTATTTATTTATTTATTTATTGGCTTGGAGACTTGGGAAATTAAATACAAAACGTTGTCCACTAAATTGAGAATTTCCAGAAGACTAGTAGCAGGTACCAACTATTCCTATTCTTCATGTTTATTTTTCTCGAACTGGAGTTGTCGTATAGGATAAAGCTTTAAGAGTAGGCTGATGGTTGAAGTACTAAATTATTGGTCAATGATAGTGGAGTTAGACAATGATTAACTGTTAGTGGAGTTAGACAAACAAATATTATTAGAACTTAGCACTGGGAAGCAACCATTTATTATTTTTCCTATTGATTCATATTGTAACTTTGATTGCTACTACTTTTAACAATAGAGAAATAAATATTTTAATTGGGCGATAATTGACTAACGATAAGAGACATGTATAGCTATAGTAGTAGCTTTATTAACAAGAGAATCAGCTATTGGTAAAAAAAATTTGATAACTCTGCTCGAAGTACTATGTTTGGATTGTGGGTTGGGATATTTTTACCTTTTCAATTCATGGTTAAGGTGTGAGATATTAAGGAGTAGCAATAAGATTGAAAGTGTGGATATTGACGCTTGATCCCGACTAGTATACTTGGTATCGTTAATTAATATTTTTGCATAGGTCGAAGCCACCTAAGGCTAGTTGGTTGGTGTTCCATGCATGTCACGATCCGAGTTGGGGCCCTTTTCGTGACGGGCATCCCGAACCGTGAAGGTCCAAGTGCCCTTCTCTATCTGGCAATCATACACACTTTCATATAATATGAAGGAAAATGCGGAAATATAAAACAATACGAAATCATGGTCAATATCATAATTCAATTGAACAATCTAGAATGGAATCCATAAACCTCTAACAACGTCTAACATCAGTTTGCGAAATCTCTAACAACTAAAAATGACATTTGTCTGAAATCTGGGACAAGGACCCTAGTCGAACCAAGAATCAAAATAAAATAATAATAACAAGTTTCATACCCAGGCCTTCTGTCACACCCCCTTTTCAACTCCGAAAGATTCGATTTAAGTTCGAAAGGGTTTTTATTATTAAGTGACAAAAGAAAACGATTTGTTTCGAAGAAGGATTGTCTTTACATTCGAAATCAGAGTCGCCACTTGGCATAATCTGGTGTGCCAAGTCACCATTGGAAAATCCTTTTCAAAATCATTTGACTCTTTAAACTGGTTTGCAAATAGAGATTCCGGCTAAGGAATTCTATTGACCGAGGGGAAGGTGTTAGGCACCCCTCAATCCCGTGGTTCGACCACGATCGCTTGGTGGAGCGTATCGGCTAATTTTGACACTACGAATGTACAAACCACATAAAACACGTAAAACAATCAATCAAACAAACAAAACAAAAAAATGAATCAAAAGTACAGTGTCCAGTCTAATTTATACAGTCCAAAATAGAAAAATGCAAAAATAAATTCTATCTAACCTACACTAATACTAACTACGCTCCCGTGCTTTACCCGACGCCTCGGGCCTTCCTTACGAACGTCTTCCGCCAACATAGTACGTCGGGGCATTCCCCGGTGAATAAATATAATGTGTCTCGGGGCATTCCCCAACTAAATAAATACATTTGAATTAAAAACGATAAACTAGAAACCAAACATTTACACGCACATTAAACATTTAAAACATTTAATAAACACATCACTCCTAAGTTTTGCCTACCCAAACCGACATTTGCCTATCCATTTCAACATATCATAATTCTATCACATTCCAACAATATTCATGCTCATTACGAATTAAACAAAACAACAATAAACTAGAGTTAATCTAAATTCAAATTTTTATCAATTTCTCAATTCCATCCCAAACAACCAATTTCAATTCTCAAACGACATACCATTTCACCAAATCATAATCAAGCAAACCAACCACGAGTCAAAATAAACATGCATTCATCACCAACAAGGACCAAATAACACACAATATTCAATCCAACACCAAATATAATAAACAATGAAATAAAAAAAGAAAGAGAGTAGAATTGAACCTCAATTTGAAGCTTTCAAACTCAACGTTATTCGAATAAAGAGAGTCCGCACCCAGAAACCTCGAGCCGAACCTTAACACCAACAATCCAACTCGACAATGAGAAATAATGATCTGTTCACCGTCACTGTTCACGCCTTTACTGTTCACGTTGTTACTGTTCACTTCGTTACTGTTCACGCTATTACTGTTCACCGGCACTGTTTACGCCGGATTCCCATTATCCAAACCCTTTTTCTCTCTCAATTTTTTTTCTTTCGCGCGATTCTCTCTTTCTCTCCCTCATTTTTTTTGTTCTTGTGAGGAAGATGATTTGGTAATTGTTGTTATTGTGGAGAAGATGATGATGAAAGAATGAGCCTCCTCCTTTTCCCCTTTTAGAATTTTTCTTTTATATTTTTTATTTGATTTTTTTCTTTATTTATTATCCTATGTGGAAGTATATAATTGGTGGCTTGTGAAAATAAGTGTGTGGCATGTGGACATGTGAAAAGATAAGGGTGGCGTGTGGAAAAATGAGTAGGGCGTGCGCCTTTTGCATGTATCCAATAAAAAATGAAAAGTGAGGTTTTGAGGTGGCATAGTGAGGTTGCAAAGATGCTATGTATTTCAATTCTTTTCTTTTTTGGGGAGAAATTATCAATTAAACAAAAGTATGGTAAGGTGAATAAAATGAAAATAAAAATAAAAATAAAAATTAAATAAAAAAATAAAATAAAATAAAAATGATTAAAATATTTTTGGGAAAGGACAAAATTACGTGTCTACACCTTCCGAAGTAAGGGAGACTCACCAGCTGCAAACTCTGACAAGTCAATCTACCACTTAACGGGACCCCAAGACCGTGTCTCAAAATCCTAAAATATAGGGGGTCAATATAGATGTACTGGTACGCAGAACAATCCAAAAACAAAATATGTATTTTTATAAAACATAGGTGAGAGCATTTCATAAATCACATATCATCTTGAAATAGTTGAAAACACATTGGCATAATCTGAAACTTTTAAAACACATTCCGCAAATTATGACTCTACTCTTTATCTTACTTCCGAGCTAGATGGTACACCCTACAACTATGCTATTGCACGGGCTATATGGAATCCACCCTTGACTCGGCGGCTAAGCCCCCAACCCATGTTTACCGCTAGGGTTGGAGTCTCTGCTTCTCTACTACGCCACAGGGCCGTCGCTAGCGTAAAATTTTTCTTTCGAGTATTATAAACCCGTTTCGGCAAATCACAATTTCGGGCAATGAGTCGTTTGACTCGTGCCTTCTTCGGGTAACCATCTAACTCTCTTAAGCCCAGTTTTAGATCCTTTAAACCATATCTTCTTTGAAAAGTTATTTCTTTCTTAGAAATCTTTGGACACAATAAAAACAGGGTATCGTTATACCCAGACTTGCAAGTCATGTCACAACATCTTTACTGACCTTATCTTATTTCAAAAGATGTTTATTGACCACCCAAAAGCTCTACTATTCGAACCAAAAGTTCATATTTCAAAATAGTTGAAAGACCAAACCATTCTCAATACTTATTCCACGGTGGTCACCCTTTTCAATTACTTTTAAACCAATCTAAATAGGAATCATGATCATCGTAAAACAAGTAAATCAATTTTCCATTATCTCATGAAAATAATTCAATGTATACATAACAAACTCAAATGTTTAACAATTTGTGTAACCTATTCTGAACATGTGAAATCGATACAATTTCGTAGTAAAAGAGGGAACTACATATCCCATGCTCTCATTTAAGTTCACAATCTAAGCATCATCATAGTCACACAAACACAATTCAAATTTAGGGATTCATACCATAATTTTCTCAACACTTCATCATGATGTAATAATTTAAACACAAGTTTATCAATGATCTTGAAATAATTTTGTGTATACATATATATATCCTTTAAATAATTGTGAAAACCGAAAATCAATGCCCATGAGGTTTAGGATAGTCCCACGTACCTTAATTGCGAAGGATTATGAAGAAAATTTTGAAAAGATTGGACCTTTAAGCTTGATTGCCCAAACCCTAGTTGTTTTCTCCTCTTGTGTTCTTGAAAGATGAATTAGGGATCTTAAGAGAGAGTAAAACGTTACTAATAGGCTTAATTTCATTTAAGGATGATTAAGGATGGAATTTGGGTGAGGGAATATGACTAAAGTGCCCCTAGACCCTTTAGGAATTTAAATAAAGCGTAAAACTACTTTATATTCCTGTCAGGTTTTGTGTCAGGGCGCAGTCGACGCGACACATCGAGATTACATCGGCTTACTGCCTCACACGGAAAATACCATAAGTTTTTGCTCGGTTATCGAATTTTGGTAAAATTGGTATCGTTGGAAAGATAATTTAATTATCTATAATTTGGTGGGTCTTGAGATAAAAAATTGTAAGACCCCATAAATTTTTCTCATCGTTAAATCCTTCAAAACGAGTCACTAGAAGCTTAAAACTTAGAATTTTAGTTAAGTGTTGCAACACTTAGTTTATTTTGAGCCTTCAATATTCGTGGAATTATTTCATGACCTTTCCGACCTTTGTTTTTTGTTTTTTTTTGTTGCGTTGCAATGGAGAAAGATCGTAGTACGTTTTGGAATTTTTAAACGAGCTAAAGGGCATGTTTGGTATGCCATTCCAGTAGCTCAAGGCGATCTAGGGGCACCACCTGGGGTACTCCCCCACTCTAAGCGGGGCGCCGCCCTGGTCTCCCCACTGCTCTAGCCTAGGCGCCGCCCTAGGTACTCTGGTGCTCTAGGCAGGACGCCGCCCTGGCAATCGCCCCAGGCCAAATTTCAGCTTCCTTCTCCGACTCATTAAGGGTAATGTGGTAGTTTTCCAACCCCTTATCAACTCTAACACGGGATTAAATCCCTAAGACACCAAAATAAGCTCATTATCTCTCAAAATCACCAAGAACATTCTATAGGGTTTCAACCTAAAAATTTAAATATCTCAAGATTCAACCGTGAGTTTTCAATAATTCTTTGAGATTCAAATTTCCCACTCCGAGGGCTACAAGAAGCACCCAAAAATTTCAATAATAGAGTTCCAAAGTCAAAAGTTCATTCAAAGCTTTAAGTTTAAGGTATGTGAGTTTTGAACAAGAACACCCTTTCGTTCTTGTGCCCAAAAGTTTTAGTTTTCTTAAAGAATTTTGTATTACCATGATGAATTCATATTATTTTACTATAATTGGAGCTTATGAGATTATAACTTGCCCAAGTTTTGAGTTGCATTATTATTTTGCATATTTATGATTTAAATTGGCAAGTCATGCTTTAAGTTACACAATACTCTTATATCCAAAGGTTGCATCTATCATTTAGTTAGAGTTAAGGACACTAAATCTGAGACTCAAAGTATTCAGTCAGTCGACATTGTTAATGAGTTTCCTAATGTTTTTTCAGAAGATCTCCCAGGGTTACCTCCCGATAGAGAGATATAATTGGGGATTGATCTTCTTTCCAAAACACAACCTATTTCTATTCCTCCTTATCGTATGGTACCTGCACAACTTAAGGAGTTGAAAGAGCAACTCAAAGATCTCTTAGATAAAGGTTTCATAAGTCCCAGTGTTTCTCCTTAGGGCGCACCTATCCTATTCGTGCAAAAGAAGGATAGTTCTTTGCGTATGTGCATTGACTATCATCAGCTTAATAAAGCCGCTATAAAAAATAAGTACCCTCTTTCGATAATATATGACCTATTTGATCAATTGCAAGGTGCAAGTTATTTCTCCAAGATAGACCTTAGATCCGGCTATCACCAACTTAAAGTAAGGGAGTGTGATATCCCAAAGATAGCTTTTTGAACCTGTTATGGTCATTTTGAGTATCTTGTTATGTCTTTTGGGTTAACCAATGCTCCATCAACTTTCATGAACCTCATGAATCGAGTGTTCAAGCAATATCTTGATATGTTTGTCATAGTGTTCATAGATGATATTCTTGTGTACTCCCGTTGTGAGGATGACCATGTAGACCATCTCCAAATTGTCTTGCAAACCCTTAGAGATCATAAATTGTTTGCTAAATTCAGCAAGTGTGAGTTTTGGATAAGGTCAGTTGCTTTTCTGGGTCATATCATTTCAGCCGAAGGTATTAGAGTTGATCTCCAAAAGATGAAAGCTATAAGAAATTGGCCTAAACCTATCTCTCCATCTGACATTAGGAGTTTCTTAGGTCTAGCTAGCTGTTACTGTCATTTTATTGAAGGCTTCTCTTATATTGCGTACCCTATAACCCAGTTGACCCAAAAGAAAGTTAAGTTCCTGTGGTCAGATTCCTATGAGAAGAGTTTTTAGGAGTTAAATACTCGACTCACTTCAGCCCCAATGTTGACTTTGCCTGATGGTACGGGTGGTTTTATGGTGTATTGTGATGCTTCTAGAGTTGGTTTGGGTTGTGTGTTAATGAAGAAAGGTAAACTTATAGCTTATGCTTCCAGACAGTTTAACCTTATAAGAAGAATTACCCAACCCATGATCTTGAGTTAGCTGCTGTAGTGTTTGCCCTGAAAATCTAGAGACACTATTTGTATGGTGTGCATGTCGATGCTTTTACTAATCATAAGATCTTGCAGTACGTGTTTTCTTAGAGAGAGTTAAATCTTAGACAGAGGAGGTGGTTAGTATCATTCGGGCAAGGCCAATATATTGGCAGATGCCCTTAGTAGGTTGTCTATGGGTAGTGTTTCACATGTGGAGGAAGATAAGAAGGAGTTAGCTTGTGATATGCATCGTTTGGCTATATTGGATGTTAGGTTACTTGATTCCGCTGGAGGGAGTATGTTAGTGCAAAGTAGTTCCAAATCCTTTTTAGTTTTGGAGGTGAAGGAGAAACAAGACAGGGATCCTAGTTTGGTCAGACTGAAAGGGTCAGTTAAGGACCAAAAGGTAGAGGTTTTCTCCCAAGGGGGAGATGGTGTTCTGAGATTGCAGGAAAGATTGTGTGTTCTGTGTGTGGATGATCTAAGGTAGAGAATTATGGCTGAACTGCATGACACGTGATATTCTATTCATCCCTGCGCTACCAAGATGTACCGCAACTTGCGGGAAATCTATTGGTGGAATGGTATGAAGAAGGATGTAGCGAAGTTTTTGACGAGGTGTGAAACTTTTCAATAGGTCAAGATAGAGCACCAAAGACCTGGTGGTAAGATATAGGAGTTTGGCATTCCCACTTGAAAGTGGAAAGAGGTGAATATGGATTTTGTGGCTGGTTTATCTCTTTCCCAATGCCATCATGATTCTATTTGGGTTGTTGTAGACAGGCTGACTAAGTAAATGCATTTCTTTCCCGTGCATACATCTTATACAACTGAGGACTATGCCTGATTATATATTCCGGAGTTAGTCAGGTCGCATGGAGTTACCTTGTCTATCATTTTGGATAGGGATACTTAGTTTACATCGCAGTTCTGGAAAGCTTTTCAGAAGGGTTTTGGTGCCCAAGTTCATTTGAGTTCCACTTTTCATCCACATACTGATGGTCAGGATGAAAGGACCATCTAAACTCTGGAGGATATGTTGAGGGCGTGTACTCTAGATTTCAAAGAGAGTTGGGATGGGCCTTTGCCTTTGATGGAGTTTGAGTACAACAATAGTCATCATGCTAGTATCAAGATGGCTCTTTTTGAGGCCCTGTATGGTAGAAGATGTAGGTCACCCATAGGTTGGTTCGAAGTGGGTGATGCTGCTATGATTGGACCTGATGCAGTATTTGAGGCTATAGAGAAGGTGAGGTTGATTAGAGAAAGGTTGAAGATAACTCAAAGTTGCCAAAAGTCATATACAGATGTGAGGAGAAGAGACCTTGAATTCGAAGTTGATAATTTTGTGTATCTGAAAATTTTACCTATGAACGGGGTGAAAAGGTTTAGGAAGAAGGGGAAGCTTAGTACCCGTTATGTTAGCCTTTACAGAGTTATTAACCGTGTTGGGAAAGTAGCTTATAAAGTTGAGTTGCCTGCAGAACTATCAACTGTTCATTCTGTCTTTCATGTTTCCATGCTTAGGAAGCATATTGGTGATTCTGTTGTTATAGATCCTTCTGAGAGCGTTGATGTTCAGGACAATCTTTTGTTTAATGAAGTTCCAGTTGAAATCTTAGATTATCAAGTTTGGAGACTAAGGAATAAAGAAGTTCCCTTGGTCAAAGTTTTGTGGCGAAACCAGTTAGTTGAGGGTGCTACTTGGGAAGCCGAAGATGATAGTACCCAAACCTTTTCTCTGCAAGTTTAGATTAAGCCGAAGGTACTATTTTCTTTTAATACAGCCACTTTTTACTCAAGTTACAGCTGTATAGCTATTCCTCTTATGAGTATATGCACTCTTTGGAGTATCCAAAAGTTTAGAATGAAGTAAGGTCAGTTTTGCAAGATGTTTCAGCTGTGTATCCATAGTTTTATGTGCGTTCTTAGCCTATCTAACGACATTCGATGACGAATGTTCCCAAGGGGGAGATATTGTAAGACCCCATAAAGTTTCCTCGTTGTTAAAGTCTTCGAAACGAGTCACTAGAAGTTTAAAGCTTAGAATTTTAGTTAAGTGTTCCAACACTTAGTTTATTTTGAGCCTTCAATCTTCGTGGAATTATTTCCCGACCTTCCAGACCCTCGTTTCTTGTTTTTTTTATTTCTTTGCGATGGGTCAAGGTGGTAGTACGTTTTGGGTGAGTTTCAAAATTTTTAGACATATTTTGTATGCCATTCCAGTAGCTCAAGACGATCTGGAGGCGCTGCCTGGGTACTTCCCCGCTCTAAGAGAGGTGCCTCCCTAGTATTCCCACCCCTCTAGCCTAGGCGCCGCCCTAGGTACTCTGGTGCTCTAGGCAGGGCGCCGTCCTGGAAATTGCCCCAGGCCAAATTTCAGCTTCCTTCTCTGACTCATTAAGGGTAATGTGGTAGTTTTCCAACCCTTTATCAACTCTAACACGGGATTAAATCCCTAAGACACCAAAATAAGCTCATTATTTCTCAAAATCACCAAGAACATTCTATAGGGTTTCAACCTAAAAATCCAAATATCTAAAGATTCAACCGTGAGTTTTTGATAATTCTTTGAGATTCGAATTTCCCATTCCAAGGGCTACAAGAAGCACCCAACAATTTCAAGAATAGAGTCCCAAAGTCAAAAGTTCATTCAAAGCTTCAAGTTTAAGGTATGTGGGTTTTGAACAAGAACACGCTTTCGTTCTTATGCCCAAAAGTTTTAGTTTTCTTAAAGAATTTTGTATTACCATGATGAATTCATATTATTTTACTATAATTGGAGCTTATGAGATTATAACTTGCACAAGTTTTTGAGTTGCATTATTATTTTGCATATTTATGATTTAAATTGGCAAGTCATGCTTTAAGTTACACATTCCTATGTTCATGTCATATTTTAAAGAATTTCCAAGTCTTGTTGTTATGAATTGAGCATTATCGTTAAACTATAAGTTGTTGATAACTTTTAAAGAATTGCAAGAAGTAATTTTATATTTCCATCATTATGAGACCTTTTAAAGCTTTGATGATAAGTCTATCAAGATTTCAAGAAAAGAGTGAGTTTTGATCCTAAGTTAAGAAAGAAATCCACATCCTTGATTTTGAGATGAAGGGGATGCACTTTGACTCCCATTACATATTGTTGAAATGTTTTAAGGTGAATTTTCTTAAGTTCTGAGCTAAGTAAAGGAGTAGTATTTAGCACCGAGTTGGGCTTGATTTTGATGTTTCATGCCCCAAAACTACGTGCCCCCGTAGGTTTCTAATTTACCTCAAGTGGGTTAAGATAGTGATCACCAGAATTTAAAGGTCCTACTCCGATGGCAAGGATAGGACAGCTCTCCCCAACATAGGTAAGATGTTGGACTCCATGTAAGCTCACATGGTTTATGTCGGTTAGAAGAAACTCCCAAGTCCATAAGGGTCCAAAGTTTTCCAATCCTAAAGTTATAAAGTCTTAAAGTCCCAAAGATTTCCAATTATTTCCGGAGTCTCAAGTCTTAAAGGTTCCTAAAGTACTAAGTTCTTGAGTTTTATAGAAGTTTCTTGTTTTCATAAGATTAAAGTGTAATGACTCACTGATGTGTGAGCTGATTCTAACACATTTGAGGCTTTTAACTGAGAATAATTGCAAAGTTTTAAGCAACTTTTGTTGTTTTTGATTGTTTTATATTTGAATTTGCAGTAGAAGCTAAGATGCTAGAGAACCAACAAGGATGAAAGTAAAAGAGTTGAAATCTAAAGCAAAAAGAAGAGAAGTGTGGCTGGCGACATTTCTGATAAGTCGTCAGCCCTGTGATAAGTTATCATCTTCATCGTTAGCAGTAGACAGAGAATGGACCTCAGTTGAAAGTTGTGATGACATTTCGTGATAAGCTATCAATGAGTTGATAGGTTGTCAAAATTATTGTCAGTCTAAGGTAGAACATGGGAGTTGAGGTAGATAAGTGATGACATTCATGATAAGTCGTCAAAGCTCTGATAGGCCATCACAGTTCGTCTTTAGCCTAAGGCAGCGAATGTTAAAATCAAAGAAGAGCTGACGACATTTGTGATAAGTCGTCAGCATCCTGATAAGGTGTTACGAATGGCGTCACCTGTCCGACAAATTGTTGCACTCTATGATTTTGTTTCCATAATTAGGGTGAAATATTTAAAGCATTTGTTTAGGGTTTTCTAAAGGGGAGTTCCGAACATCTTTTGGACACACGTATTTTGTTACTTTTCTCTCTAGTTTCTTGGCTTGAAAACAATTAACTTTGAAGAGATTTTTCCATCAATACTTTAGGATTCCTATTATGATCTAATCTGAGAATCACTAGTTATTATTCATCTTATGGTAAGTTTATCTTTTAAATTATGAATTCATCTAGTTGTTTCAATCATTACATCATGAGTGGCTAAACCCCTCTAACCTGAATTATGGGATCTAGGATTAAGTCTTGATAAGGTACTAAGTGTTCAAGATTTGAAAGGTATTAGGACTCCTTGATAATTCTGAGATTTTAATTATCGTTTATTGGTTGCAAACGATAGATAACACCTGCTTTGATTTGCTTGAGAAAGAAATCAAATATAGTGGGAAGTGAATTATCAACAGGGACTTGGAAACACTAAACTTCCATTTAATAATCAATGTTGTAACAAGGTTGATTAACCCGAGGTAAACTTTGGTTAGTAAATATAAATTCCCTAAGTATGAGAGGATTAGGTAATTAAATGCTTAAGTAGGTCGAGAGACATTTAGGCATAACTTCGATAAAGACAATTTGTTGTTCCTACCTATTGTCAGAATTTTGAATCACTATTAGCATCTGTCAAGTACCAAAACCCCTAGTGAACATAATTTTGATTTTTTCATAAATTCTTGATTACAAACACTAAAACTAAAGTGACCAACAATTATTTGAATGATACCAAACCCCCATTTTACTTTCTTTTTGTATCATTTTTTTGAATTTAACTTGTAGCTATAGTTTCAAATTAATTTAATCACCACTCACATTTTCCCCTGTGGATTCGACCCCGACTCCAAGTTGGGTAAATATATTGACGACGACTGCCTTGCACTAAATTAACATGTAAGTTAAGCGTTATCAAAAATGGCGCCGTTCTAGGGAACAATTTGGCGTGTTGAGTTGGTTTGGAATTTCAGCCTACTTGCTTGAATTCAAACTTGTAAATATTTATTTTTAGTTTTCTTTTATTTCTTGTTTTAGGTAGATTTTTATTTTAGTTTACTAATTACTATGGCATCGTGTAATGAACATGAACTTGGTGGTTGAAAATCTTATCTTGATGATCCATGTCCATATTGTGATCGACCTCACTTTTGGGAAGATTGTAGATATGCTCCTCGGAGAGAGATGTGTGCACCATCTCCATCCTACCGTGAGTATGATTGTTCTTTATGTGGTGGTCAAGATGGACATTGGAGTGATTGCCCAAATGCCCCCTCCCCCCATTGTGCTGACCCAAATTCTAGTTCTTCTTATGATTTTGATAGGTCTTTTGGTCTAGAAAAAGAAGAATGAAGCACCGAAAAGAGTGGCATTGAAGCTATGCTTCAACTAATGTTGGATTGTATAGACACAATTGATGATATCATATGTGATATATGTCAAGACATTAGGGCATTTAACAAGGAAAGAGAAAGGAAAGAGGAGATGGATATCGAGGTCAATCATCCAAAGCACTCTTCTACATTATGTTTAGATGATATCTTGTCTGTGGAATTATTTACACTAATCGAAGAGTGTGAAGATGAGGAGAAATAATCCTATAGTGATGTTGATCTTTATGTTGAGAAACCCTTGGTGATTTCCCAACCAACCTAACCAATCATGAATGAAGATGGCAAAGATGAGGAAATGGTACTAGAGTCAAAAAAGGAATTCAAGCACAATTCTTGTGAAGACTCTAGTCCATTTTAGGGTAAATATACTATTATGGATGCTACTTCGGAATTGAGAGTTAGTCCTCATTCGAACCACTTTTCAACATTATGCTTGGTGGATGTAATGAAAGTCGAATCACCCAAGCAAATGATGAATTTTGAAAATGAGGAAGAAAATTCTTACATTTTGGAGTTTATCTTTCCAAAAGGTATACTACAACCCCAATCTTGAAGGCAAAGAAGCTTAAATATCAATGTCCATTTATTGGTTTTTTAAGATCCTTACTATTTCCCAATGAGCCCATACGAAAGTTTGATGAAAAATTGGTCAAGCGGTTCAAGTCTTCGAAGTGGCATGATAGAACATTCCTTATCATGCCCTCACATTGCCCAACGTACCTAAAAGATGTGAAGATCAAAAGATGGGCCGAAAATTCAAATCGTCTAAGTAGAAGGATAAAGGATGACTAAATGTTGTCGTGCCGCGACACTAAATTAGGCGCTTCTTGGGAGGCAACCAAGGTATTTGTTGTTTGTATTCGTATTATGTTATTGACATTAGATCTTCGCACCCATGGTGCCACAGGTATGTTTCTAACTCTTTTGTTTTTGTTTAACGCAATGGGTACATTGCATGATTTTAAGTTGAGGGTGGAGCTACTTGTGGGTGTTAATGTCCTCTTGGGGTTTTTGTTGCCGTGCCTCTTTTCTCCGGAGTCTTGTTCCTAGTAGAGCCGGCATGTTTAGGCGTATTGTGTTTGTTTTGTGATGTGTTGTGGTTAACTAGGGGAAAAATGAGTATCTAGGACAGTTGACATATTTTTGTTGATTTTTCTTGGAATGATAAATACCTCTCCAATTGTCTATCTGGTAACTGTGTGATGGGTATCTATATGTGAATATTGTGAATCTTTTTATGGCATTAGTACTATGGATATGATAATCACTGTTAATAATTGCATGAACCGAATGGGTAGTAGTTTGTGGTGTACCTTTGTGCCATGTGTATGTGAGATGCTACCTAGTTCCCGCTGTGTGTTAAATCCAGAACTTGCCCGGTTGGTCTTGCCTTGGTTGTAGGACAGCGGTTAGGAAAGGATCATAGGTTGTTGTTGATATTAGTCCACTTTTAGCCTAAATGACCTTCCATGTGTGAATAATATTCCTTGATCCTGATTTTGAGATTGAATGCCTATTCTTTTTATTATACCTATCACCTTCCCATTTGTATCACAATGAACCTATTTTGGCCCTGGTCCTCCTTGGACATTGTGCACTTTGACTTAGGCAAATAACCTAAGCTGAGGGTGCCTATCATAGGGGTGCATGATATAAAGTGAGTATAAAAAAGGGTAATAATAAAAAAGAAAAAAAATGCAAGGCTGGGTGTGGTAGGAAAAGAATTAGAAAAGAAAAGTTGTAAAAAAAAATAAAAAAAATGAATGAATAAAAAATGCACCCAGCTTGAATGTGCTTTAATCAAGAAAGGGAAAAATAAGGTAAAGGTTGATAAGTGAGACCCCAAAAATAGGGTAGTGCCAAGGAGGCTTAGTTACTTTAAATTTCCTTGGGTATCATACCAGCCCCAAGCCTACATTAGAAGCTGAAGAAAAGTCCTATAGTGATCCTAACTTAACTGTCTGAAAACTTCGGTAATGAAAATAAGGGCAAGCTTATGGTATTTGGCATACATTGACTGAAACTTCATTCTGAGAGTGAGTGTCTTGTGATTGTCCCCATGGTTATATATGTGATGTCTGATATGAGAAAAGGGGAATTTCTTTGTAGTGAGGGCACACTGGTTACATCGCTAGTTAATGACTTATTTGGATAGTGTAAACTTGATGCATGCATGGTTGTGTTGCTGAGTTGGTACCATATCTTGATTCTTGTGTGTTTCATTGGTGTTCTTCAATAATATACACAATTGTTCTTAAATTGACTGACTTTGGAGATGGTGAAGATGTTTTGATATGCTATAGATGATTGACTGCCAAATGTACTTTGTATTCTCCTAGTTGTGTTAGAGTTGCTTGAGGACAAGCAATTATTTTAAGTTGAGGGTGTTGATGTGTGAGTTGATGCTAACATATTTGAGGCTTTTAACTGAGAATAATTGCAAAGTCTTAAGAACCTTTTGTCATTTTTGATTGTTTTATCTTTGATTTTGCAGTAGAAGCTAAGATGCTAGAGAATCAACAAAGATGGAAGAAAAAGAGTTGAAATCTGAAGCAAAAAGAAGAGAAGTGTGGCTGGTGACATTCCTGATAAGTCGTTAGGCCTGTGATAAGTTATCAGCTTCATCATCAGCAGTAGACAGAGAATGGACCTCAGCTAAAAGTTGTGATGACATTTCATGATAAGCCGTCAAGGAGTTGATAGGTCATCAAAATTGTCGTCAGTCTAAGGTAGAACATGGGAGTTGAGGTAGATAAGTGACGACATTCGTGATAAGTCATCAAAGCTCTGATAGGCCGTCACAGTTCGTCGTCAGCCTAAGGTAGCAAATGTCAAAATCGAAGAGGAGCTGCCGACATTTGTGATAAGTCGTCAGCATCCTGATAAGGCATCACGAATGGCGTCACCTGAGAAATTGCTGCACTCTATGATTTTGTTTCCATAATTAGGGTGAACTATTTAAAGTATTGTTTAGGGTTTTCTAAAGGGGAGTTCCGAACATACATATTTTGTTACTTTTCTCTCTAGTTTCTTGGTTTGAAAACAATTAACTTTGAAGAGATTTTTCCATCAATACTTTGGGATTCCTATTGTGATCTAATCTGAGAATCACTAGTTATTATTCATGTTGTGGTAAGTTTATCTTTCAAATTATGAATTCATCTAGTTGCTTCGATCATTACATCATGAGTGGCTAAATCCCTCTAACCTAAATTATGGAATCTAGGGTTAAGTCTTGATAAGGTACTAAGTGTTCAAGATTCGAAAGTTAATAGGACTCCTTGATAATTCTGAGATTTTAATTATCGTCTATTGGTTGCAAACGATAGATAACACCTGCTTTGATTTTCTTGAGAAAAAAATCAAATATAGTGGGAAGTGAATTATCAACAGGGACTTGAAAACACTAAATTTCCATTTAATAATTAATGCTATAACAAGGTTGATTAACCTGAGGTGAAGTCTGGTTAGTAAATATAAATTCCCTAAGTCCGAGAGGATTAGGTAATTAAATGCTTAAGTAGGTTGAGAGACATTTAGGCATAACTTTGATAAAGACAATTTGTTGTTCCTACCTATCGTGAGAATTTTGAACCACTATTAGCATCTGTCAAGTACCAAACCCCTAGTGAACATAATTCTAGTTTTTCTATAAACTCTTGATTACAAACACTGAAACTAAAGTGACCAAAAATTGCTTGATTGATACCAAACCCCCATTTTACTTTCTTTTTGTATCCTTTGTTTGAATTTAACTTGTAGCTATAGTTTCAAATTAATTTAATCGCCACTCATATTGTTCCCTGTGGATTCGACCCCGACTCCACATTGGGTAAATATATCAACGATGACTGCCTTGCACTAAATTAACGTGTAAGTTGAGCGTTATCACTCACGTGACTTATAATATATGTATTTTTTTTATTATGAGAGTTTAATTCAAGCTATGTGGGTCATCTGTTATAGCATGCATGTTTTCTATAAAGACTCATGATATTAATTATTTAATTAGATACACCCCCATATACTCAGTACTTTCCCATGGTACTGATCCACATACTTGTCTGTGTGATACATTTTCTCGTAATGTAGGTTCAGATGCTCAGTCCCAGCCTCGTCAGTGATTCCCGAGTACTTTATCTACATTTCAGCAGTGGTGAGTCCTCATGCTTCGAGGACTATTTATTTTCAGACACTCAGTTTATTTAGTAGCTGTTTATCCTTATCAATTGAATTTGAGTCAGGTGGGGACCTGTCCCAATGACTCTCTAGTTCTTGAGTAGTAGAGGCTTCGTCAAACTAGTTTACCAGATTGTTAGTATGTTGAGATTTTCAGTATTGGGTTCATTTGGACAAAGTATTTTCTTAGTATTTCTCATGAGTATGTTATGAAAAGTACTAGTGATTGCTTTATTCATCTTTAAGTAAGTTTTATTTTTAGTAGCAGGCTCAAAGGGTTAGCTTGGGACTACTTGTAGCCTTAAGCACCGTGTGACTTCTCGGGACCCATTTTTGGGGCGTTACAAAAATTCTATGCGTATCGAAAGTTATACACATTCAAAGTAGACCATTATAGAATCGAATATCCAACTTTGGATGAATGAATGACTCTTAGCTCAATTTTGCTCCAACTAATTTTTATGAACACTTTTCACCTCATAATCGCTTCATACACTAGGAAAAGGATCGTGGCACATGAATTTAAATATAAACCATGGAATTTGAGCTTCACACGTAAGAATGACGGTTCGATTTCTAGCTTGAAAATGCAGGGTGTTACAATACATTATCAGGTTGGAGAACTTGTCATTCACGAGGTAAGTGAGACTTTAAACTTTGAGTGTTTGCTTTTCAAATTTATTTTAAAAACACGTATTTTTTTCTGTCCGGTCCATGTGTTGTGATGAGCGCGTGCTCGGAAGAATCAACAGTCTTCATGGCAAGCCACATATAGTTTATGTTCAAGAATACTAAATTTTCCTTTATAACTATTTCGTGATGTGATACGATTGTGTACTATGAGATTGAGGCATTGTGTATTCTTTCTTGAATATTGTGTTTGCATTTTAGTTCTAATGGGGCATTGTATATGCTTTCCTTGAGTATTCTGTATGCTTCTTGATTTGATATGAAATATTGTGTATGCTTCCCTGAGTATTATGTGTACTCTTGATATATTTGCCGCATTGTGTATGTTGCTCGAAACTCCTGGTGTTGGTTAATTACTTAAATTACAAATTACGATAAGTATTTATTATAAATTGTATTGATATATATAGTTCTTGATAAATGATTATTGGATCTTGTTGGTCATTCTATTAATATATAATTCCTGTGCGCAATATTTTTATGTTCTTGGTGTTGTTGTATTTTCTAATCCTTGTCCCTGGAGTACCTAAAGTAGCGAGTTGGGGATCTTACTAGGTTATATTTATCTGTAGCTCACTCCTTACTTGCATGTTTGCAGATACTACCACACAAAGTGAAACTAGTGAATGACGGTTCCTTCGCAATGATTCTATTGTTAAGGTGAACCTTCAAATTATTTGTGGAGGCTTTCATTCCAGCTTTAGCTATTTTTATGTGTCTTTTCATTTGTATTGCATGCCCGTACGATGAACCCATGTAACTCTATATTAGATGCTCCATGGTCTAAGTGTGGGATTTGGGAGTATGAGTTAGTTCTTAAGTGATTGTATGTTGAATTTATAGTTTGATTATCAATTTTTATTGAATTATTATTCACTATTTGATGATGTGTTGGAGTTGCAATACCTTATCATAGTGCTTATTAACTGGTAAAGTGTTAAAAAAGATTGATTCTCCCGACAGGTGGTGTTAGCGGGTGTCAGTTACGTCTTAGGATTATTTTGAGATGTGACATAAAGCTTGTGTTAGCGGGTGTGCATCTTAATCCTAGTCATCTCTTTAGAACTATGTGTAACCAAAGTAAACATACAAGTCACCTTTGCAAGAAAGACCTTGACGGAACTCCTTCATTGCTGCGTTAAATTTCTTCTCATAGAAATGAAGAAGTTGATAGCAAAATGTATATTAGAAGAAAAAATTGAACTTGTGATGTACAAGTAGCGAATAAAATGTACTGTAATTAAAGTTTTGTAAAAGTTGATAAATGCATTTCTAATTCACACACAATTTAGTACTTGAATTTATCAACCAAGAATAGAGATGTTTCTGATTACATTTTGATCTGCTACACATTATATTTTCCATGCTAAAAGGACTTGGTGCATTGTTACTCTCTTGTTCTTGTTTTTCGTCATGGATATCATTAATTCTGCGGGTAATTCTTTTCTCAAACCCAATTAACTAAGACTGATTGACGAGTTGCAGTGGATTGCTCCTCAACTTTTGGAACCTGGTCCCAAACAGACTCAAACAACAATAACTAGGAGAAAACTAAACAATAAAGTGTGTGGAGAAGGTAACAAGCAAACACAACAATATTTACGTGGAAACTCCTAACTCAAGGGAGAAAAACCACGACCTGCCTCCAGAATTTCTAAAGCTCCTCTATACCCAATCAAACTTGAATACAGTTTCCAGACTTCAAGGATTAAACTCCTAATCTTTTATCTCCTATTAATAACTCTATTACAAAGACACACTAGCATTAACTCTACTACTACACCTTTCAGCTAACTCTAACCGGAAGACAAGCTAACTCTTGCTTGAAAAATCACCTAACTCTAGATGATTACAAAGAAATGGGTTTTACACCACAACACTTGCTAATAATCTTACAGGCAACAGTAGGCAAACATTTAATACATATTACAAAGACTCAAATACAACAAGAAAATAAAGTACAACTTTTTGAGCTATCAATTCCCTATTGCAAAAGGAGACTTTGATTCAAAATTTCAAGAGAGATATTCGTTATAAGTATATGGAAGCATAGTTTTCTTGTTGAAAAGAATGAGAAATATATAGTATGACACAGGAAAACCTAGAAATAATCTCATTGGTTGAGACAAAAAGGTTACAATAACTTTTCACCAACTTTTTGTACTTCCATCTAGCTGTGGGGTTGAGTGTGTTAGTGAAAGGTAAGCCCAACCTATTCCCTAAGTAGTAGCAACTTTAATCATCACACAATCTTTAGGGAACAGGTCCCAATATGCAATTTGTCATATCATCAAAACTAAGAACTTAGCAATTTTTCCTTTTTGATGATGACAAACCCATGCATGTCTTCAACATCTTCAGTCATCCACAAAGTACACATCATACACAGCAAGACTCAGTAACTCATGCCTTCAATCCTTTTTCTCCATCTGTTCTCCATGTCATTTATACCCTAAGCCTCTCCCACTTATTCCCCCTGAGTGTGAGGATCCTGTATCTTCATTCACTACCCCGTTCCCTCTTTGCACACTACACAATGAGCAATGCACAACAACACCTCCACATCATACTAATACTATGCACAACTATACCTCAACTTCCCTCTTTATAGATGAGCATACATGTTAATCCATGGCCATTAAGGCCACACTTACATGAGCAAGAAAGATTAGACTAAATAAGAAAAGGAATAGCATAAAGATAATCCATTCATTAATCAAGCCAAGGCAGTATCAATAACTATTCAAAGTAGTGGCTGCCAAAAACATAATAAGTGTTCCAGTTATAGTCAGAGTCAACAAAAAGAAACATAGGAAAAACAGAGATACATAGGCTTAAGAAGAAGGTTTGAGAGGAAAAAAGTGAGGACTAGGTTGGGATGGATTCTAGAAAGAAGGATCAGAAGCACAAGACAACTGTCTAAGGAGGATTTTCATCCTCTCACTCTCAACAACATGTGCTTTGAGAATCTACTGAGTCAAATCTCTATTCTTTGCAAGTAAGGCCTCAATCTTTGCTTCCAGCTTCTTCACCTTTTCTTTTAGGAAAATATTTTCAGCACTTAGTTTCTCATCTGAACCTGTTTACACTTCTTCTCCTTTCACAGATGCTACAATTAGTGTAGCAATCTCTAAAATCTCTTAGAGAAACCAAAGAAATCATAGAATCAAGCTCTTCCCTTAAACTAACCTGAACATCTACTAACTCAGAGACTAGAGACTTGGATTTTTCACCTTCCTTTCTTGGAACACACTCATTGTCCTCTAGGGTGGTCATGTTGAACATTTGCTTGACAGATCTAACTTTGCCTTTTCCATACACCACATTAAAGTAGGAAAAAATTCCACTAAGACAGAAACCATAAGTCAAACCATGCTTCCTATCCTTGGAAATTATCACAGTGTGCATATATTTAATTACAATTTATTTGGACCAAACTTTCATGAGAAAAAAGTTAGGCCACAATGGTTCTCTTTTCAGATTTGGGGAGGAGTGATTTGTTTACCAACTCAAAAAGCATTTGGTATTCACTTCTCAGAGCCTTTTTGTTCACATTCTTGATATTCATGTCATCAAGTCTCCCACAGATCTCCAAAACCATCAGAAATCCTTTCTTTTTTTTCAAGGACTTGATCCCTTCTATAGGAACTCCCAATATCTCAGATAGTACTTACTTATCTATGACTATGTTAACCTCATTGACATGAGAAATCATGTACAAGCCATCTTCAAAAAATATCAAATTATGATAAAACATGCACACTTCATTTTTATGTAGGGTGGAACAGGTCCCTCAAACAAATGCTCCTAATTTTGGAACAATACAATCAACTCCTTCATCCTAGTTAACTCAACTACAGTCGGATCAAACATTCTTCCTCTCAAAACTTCCTGAGTCTTCAAAATTTCCAATCTTGACTTCCTGGACAACCCTTTCTCTTTCCCAATAGATATAGATGCCTTTCTTGAAAGATAGTTTCCTTAGCAGAAGACCCATGGGTTACTGAGGTCTTTGCTAACTTGGGACTAGGACCTGGTCCCTTGTCACCAACCTTTGCTGACCTTTTTCTTTTACCAGTGGATTTTGACATTGGTTTTTTCAACAGGACACCTTCCCCTTTCTTTGGAGAGACTATTCCTTTTCCTTTCACTTTGGCTCTAAGAAACCACACCTCTTTCTACATTAGAGTCAATATCATCACTGTTAAACATACTGTCATCATTATCATCTGGCAAACTTCTAGGAAGACTATCATAATCACTATCCCTACTATCATCAGGATCACTTTTAGTGTTTTTATCAATATGCTTCACTTCTACTATCCTTTTTACAACTGACTCAATTATGTCTATACCCTTTTCTTTTCCATCGTTCCCTTATTGGTATTACTTTTATTTTTCTCCAAGGCTTCCTTCATCAGATACCTAGGACTTGACCTGGTCCTTGATGGCTTGACTGTTCCAGAGGAAGCCTTGGTAGAAGAAGATGATCCTTTCTTAGATATTTTCCAAGACATGGATCTATCATCATCACTGTTAGTAGAATCTTTATCACCACCAGAAAGATCAAGAATAGGGGGAAGTACCACATTTTCATCATCATAATTCTTACGAGGATCATTTTGCCTTCTCGTGAATAGTGTAGCTGGGGTGTGTGTCCTACCTAGGGGTTGCTGCACTCAAGGTAGTGAGACCTTGCACCCCAATCTCCTCACTTATGGCTTGAATGTTGAAAGAGGTTCTCTTGGAGGTTGGTAAGTCTTCAAATAAGTTCTCATCAATGAATGCACTTCTATTTACTAGGAGAGTAACTTTTGAGGAGAAGGGATTTTGGAGGAAAAGTTCAAATCTTGGTCTGAAGGAACTGGTTGGTTGGAAGTTTGGTCTATGGAGGGGTTGTTCTAAGGAGAATTTTTAGAGATATGGTGTTTAGAGTAGTCAATGTTGGGGTATTGATAACGGAAAAACCATGAAACTCAAAAACCAGTCAAGAACACAAGGGAAAACGATAACAAGATACAAAAACAACTACGGTAGTAACACACAATAAACCGAGAATGGGAGACAAGAAACAAAAACAACAATGCAATAATGTCAAGATAGGCAAGATGACATAAAATCTTATGAAACAATGAGAACCAACACACATATCAAATGCAGAGACCCTCAAAGTCGTAATAATCAAACACCAATCTTCTTACGGTGACCACTAAGGGAATCAACTCCACTTAAAACCACCATTTCTAAGGAAAATATCAATATTGGCTTTTCTAAGTCCTACACTAACAACTTGGATTTACCAAGCCCTACACTAAAGGTGTTACACTCTCAAAGAGAGAAGTAGTCTTTCACAATATCATCATTAATAAACTAAAGAGAAAATGACCTAATAGAAGAATATAGATAGGCTAGATTATTACATAACAAAAATGACCACAATACCCTTAATGAAAGGGGTAGCCATGAAGTGTCTTTCCAACAAGTGTAATCCCCGAAATACCATTAATGAAGGGTGATTCTTCAATGCTCCACAACCGTGGGGTCATGCTTCAACACTTGTGGTCTCAGGTTGGTATCAAAGGTAAGCCCCCACTCAATCTTCCACATACGGATTTGCCTTATGTCATGCCCAAAATGGGTCATCCATGTATGTTCTTGTGTCCATGAGGTGACCAAGTCTCGAGTCTTTATGCATTGGCATACAATGATGTGTTCAATAGAATAGATGGCCATTTGGCTCGTATCATCCTCCCCTTCTTGAAAAGAATTCAACCTCGAATCCATACCTTGCAAAACTAAAGAAAGGACAAGCAAGCACAACTTTCTCATGGCATGAGGGTTAAAGTTAGTATAACAAATGACATCATCATGCCAAGGTGGTATATACTCGAGATATAACCATGAATCCTTTGTCTTAGTCATGAAAAGTTTAGTAAGAATATTACAAAGTAAATGGCTAAGACAAGTATCAAGAGATAAATAAACTACAAAGGTTTTAATGGTATCACTAAGTCCAAAAGATAAGGCTACCCTTGTCTTAGGAATCATAAAGCACAATTGTTTCATTACCTCTTCAAGTGGCCTCTTCAAACGTGGTGCTACCATTGGTCTCAAAGTACACCAATCCCACATAGCATTGTCACTCAAACAAGTGGACCAACCAATAAGACCTTTACCTCTACTTAATGGAAACCCAAAACTAGCATGGATGTCATCATAGACAAAGAAGTAGTATAGGAAAAAATCAAGTGTAAAGACATGCATGGGTGAAGACAGAATTTAAGCACATACACTCTCTTTCCTTCAAACAATAGACAACTTGGCATCCAAAAGTTGGGATTCATGCAATTTAAGCACAAGCGTGTCAAGCAAGGATGCACATTTAGAAATATTACCCCAATGAGTCAATGACACCTTTGCCCTCAGGTTGTCAAGAAGGACTACACATTCCTTACCCTTAAGAGTACTCTCATCTTTCAAAAAGAGATTTCCACCTTTAGAAGGATTGTTGTCACACCATACTGGGTTAGCGTATAGGCTATAGCCTTCAAGACAATCTATACCATCATTCTTACCACTAGATTCATTGGGAGTGATTATACCATCTTCAAACAAGACATTATATCTAAAAAAGAGCATGATCTATTCTGCAGGTAGATTAAGAATAAGTAAGTTCACTCTCTAAAAGTTCATTATCAAGTTTTAAAGATGTTTCAAGCACATGATTATCCTTATGAGCCAAGCAAATATTATAATCAAAGGGCAAGCTCAGGGGTTCACTCCTATTCCTTTGATCAATATTTTCAACATCATTATACACTTGAGATTCATTAATCACATCACGCACATCCTCAAGTGGTGGGAAATTTTCACACATTAGTTGATCAACACAAATTTTACAAGACGATGTACTTTCATTTAACACAATGGTTTTAACCTAGGTGGACATAAATTGATCTTACAAGAAGAGTCGATTCAGTCATCAAAAGGATAAACTAGTATATCCATACTCACAACATGTACATCATCATCAAGTGGCAAAGAAACAATAGACTCACATATAGGCAAGCTACACCTCACACTCAATGGGATACTAGCCACACAATTATCATTCACATGCACAAAAGTGCAAGATTTAGCTATTTTACCTTGAAGTTCTTGAGTAGATTTTTGTTTGCTGTGGTGTGAAGGTTCCTCGCATGCTTTGGCAGCAACTTCTCTTTGGCCTTGTGCTCGCCCTCTTGCCATGTTGGTACCTGAAGAAATGTCCTTAGAAATAAAAGGACAAATATAGTTAGCTCGGTTTGGTGGCAATCCCCTCACTTTTACTCCTCACAACCTCTCTTTTTTTCACTCTCGGATTTCCACCTTGCACACCCTTACTCCTCTAAATCTTTTGTCTCTCATAGTAATTTGGATTGGAGTAGGTGAACACTTCTCTTTGCGGCTTGGGCAGAATAGATGTAATGAGATAATTTCCCCATTAGTCTCTTACAACAATAGGCCAATTTTGCACATTTGAAACTTTATGTTGTGAAAACCAATCGGCACCTAATCTTACATGAACATATGTCAAGGGAAAAATATCGCACCATACCTCCTCATGGTATTTAAATTGGGAGAAGACAACCTTTACCCTCTCGGTAACCTTAAACCCGTTCAAGGAATATGGAACAAGTAAAGGTTATTGAAACAACCCCAATAATCAACCATGGATGGAAGGATGTAGTTTTTATAGCACCTATCATCTAGAATGATGAGGCATCCTAGTACCCCATAAATGATCACCTTTCCGAAGTGAACATTCCTTCTTGGATCAACATTGTAAGGCACATGATCACCCTTCGACTTTAGAGATGCATACCCTCTTCTTCTCATGGACAACCTCTACTATAACTAGTATAACCATTCAAACCATGTCAACCTTGATAAGAAGTACTACAAGTTGAAGAATATGAATTTTCACACTCCACATGTGAACTTCACCATAGCTCTCATAAGCTTTGCAAATGAAACGGTTATACCTTGCACCAATTCTAGTTTCGGTTTGGGAAGTGTAAGAACCTGCATACGTCCCAACTTCATCATAAGGACCATCACAAGGCTCTTCATCATCTCCATGTTCACCATAAGCACTAGACACTTCATTCACCTCATTTTCCCCTTGAAAACCGTAACCCTCAAATCTGTCCGTGCCTTGACCATAGCTATTTTCATAGGCACTATAATCTCCAACAACTTCGTAGCCATAAAATCTCTCACTACAATCATAGTCTCCTATGTAGTAGTCATAATAATCTGCGGCTATCAAAGACATGTTCCCTTATAATACCTTGTACCTACAAAATGAACAAACAAGATTAGTGGTAAAATCTCCTCACCAACACTCGTATGCACTCACCTTTATGATCCTCATAATTGGAGCGACGAATATTGAAAGTTGCTTATACTTCGGTAGTCAATAAGATGTCAATCCTACTTAGCAGCCGGAATAGATTCTTATTTGATCGACTTAAGACACAAAAAATAAATCAGCTTACGGACTTGAAACAAAAAAATTATGACGAATTAAAAATGAGAAAAGCACACATATAATGAAGACATGATGAATTCAAAACTAATTCACAATCTAGTAGGTGATTACTAGTTGCTAATTAGTATTAGAATCAAGAAATGAAACTAATGAAACAAAGAAAAGAAATTTAGAATCTAAATTTGAGCTTCAAGGTATTTGGAACGTTAATGATGTGGCACTTCGATGACGAGGTAGTTTGGTGATGTGGCAGTTTTTTTTTCTTGTTGAGAATTTGAATTGGTCAAATTTAATTTGGAAGCGTGGAAATTCGGTTTTGGTAGGGAACAAACAAGACTTGGAGACTTTTTCAAATTTAAAAAAGGTTTGACCTTCCTTGCACCTTTTTGGCTAAAAACCTTTATGAAAGACTTTTGGCTTTTTCCTTTTTTGTATGTCTTGGAAAATGCCCCTTTCTCTTTTTTGTCAACAACACTTTTTGAAAGCCTTTTGTCTACTTTCTTCTTTGGTGTTGTCTTGAAATTTTTTTCCAGCCAAAAAAAAGAACACACCTTATTTCCACTTTATTCAAGATCAAACAACACATTTGGAGTGTTCTTGGTTAACAATTTATCAACATGGTGAAGAACACCAAGAACACTCAAAGTGCATCTTAAGAAAATAACCTCCAAATTGAATGAATTTTGAATTTTTCAAACATACATGATCTCCCAAATAACAATACCACAATTTCAAGACCAATTCTCAACCACAACGACAACACATGGCTCAAGCTCAAGTCCTCAACTACAACAACAACCTACCCAAAATCTAAACATAACTAAAAAATGTCTCAAATTTTAGATTTTTACTCTATTAGTGTTAGTGAAGAAGGGACTAACACTAGAAACAACAAAATACACAAAAAACACAAGAAAATTAGGCTTCAAACTTCGGCCTAAACACAAAAATGGGACAGCTTTACTATTTTTGAGTTTTTCAGCTTTTTAACACTTTTTTGGTTGATTTTTCGAGTGAATAAGCCCAAGATTGATCTCGTGGGAATGAAATCAATGATGGCTCTGATACCAAATGATAGCGGACAAACCATGAAACTCAAAAACCAGTCAAGAACACAAGGAAAAATGAGAACAAGATACAAAAACAACTATGGTAGCAACACACAATAAACCGAGAATGGGACACAAGAAACAAAAACAACAATGCAATAATGTAAAGATAGGCAAGATGACATAAAGATCTTACGAAACAATGAGAACCAACATGCATATCAAACGAAGGGACCCTCAAAGTTGCAATAATCAAACACCAATCTTCTTACGGTGACCACTAAGGGAATCAACTCCACTTAAAACCACCGTTTCTAAGGAAAAGATCAATATTGGATTTTCCAGGCCCTACACTAAAGGTGTTACACTCTCAATGAGAGAAGTAGTTTTTCACAATATCATCATCAATAAACTAAAGAGAAAATGACCTAATAGAAGTCTATGTATAGGCTAGCTTATTACATAATAAAAATGACCACAATACCCTTTATGAAAGGGGTGGCCATGGAGTGTCTTTCCAACAAGTGTAATCCCCAAAATACCCGCAATGAAGGGTGCTTCTTCAATACTCCAAAACCGTGGGGTCATTCTTCAACACTTACGGTCTTGGGTTGGCATCAAAGGTAAGCCCCCACGCAATCTTTCACGCACGGGTTTACCTTATGTAATGCTCAAAATGGGTAATTCATGTATGTTGTGTCCATGAGGTGACCAAGTCTTGAGTCTTTATGCACTGGCATCCAATGATGTCTTCAAAAGCATAGATGGTCGTTTGGCTCGTATCAGGTCTTCTTTCTTTTCTGAAGAAAACTTAGTTTTAGGGTTAGAACTGGCCTCAACAACATCATCCTTTTATGAGAGTGGAGCATTGGGAGTTTTTATTTTCACTTAAGAGTTAAAATACCTAGAAATATCTCATAGGGAAAGAGGAGTAAACTTTTTAATGGAAAAGGACTTCTCTAGTTTAAAGTCAGAAGGGATAGAGGGAGTATCAATCCCTTTTATGAAATAGGCTCATCTTTTCGAGAGAATGTGAGAGGATTTGACATTGTAAGAACTGAGATAGATAAAACATGATGAAATCTCTTGGAAATGGTTTGGGAGATGATAAGCTTTATGAGATAAACTTTTCAAAAGTGTAAGAGAAAGTTTGATTTTGATCTTAAATAGGAAGGAAAGAATGGTTCAGATTTCATGAAAAGTCATGGCTGATGAGACGTGTCTCTTAGACTTTAAGTATGAGTTACAACTTTTAATAAGAGGAAGGAGAGTGATGTGGCACACACATTTTCACACCCTTTTTTTGACCAAAAAGATTAGATTTTAAGTTTCAAAAATATTTTAATTATTAAGTGACAAAAGATGAAAGTTTGTTTTGAAAAAGGATTATTTATATTCAAAACTCAGAGTCTCCAAGTCACCTTTGGAAAATCCTTTTCAAAATGATTTGACTCTTTAAACTGGTTTGTGAACAGAGATTCCGCTAAGGAATTTTGTTGACCGAGGGGAAGGTGTTAGGCACCTCTCGATCCCGTGGTTCGACCACAGTCGCTTGGTGGATTATATCGGCTAATTTTGATACTAAGAATGTATAAACCACATAAAAGCATACAAAACAATCAATAAAACCAACAAAACAAAAAAATCCATAATATAATGTTCAGTCCGAGTTATGCAGTCCCAAAATAGAAAAATATGAAAATATAAATCCTATTCTAAACTAATCCTAGACTAAACTCCAATTCTTTACCCGATGCCTCAGGCCTTCATCACGAACCTCCTTTGCATACATGATACGTCGGGGCATTCCTCGGTAAGTAAACACAAGTGATGGCGGGGCATTCCCCGATTAAATGAATACATTTTCAAATGCAAGAACTAAAACCAAACCATTCAACTCAAATTCCATATTCAAACATTCAACAAGAAAATTTATTTCTAAATTTGCCTACCCGAACCTACGTTTGCCTATCCATTTCAATATATCATAATTCTATCATGTTCAACATTATCAATGCACCAAAATTAATCAATATTTATTTTTTCCTCTGTTTTTAATCCATGCCCTCAAATTTCATTCTAAACCAGCAATTACTCAATTCCGACATAAACTCAACTAATCAAGACACGATAATTATGAGAAAAACTCAAATACGCATTCAAATATATCAATCAAGTCATATCATCAAACACGCTAAAATAATAAATAGTAGGGTTCAGAATTTGGACCTCCAAATAGACGATTTCTGTTGATAATAATGTTTAAGAGAGTCCGAGCTTGTAAAATCCTCGATAAATCCCCAACAACTAACCAACCAACTCGATATCAAGAATAGTAAACTCGAACAGGTTTAAACCCGAGACAGAGGAAATATCAAACAAAATGAGATCGAAGTTGCCAAAGAGACCAAGAAACCCGCATACCAAAACTCACTAGAGTTAATCCTACTCGCAAGAATCCACTCAAAAGAAAATGACACAACACTGTCTTTATTCGCTGGAACAGTCAAACATACAACGAATCTTGTGGTTCTCCCCTCTCCTCGATGTTCTCTATTTCTCTGACTATTTTTTCTCCCAAATCTTTCCACTCTTTCTCAATTAAGCTCGATCTCTCTTTCTCTCTCTCTCCCGAGCTCGATCTCTTTTTCTCTCTCCCTCTCCCAAGCTTGATCTCTCTTTCTCTTCACTCTTAATCTCTCTCTCTCCCATCTCCCTACTGTCATGCCATTTCAGTAGATGTAGGTGTGATTGTGTGTATGCATGAATATGAGAATAAATAGAATTGAGTGTTCTCTCCCCTGTTTTCTTTCACTGGTTTGTGTGAGTGAGAGTATGTGGTTTTTGTGGAGAAGATAAGTGGAGAAGAATGGTGTGTGTGCCTATGAATTCTGGTGCTTGAGAGTTTGTACGTACTCAGCGAGGGAGTATCCCGTGGAGAGAGTTGTGTTTCTATATCTATTAGTGAGGTCTGGTATAAAATGGGAATGGTGAGGTGTTGTGTGGTGAAAAAATTCCAGTGGGGCCCATGAGTGAAAAATGCATATTGTATTTATTGTTAATGGAAAAAGGGAATCAGTAGTGGTCCCCCCTATGCCTATATGCTGCGCAAGTATTTATTCTGTGAAGCCTCCAAAAATGTGAGGATGGGTAGGGAGGTGAGGGTATACGGATAGAGGGTGTGGGGGTATATGTGTGGGTTAGTGGTTAGGATAAAGTTTGTTAGGATAGATTAAAACAAGATAAAATTTATTAGGGATTTTGTTATGGGTTGTTATTTTGTATTTTTTGGATGTAATCACACGGGTGAAGGCACGCGGTAAGATAGGAGTAAAAATGGTAAAAATGCTTTCGGGATGGGATAAAATTATGTGTCTACATCATGCCCCCTTTGGATGTAAACACAAAGTGTTTTCAGACAAAAAAGTAGACAATGAGAAAGAATTTTGTCCCGACTGTTATTCAAAAGAAGAAAACAAAAGGAAGAAGGGCAACCGAGTTGGAGAGTCGAGTGAGGTCCTGTTGAGGTTTCGATACGCGACTCTGTCATTACATCAAAAATAAAAATTACAAGTTAAAACATAACAGAAATTACAAAAATCCTATCTATGTAGTTTTCCTTTACTCTTGACTTGCTATTTCATCAATTTGTTGACTTTCAATTTTTTTACCTTGTTGCTTGACTTTCAACTTCTTCACCTTGTTGTTTGACTTCCAACTTCTTTACCTTGTTGCTTGATTTTTCATTTATTCGCTCTGTTCTTCAGGTAGGCTCCTGACTTACTATTTCATCACCCTGTTCTTCAATAGGGCTCCTAACTTTCAATTTCATCACCCTATTCTTCAGGCGGGCTCTTGACTTTCAATTTAATCACCATGTTCTTCAGATGGGCTTCTAAAATCAAAATCAAAACTAAAATGAAAATTATCCCAAACCAAGATCATGATAAAGAGAGATTTCATTCATTCATTTTTTTTTTGAAAGTAATGTCCCATTATACAGGAGGGTTTTGAACATAAAGTAAATTCCCATTTTTCAAGAGGGTCCTGAACAGAAAGTAAATTCCTATTTTCCAGGAGGGTCCTGAACATAAATTAAATTTCTATTTTCCAGGAGGGTCCTGAACATAAAGTAAATTCTCATTTTCCAGGAGAGTCCTGAACAGAAAGTAAATTCCCATTTTCTAGGAGGGTCCTGAACATAAATTAAATTTCCTTTTTTTAGGAGAGTCCTGAACATAAATTAAATTCCCATTTTCCAAAAGGGTCCTGAGCAGAAAGTAAATTCCCATTTTTCAGGAGGTCCTGAATAGAAAGTAAAATCCCATTTTTCAGGAGGGTCCTGAACAGAAAGTAAAATCCTATTTTTTAGTAGGGTCCTGACCAAAAAGTAAAATCTCATTTTTCAGGAGGGCCCTGAACATAAAGTAAATTCCCTGGATGTGCATTTCCAATGGTAGCTAAATTAAGTGAAGCAAATTTGCCCCTGTTTCAACAAAGAAAATTTGTCAGTTAAAAGCTTTAACTTAGTGGTGGTTTGCAGCACTTGGTTTTCCTGACACCTGCTCCAGTGTTCATTCCCTTCATTTTATTTCAGATTGCTAGCACTTGCCCTTGCTTTATCGTGTCATTGACCCAAACTCATATTATTAAGAGTGACTCTGAAATAAATACAGTATCTCTGCTTTGCCATGCTTCTCAGATAAACCCTTTAAACTCTGGTATTTTCATAAGTTCCCAGATTTGCCTATTGACAAAGCTTTCTGCATGCCCCCCCCTTTTTTTTTGGCTCACAATCATGTCTCTTACATGCGCTGGCTTTTCTGTCTTGCTTTGTGCAATTGAAGAAGTTGGTAACCAGTTTTGAAATATTTTCTCACTTGTTTTGACATGGACTTGACTCAAAGACAAGAGAAAAATGACAACAACTTTTGTTTTATTTGGATAACTGACTCAAGAAAATAAAAATATAACTAAAGAGAAGGCAAAAAATGACAATGAATCTCCCTATTGAAAAAGATGAAAGAAAAGATGATAACGCTCAACTTAAACCTCAATTTAGTGCAAGGCGGTCGTCGTTAATATATTTACTCAACTTTGGATTCGGGGTCGAATCCATAGGGAATAATATAAGTGGCGATTAAATCAATTTGAAACTATAACTGCAAGTTAAATTCAAACAATTGGTACAAAAATAAAGTAAAGTGGGGGTTTGAGTATAACACGTAATTGTTTGTCACTTTGATTTCGATATTTGTAACCAAGATTTTATGAAATAACCAGGATTATGTTCACTAGGGCTTACGGTACATGACAGATGCTAAAATTTACTCAAGATTCTCACGGTGGTTAGGATGACAAGCTATCCTTATCGATGGTATGATCAAATGTCTCTCGACCTGTTTAAACGTCTAATTTCCTAATCCTCTCGGACTTAGGGAATCACTTATCACTACACAAATTTTGCCTCAGGTTAACCAACCTTTTTACAACGCTGATTATTAAATGAAGCCTTTTCGAGTCCCTGTTGATAACTCACTTCCTACTGTATATGATTTTTTTCTCAAGCAAACCAAAGTAGGTACGCCTATTATTTGTAACCAACAGAAATAAATTATAGTCTCAGAATTATCAAGAAATCTTAACACCTATTAAACCTTGAATAATTAATTTAACACCTTATCATGACCTAACCCTAGATTCCATAATCCAGGTTACAGGAGTTTAGCTACTCATGACACAAGAAACAAGCATGCAATTTGCATTCATAACTAAAAGGATTAACTTACAATGATGAATGGAATCAAAAGTGAACTTGTATTTGAATCACAAGGCAAAAACACCAAAAATATTGTTCTTGAGATAGAGAGAGAAAAAATAGCGTATGTTCTCTGTTCAATGGATAATTAATTGTGGATTATCCCCCTAAAGAGAATTACAAAAAACTTTTTATATGTTTCTCCCCATAATAAAACCTAAAAACTATGCCTTAAATAGAAAGAGCTATATATGGAAGCAAATCTCAAGTTTCAGTTTTTTTTTTTCAAAATAAACGACACCATTTCTGATGGCTTGTTAGACACCTGACGGCTTTTGCGGAATGCCGTCAAAGTTTTCATTATAATAGTATTTTTTGCTTCTCCTGAAGGCAAAATTTGACGGTGTGTCAAATATGTGACGGCATGTGAGAAATGTCGTCACATTCTCATTGGAAATCATCATGTTCTACTTCAAGTTGACGGCGATTTTCACGCCTTATCAAAGTTGTGGTGGCGTTTCAGAAATGTCGTCACACTTCACTTCAATTCTTCAGCTTCTGTCTAAGCTTGACGGCAATTATGACAACCTTTCACATGTCTGACGTCGCTTCAAAGATGTCATCAGCTACATTCATCTTATTTGCACCAGATTTCAACTGATTTTGTTCTTCTTTCCTTTAGTTTCCTCCTCGATTACTTACATCTGCATTAAAAGAATAAAAACAATCAAAAATAACAAAAGTTGCTTAATACTTCACAATTATTTAGAGTTAAAAGCCTCAAATGTGTTAGCATCTGCTCACACATCAAAAGCTTATCTGAAAATGACAGTCAACTCTAATGATTATGACATGCATATCGGATTAAACTCCCTGATCTTTCCATCCAAAACTTTCTACCAATTGTTGTTGAGTTAATAGCCTCGAAACCGAGTTTCTTCCTTAGGTCAATTGCATTTAAGGCCTCATTTGGCTCTTGACGCCTTGAAGGGTTTTTGTTAACAAGCCTCTCTCATTTCCTTTTCCTTGCTCACCATTGCCTTATGGTGTCCGTGAGGGTTTTTCACCAATGAGACTTTCTTATTTTTATTTGTCTCAACTTATCATCATCTTACAGTGCCCGTGAGGATTTTCACTGATAAGACTCTTTCATTTTTATCTCTCTCAGCTTACCATCATCTTACGGTGCCCATGAGGGTTTTCACCAAAAAGACTCTCTCATCTTTATTTCTCTTTTGATTTTTTTTGCCGAATAAGACAAGTAGTTACCAAATGCATTATCATATCCCTTGCATGCTTAGCCTTAACATCCTCAAAGATTGATCTAAATGTATTTCTTTGGTTGTAACTTGGCTTTTGGATAGGGTTAGAAAGAAAGAATGGAATGGGGCCCAAACGATACTTGAAGTGGGATAGGACTTACAACTTTTGGAATCAACTCAAACAATGAGGATTAACTCATGCCCCATCTTCTTTTGACTGGAAAATTCTAAATTGTTTATTTGGTTGGACCGAGCTCAAAGTAGGGCAGCCTACATATCTCACCCTCGAGAGAGAAGAATCAGGTCACACGTAGTTCTGGCAGCTTGCTTTGCTTGATTCTAATTTCTTTTTCTTCTATGTTTCTTTTATTGACTCTTTCTCTTTAGGAATTTTTTGACTCTATTTTTCTTGACACTTTTCACTTTTCTTTCTTTTTGAATACATTCTTTTTCTTTTTTTTGAAAACTTTTATGACTCTAATCTTTTACTCGATACTTTTTTTTTAAACTTTGGTAACTCTATCTTAATTCCAAAAGAGGGGTATGAAAGAAAATAGAACTAAATCTCAAATGGGGTAAACAAAGGATGACACAATATTTGGATAGCAAAATGAAATGCCTTCGTCGTATCAATCCTTGAAGATGCTATTACATAACATGCAATGTGAAAATGCATGATCAATATCACTTATGACATGTTTTGCAACATTAACTTTTCCCGATCATGTGTGCCACCTCTTCTTCTACACTTGTCAAACATACATCTCCATCTTTGTTGTACATCTCTCACATTAAATGACTCATGCTTTAGTGAAGCTGATTTTTTTTCTCGGGATCACACATCCGCTATTTGACCTAATTGAGCTATGTCTTTCAATTGATGACCAAGTTATTCTTGTGATTCTCAAAATAATTGCCTTAATTTTGAAAAAGGCTTCAACATGGTCACCAAATGTTTCAACACTCTATCAATTTTCTCAGATGTTTTTTCTATCTTTAGCCCTCAACTTCAAAGTTCATGCTTAAACTGGATTTTAAGATCTGGATGGAAATTCCTCTAGCATGTCATATCTCTAGAATCAACCTAAAATGTACTGTGTAAAGAAAACAAACAAACAATACATATTTAAAACACAAAGGAAAAAGGTACATTTTATTTAATTAAAATAAAAGATAGAAAGGTTTGAGCATAATGACAAATGGACAAGACATGATAGATACTGAACTACAACCCTGAAATAATTCGGATAACAAAAAATAAAATAAAACAAACTACTAGACTTGTTCCTAGTAGAGAGAGGAGTGACTTCTCAATTGCTCAGCCTGATATCTTAGCCACTGATTTGCATATCAGCATGACTAGAGGCTTTCCTCACTATCAATGTTCTGCACCATAATTAATTCGTCTTGAATCATCTTTTCAGTTTCTCTTTTCCAAGCACGACAATCTTTAATACAGTGACCCTGAATATCAAAATGATATGCATATCGTATATTAGGATCAAAACTTTTTGAATGCGGGTTAGGAGTATACCCAAGGAGAGGAGTGATTATGCCCTGCTATACCAATCTCTGGAATAAACTGGCATACGACTCTCTAATTGGTATGAATTTATCCCTCAATTTCTACCTCATTTCATTGTTTGACTTGGATCGAACATCGGTCCTAGAAGGGCTTTGGTATGTTTATGGAATTGGAGGATGACTTTAAGGAGTTGGTGCATGCCATTGTGGGTAAGGAAGGAATTGAACATATGGTTGTGCGCAATATACTAGATATGGAGGTGGGGAAAAAGTGTATAATGGATTTTGGGAGTGATTATGGAGAGCTTGGGTATGAACTTGGGCTTGAGACTGACGGAAATGACGACGTTGTCTTCTTAGATGTTCCTGTTCTCCAACTACAATAACTGTGTCATCTTTCTTATTCTTCTTCCCTGCAGTTTCCCTTAATTGATTGCAATATTGTCCCAAATGTTTCACGGATTCCTCATGCCCATCTTGCTCCTCAAATTTTGACATCACAAAGTTTGGAGGAAGGTTAGCGCTTAAAGGTATGCCCCAGTATTTGTATGAAACATTTTCTTTACCCGTAGGTCCTAGAGAATTTTTCATAGCATTTTCTGCACTCTTCATTTTTCCAACCATTTTCTCCGACTCTTTGGCACACTGGACTTCTTGTTAAGAAATTTTGGTGGTCCAGTAAACTTAAAAGCAGGCACAAGAGTATAACAATGATCACCAAGAGTGTTGAATATAGGTTCACTAGCAGCATGGGGACACACAACCGTTGGGCGAGCCAGTGTGGAAGTCCCAGTAGAGGATTGAGCAACAAGATCACAGACGACATGTGGTGTTGTGAATGTAGCAGGCTTATACTGGGAGCTAGAGGAAAAGTTGTGGAAGTATTGACATGCTTTTGGCTTAGAATGAATTTTGAGTCATGTTGTGGTGCATCAATAATAGTAGAAAATTGACTTTGAGATTTTGGTAGAAAACTCAAGGTATTTGTAGGATCAATAAAGGAAAATAGAGGAGGAGGCAACCCACTAGCCCAAGCTCGATGCATTTCTATCATTTGTTGTCTTAGCCTCCTAATCTCTTGCTTCAAGTTCTCATTTTTCTGACTCTTTGTTTGATCCATGATGTCACTCTCTATATCTTTGTTGGACACAAGTAACCCTTTAGATTTGGCGAGATGTGAAGGACCAGCCAGAATGCCACAAATCAACCACCTTAAACTGACTCAACAAAAAACAACAAATGTGTTAGAGTTCAACACTTTTTCTAAACCTCTTTTTCCTTTTTTTTTTTCATTTTTGAAAAGATCACCGAACCCAAGAAGGGCGCCTACGTATCTCACTCCTGAGAGAGGAAAATCAAATGTGCGTAGTTCGTGAAGTCTTGCCAAAATGGCCAATTGAACTCTTTGTTTTCTTTCTTTTTTTCCTTTTCTCGAAACTTTAAGAAGAAAAGAAAATAACAATTTCTCAAAATAATTGACAAAAATATTTTTAAAATTTTTTTAGCTTTAACATCCCTATACAAAGTGAAATCTATAATTACCACAGAAAATCTTTTTGGGTTTTCAGTTTTAAATTTCATGCGAAAATGAAACTCGAACCTATTAAAGGAAAATATTTTTTTGTGGTTTTCTTTTAAGATGTATATGGAACACCTACTCTAAATGAAGAGTGAAGAAAATCTTTTTAAATTTTTTTAAAATAAGATCCCCGAACCCACAATAGGTTGCCTACGTATCTCACTCTCAAGAGAGGAGAATTAGTGGTGCGTAGTTAGTCCAGATTGGACAATTTCGAATTAAATAACGAACTGAACCCTGGCTTGAGAGATACGACCATACACAAACGATGAAAAATGCCGATAAAAATCTTTCTTGGGGTTTTTTAATTTGACACTTCACATAAAAATGACACCAACTATGAAAGAAAAATCTTTTGGTATTTTCATTACATGAAATGTACAAAACTTATACCATATTTTTGTATTTTTCTTTTATAAAAAACTCGTATTAAAAAAAATCTTTTTTTGAAAAATTTTGAATTGTGAATGCTTACTAAAGAAGACAAGGAAAAATCATTTTGATGTTTTTTGATTTTTGACAAATGAGTGCAAAAGGTAAAAATCTTTTTGAATTTCTGATTGTGAAAAACAAAAGTCATAAAGAACTCTAAAAATAAACTACGAAACTCTTTTTTGTTTCAAGCCTACACACCTTACTTCCAACACATTCTTTTTCCCAAATCAGTCCGTCAAATAACCACGTTACCCACCAAGATGCAACATTTAGCACGTAGGGATGCTTCAGAGGTGAGTCTCCTACAAAAGACCAAGTGGGTCCTGCTAGGTCTCATTATGATGCAGATAAACATGACCTAAAGGCTGACCTAGAT
Organism: Capsicum annuum; assembly: GCF_002878395.1. NCBI lineage: Eukaryota > Viridiplantae > Streptophyta > Magnoliopsida > Solanales > Solanaceae > Capsicum > Capsicum annuum. The sequence goes on along the minus strand of NC_061113.1, from coordinate 15,378,699 downwards.
TGGGGTTTACTAAGAAGGCCGTTCGGGGGAGCATATGATCGATAGTGGCTTCTTTGCTTTCCACCCACTCCATACGTCCGACGGCTCCCCCTCCTTGAATAAGGATGACTCAACTAGAGTTTGTGTGTAGGATGTGCACTCCAGGACTTGTTGCAGAAAGAATTGACTCGGGTTATGCAGATGATGCCGGATATAAAACGGTAACACATTAAGAAAAACTGTAAACACGTAGCACATAAGAACTCAATAATGATAAAATAAACATAAACAATAACACAAATAATGTTTATACACTCATAATGTCGAACTAAGCCGATTCGACTCCAAAAATAAGCTCGAATTCTGATAAAATCCCCAGCAGAGTCGCCAGAGCTGTCACATCCCCCTTTTGACCAAAAAGATTAGATTTTAAGTTTTGAAAGGGTTTTCATTATTAAGTGACAAAAGATGAAAGTTTTTTTCGAAAAAGAATTATTTATATTCAAAACTCAGAGTCGCCACTTGGCATAATCGGGTGTGCCAAGTCACCTTTGGAAAATCCTTTTCAAAATAATTTGACTCTTTAAACTAGTTTGCGAACAGAGATTTTGGCTAAGGAATTCTGTTGACTGAGGGGAAGGTGTTAGGTACCTCTCGATCTCGTGGTTCAACCACAGTCGCTTGGTGGTATATAATGACTAATTTTGATACTAAAAATGTATAAACCACATAAAAGCATGCAAAACAATCAATCAAACCAACAAAACAAAACAATCCAAAATATAATGTCCAGTCCAACTTATACAATTTCAAAATAGAAAAATATGAAAATATAAATCTTATTCTAAACTAATCCTAGGCTAAGATCCAATGCTTTAGCCAATGCCTTGGGCCTTCATCACGAACCTCCTGTGCATACATGATACGTCGGGCATTCCCCGGTAAGTAAACACAAGTGATCGCGGGGCATTTCCCAATTAAATGAATATATTTTCAAATGCAAGAACTAAAACTAAACCATTCAACTCAAATTCCATGTTCAAACATTCAATAAGAAAATTTATTTCTAAATTTGCCTACCCGAACCTACTTTTGTCTATCCATTTCAATATATCATTATTCTATCATGTTCAACATTATGAATGCATCAAAATTAATCAATATTTATTTTTCCTCTGTTTTTAATCCATGCCCCCAAATTTCATTCTCAACCAACAATTACTCAATTCCGACATAAACTCAACTAATCAAGATGCGATAATTGTGAGAAAAACTCAAATACGCATTCAAACATTCCAATCAAATCATATCATCACACATGGTAAAATAATAATGAGTAGGGTTCAAAATTTGGACCTCCAAATAGATGATTTCTGTTGATAATAACGTTTAAGAGAGTTCGAGCTTGGAAAATCTTTGACAAATTCCCAACAACTAACCAACCAACTCGATATCAAGAATAGTAAACTCGAACAGGTTTAAGCCCGAGATAGAGGAAATATCAAACAAAACGAGACCGAAGTTGTGAAAGAGACCGAGAAACCCACATACCAAAACTCACCAGAGTTAATCCTACTCGTAGGAATCCACTCGAAAGAAAACGACGCAACCCTATCGTTATTTACCAGAATAGTCAAACGAACAACGAATCTTGTGGTTCTCCCCTCTCCTCGATGTTCTCTATTTCTTTGACTATTTTTCCTCCCAAATCTTTCCACTCTTTCTCAATTGAGCTTGATCTCTCTTTCTCTCTCCCTCTCCCTCTCCCAAGCTCGATCTCTTTTTCTCTTTACTCTCAATCTCTCTCTCTCCCTTCTCCCTACTCTCACTCCATTTTAGTAGATGTGGGTGTGATTGTATATGTGTGTGAATATAAGAATAAAGAGAATCAAGTGTTCTCTCCCCTGTTTTCTTTCACTGGTTTATTTGTGCGAGAGTATGTGGGTTTTATGGAGAAGATAAGTGGAGAAGAATGGTGTGTGCCTATGAATTCTGGTGCCTGAGAGTGTTTATGCGTACTCAGTGAGGGAGTATCCCGTAGAGAGAGTTGTGTGTCTATAGCTATTAGTGAGGTCTGGTATAAAATGGGAATGATGAGGTGTTGTATGGTGAAAAAATTGAAAAAATTCCAATGGGGCCCGTGAGTGAAAAATGTATATTGTATTTATTGTTAATGGAAAAAGGGAATCAGTAGTGGTCCCCCCTATGCATATATACTATGCAAGTATATATTTTGTGAATCCTCCAAAAGCGTGAGGATGGGTAAGGAGGTGAGGGTATACGGATAGAGGGGGTGGGGGTATAGGTGTGGGTTAGTGGTTAGGATAAAGTTTGTTAGGATAGATTAAAACAAGAAAAAATTTGTTAGGGATTTTGTTATGGGTTGTTATTTTGTATTTTTTGGATATAATCACATGGGTGAAGGCACGCGGTAAAACAGGAGTAAAAATGGTAAAAATGCTTTCGGAAAGGGACAAAATTACGTGTATACACACATTAAAAATTTGAAATGACTATTGTTAAGAATGGTAAGTGACACTAACCTGATTAGGGACCTGGCCCCTACATGATTTTCATGAACTTGATCACTTCATGGCGTCTTACCTGTTCCATTTATATCTTCTCCTTCTTGTCATGGGTGTATATCTGCAAAATATATGGGACTAAATTAGGCATGTAAGATATCATCCAACTAGGATACTTGCTTACCCAATCATAGCGATGCTATGGAGGATTGTGAGACCAGTTTGCATTGAACTGGATCTCATTAGTTTGTATTTTTTTGGTTTCATTCAACCTGTTCCTTACCCACTTCTCTTGGCAGATCCACCAGAATCATGCTCTTCAGGACTAAGACATTGTTTTCAAAAGTTGGTCACAAATATATTTAGCTCCACTGATTTATTCTTCCAGATCCATCACCTAAGGGGACATTGTCTCCTTCATGGGCCTTTAGCAAAAACAGATATTTAATTTTTAGACATATGCTTTGAGAAACCATTATCAACACTCATGGGTTAGATGCTTCCTCTTGCTGTTCCTCTGCATCAACAATCAATTGTTAGTCTTGGGACAATTTGAGTTCCTAGAATGGTGATAGAAGAAAAATCAAATTTTTCTTAGTCCAACTTGGCAATGTATTCTTCTTCCTTCTTAAGCTAACAACGCTTCTTATTCTTCCTTCTTAAGCTAACAATGCTTCTTATTTTTATTTCACCTGCCATTCTCAAGAAGCACGAGCTTCTTGTGTGGCCATCTTTTCCACAATGAGTACACCATAGATTTTCATTGTTATTTATGTGCCTGCCGTGGGGGTTGGAGGATGCACCAAGACTGAGGTATCCTAATCCTCTCCTACTGCTTGATCCTTGGCTGGGGAGAGTAGTTACAACTCAAGAAGATGTAGTCCACCTTAGATCCTTCTCAGCCTCAGCCTTAACCTGAACCAGTTTCCTATCAAGTTTTGCATTTCTTTCAAGAGATGTAGTCAAATCAATCTTGGTCCTTCCTAATTCTTCTTCCAGCTAAAACTTCATCTAGCTTCTCTCACTCTTTCCTTTTGAATCGTACATAGGCACTTAATTGATCTTCTTATCTAAAAGATCATTTTCATAGAAAAGAGTCTTACCAGTTGCTTGAAGTTCAGCCACCTGTACACTTAGTTCAACCATTTCTTCCTCATATTTGTCAAGACTCTCCTTCAGATTTGCTCTATCTTTGGTGAGTTCTGTCACCTATATACTTAACTCAATCATTTCCTCCTCATATTTTTAAAAATATTTCTCCAGCTTTTCCTTGTTTTTGGTGAGGTCATTCATAGAGTCAATTAACACAGAGGCAAGAGCTTTCAACTTACTAAGGGAGTAATTCTTCAGATTTACTTTAATGTCTAGAAGGTTCACTGGTTCATCTTTATCATCATTAGTATCTTCCATAAGATAAAAAAGTGAGTCAAATTCTTGTACCTCATCTTCCATCACGATCATGGAGACGTCTTCTCCTTGATCTAATTTATCTTAATCACTTAAGGAGTCAACTCAGGATGCTAACAATTGATTTACAACTTTAATAGCCTTAGCTTTCTTGTTGTACTTCCTAGGGACTCAGCCCTTGCCTTTTTCTTTCTCAACAGCTTGCTTGACATATTTCTTGTACTCTACCTTATGCATTAGACAATCTTTAATATAGCGACTTAGCTTGCCACATATATGATAGGTGTCATTGGCCATTCCTTCTTTGAAATGCTTGCTAAATTCACCTCTTCTAGGTAAAGCCCCTGATTTCCTCAAGGCCTTGAGGACCCGTTTGGAAATGTAGGATATTTTATCATATTCAACTGTGGGGGTTTCCTGAATGGTCTTTAAAACCAGGCCCTTTTCAGTCTTTTGCTTACCCTTTGGCTTCCCTAGTATCTTCAACATCTCGTATGTTTTGAGATTTCCAATGAGCTCATCCTTGGTCATGGTCTTCAGATTCCTCGCTTCAGTAATGGCATCAACTTTGCTGTCCCACTTCCTAGGAAGAATACTCAATATCTTTCTAACCTATTTGGAAGCTTGGATGTCCTTACCCAAATAATAAAGCTCATTAGGTATCACATTGAATCTTGTGTGCATCTCCTGAATGGACTCACCTTCCCTCATAGTAAAGGTTTAATATTGGGTGGTCAGCTTGTCTACCTTTAACTCTTTCACCTGGCTTGTCCCTCATGGGCTGTCTGAAGACAGTCCCAAATCTCCTTGGTAGTCTCACAGATAGATTCTATTGTACTCATTAGACTGATGCCATAGACTAGCAACTTCTTGGCTTTATAATTTTTTCAATTTTTTCTATCAGTATCATCATATTTCCTTTTTGTCATCTTATGAGGTCACATCACCAATCTTCACTACCCTTTTGGGAATAAAAGAGCCATCCTCAATTACATCCCATAGCTTATGAATCTTCAGCCATGGTAAAATCATGCATTCTTGTTTTCCATCATCGATATAATCTCTATTAAATCTGGGAGCTCTGGTAGTTGACTTGCCTTCTTCAAGATCAGGAAGAGCAGCCATATTCAAGATCTTTTCAAGGTGTTAACCTTTTTTAGGAAGACACCTTTTTTAGGAAGACCTTGCTCTAATACCAAATGACGAGTTGTAGTGGGTTGCTCCTTAACTTTTGAGACATGTTCCTAAACAGAAAAACAACAAGAACTAGGAGAAAACTAAAAAGTAAAGTGCATAGAGAAGGTAAAAAACAGACACAATAGTATTTACGTGAAAACTTCTTGCTCGAGGGAGAAAAATCATGACCTGCCTCCAGGATTTCCAAAACTCCACTATATCTAAGAAAACTTGAATACAGACTCCAGAATTTAAGAATTAAACTTCTAATCCTTTATCTCCTAGTAATAACTATATTACAAAGAGACACTAGCAGTAACTCTACTGCTCCACCTTCTAGCTAACTCTAATTGGATGACAATCTAACTCTATCTTGAAAAATCACCTAAATCTAGATGATTACAAGGAAATGAGATTTACACCACAACACCTACTAATAATCATACAAGAAACAATAGGAAAATGTTTAAGAGCACATTACAAAGACTTAAATACAACAAAAAAATAAAATACAACTTTGTGAGCTATTAATTTTCTATTGCAAAAGGAGTTTTTGATTCAAAGCTTCAAGAGAGATATTTGTTGTATGTAGAAGCGTAGTTTTATTGTTGAAGAGGATGAGAAATATATAGTAGACAAAAGAAGACCTAAGAATAATCCCATTGGCTGAGATAAAAAGGTTGCAACAACTTTCCACCAAATATTTGTACTTCCATCCAACTGTGGGGTTGTGTGTGATAGTGAAAGGTAAGTCCAGCCTATTCCCAAAGTAGTAGTAGCTGTAATCATCACATAATCTTCAGGGAACAGGTCTCAACATGCAATTTATCATATCATCAAAACTAAGGATTTAATAGTGATGAACTTTTTTATTTTGTTCTTCTTGTTTACCTTTTATTTTTGGGATATTTTGTTAGAAAAAAGAAGTCGGCCAAGTGAGAAAGAAAGACTCGTTTGTTTTACTTCTCAATTCAACTGCTGAAAATAAAAGACCTACTGCCCTTTTATAGGCTTATAACTGAACAACTAAAGATAAAAAATAGAAACTAACAAGTAGTAGTGAATCAAGATATAAACACCAACATTTCCACAAATAGAAAACAAAAAATAAAAAAACACTGACCAAGTAAAACATAATTCCACTAAAACTGAAAAACAAGACCATAAAGAAAAGATTTTTCACGTGATTGATTATTGAAGAATTAGTCAACACTCCCCTTTTCTTCATAATCACATACTTCTATTTGTAGCCTGAAGAAGTCATGCTTGTTGCGCGAAAGTGATTTCGTAAGAACATCAGGAACGTGATCATTTGTACCACAAAATTTCAATGAGATTATTTCACCAGAAACTAGATTGAGAATAAAGTGAAAGCGAATGTCGATGTTCTCTGTCCTACTGTGAAAAGCAGGATTTTTTGTCATAGCAATTGCTGCCTTGTTGTGTCATCGCAATTGCCACCTTGTTGTCACACTATATTTCCTATATCAATTGCCGCCTTATTGTCACACCATATTTTAGTTGGACCAATCTACTTTTGTTGAAGATCCACTAACAATTTCCTTAACCAGATAGCTTGAAAAATGCCTGAAGTTGCATCCATGTATTCTTCTTCCGAAGGTGACAAGGCTATTATATCTTATTTCCTTGAACTCCATGAGATTGCTCCATAACTACGAGTAAAGACATTCTCAGATGTGCTCCTGCGATTTTCTAAGTTACCTGCCTAATCACAATCAGTAAAAATAATTAATCTGAAATCTAATACTTTTAAATGCCAAATCCCATAACTTATTATGCCAACAACATATTGCAAGATCCTTTTGGCTGCACCAAGGTGTTGCTTCGAAGGACTATGCATGAACCTTGAAATCAAACTGACAAAGAATGCTATATCGGGCCTTGTGTGTGATAAGTAATTTAGACCACCAACTAAGCTTCTAAAATAAGAAGCATTTGCTACGCTTGTACCATCTTCAAGTACCAATTCCCTATTCAGATTCATGGGCGTGGGAGGTGGATTATAATTCAGCATGTTAAACTTCTGTAAAAGTTCAGTAGCATATTTTCTTTGCGAAATAAAGATTTTATTCAGATCTTTTCTCACCTCAACCCCAAGAAAATAATGCAACATACCCAAGTTGAACATCTCAAATTTACTATAACACCCCGAATCTGGAATCCAAAATGCTACACGGTGCTCATGACCCCGAAGGACCACAAGCTAACCCATGACTGATATTTGTACCTAAAAATTTCATAAAATACTGTACAAATGCAAAAATAAAGGTAGGAAGGTCATAAGATTCAAAACTAAGACATAACATCTGACAAAATATGAAATACCCAAAACAACTGAAATAACTGTCTAATCATGATAGTCTGAAAAGCCTCCAACTGTCTGAATAGGGAGTTGATGGGACATGACCCCAACTAGCTCCAACTACTAAAATAAACTAAGTACTGAAATGATAAAATAATGATCATGTCCTTGAAGGATGAGGACTCACTGCCGATTCTAACTACTGAGTACCGAAATGATACTGATGCTCTAGAGCTTGTACTTCATAACCTATAGCGTAAAGTAAAACACCATAGCGCAAATGCGTCAGTACAATTGAATGTACTGGTATGCATGTGAGGTAGGCTGAATACCAAGGGTACATATGCATGAACTATACTAACTGACTGTATAACATGAACGGGAGAATACATGCATGAATAAGAGATTGTAACTAAATTCGTGATAACATGATTACTGAGTTTGAGTACTGATAACATGAGATACTGATAACTTTATAACTAAAATAACTATTACTGGGCGACTGTATCTGACAGTCTAGGTTTTGATGAAACTAGCCAAGTTCCATACTGTTCAGAGTTGACTGTATCTGACAGTCCTAAAATCTGTAGAACTATCTGAGTTCCATTACTGAGATTGAGACTGAAACTATAACTGTGGGAAGTAGTCATCTAATTGACATGCCCCTAATACACCATTATGGTTGACTTGGGGTCCAATCTATAACCCTAATTGAAAGGGTATCATACCAAGCCACTGGTAAGGATAAACTATGAGTGACCCTCATATAACAGGTTACTTTAATGAGAATGGTGGGACCTTATATAATAGGTTAATCCACCTCATATACCCTCATATAACAGGTTATGATGTCTTAACCTATGCTGCCTACGTAGTTCTGAAGCGCAAAGATTGCTTCTAGGAATCACACCCTCTAATAATAATAGGTGAGTTCCTATCCTTGGGCTCACTCGATGCTAACTCCTATTCCTATCTGAATAGACACTGAACATGATTAACTGAACTGAACTGGATTGAGTTCATGGAGTTCTGTTGACTGACGGAATACTACTGAGATTACTGAATTATTGAGCTTTCTAAGACTTACTGGGATTACTGAGTTTATGAAATTTTTCTGAGTCACATGGTTGGCTGAATTCTACTGAACATGGATTGGATGAGGATATCGTGAGAACATGACACTGGCTCTAGGAACACAACTAAATTGTTGGGTACAAGTACCCCCAGGACTCGATAGAAGGAAACTGACAAGGCGTAACATTCTTTAATACATGACCAACATCAACAATCCATAATACAATAGGTTGGGGATTTCATGAAGCACATGGCTATCATAATCTTGTTCATGGTAGGAATGCATATACTCAGTGTCATAACTTCATACTCTAACATCATGACCATTCCAAGAAACATCTAAATTGCACATTAATAGCATGGGAGTCATTCAAACATAATGGTGAAACATGAATCCTTCACTTAAGTCACAATTGAGTCATATAACATAATCTAGTCTCTTAGGCATTTTCTCAAACACTTAGGGTGCATGACTTAGGGCAAGGCATAGTAATCAAATTAACATATCATAACCAACTAAAATTCATGATTTTCAACTCACATGCGAACATATTTTCATAAAAACACATAAAGATTGTAACTTGGGAATCATACAACAACAACAACCACATGAACATAATCAACACATAGAATGAATATCATAATTCATAATTTAAAACTTGATTCTTGGGCTTCATGGACGAAAGGAATCCATGAGTGAACACTATGTATATCTGAGAAAGGAAACCTTGAAGGTTCTTGGAGTTCTTAGATGGATTTCTTGAGATTGACCTTGATTCTCAAGGGCTAGGGTTTTATTTTCTTGAGAGAGAATGTCTTAAATTTTGGGGGTGAATTGAATAATGAGTAGCTAAGGACGTTTTTAGGGCTTAAATCCCACATCTGGGTGGAATTAAATCATGGAAAAAGACCCATTTAACCCTGGACGCATTTTTTAATTTTTGTAAAAATTTCTCAATTTGGCAGGCTGCCAAGACGCAGCGCTATTGTGCCGTGTCTCTGGAAAATGACAACTGAGAAATTTTATGGTGGTACGACACGGTAAAATTGCATTACAATACTGGATGGGACCTGAAAGTTCACCACGACATGGTGGTATCACGCTGAGACACTGGAAAAGGACAATACTGGATTTGAGCCTTGGCGCGATGTGCCATAATTGCAGAGGCTTACTGGATTTTGATGATTACCATTTTGGCATGCTCTGTGATGCGTTGGTGGCTCAGTTGGCACACTGTCTTACTAAAAAGTCTAACTCTTTGCCCGGGTGTCGGATTTGGGCGAATTTGGTATCGATGGAAAGCTTATTCAATTTCCCATATGATAAAAAGTGAAAATCTTGAAAATACAATATGTATAAAAGTGGATTCATCTTTAAAGAATATCTTTGACATCTTTGGGATGAATTTAAGATAGGTAGAAGTACGGGGTATTACATTTACCCATCATGCAACTCTTAAATTTAGAAATAATAGATTCACAAGAGATTATATATATAATATCATCAACATAAAGACAGACAACTAGAAAATCACCATTACCTTGCTTTTTCACATAAAGTGTGGGTTCATTCTCACTTCTACTAAACTGCTGCTTTTGAAAAAAAGAATCAATTTTTCTATACCATGCCCGTAGAGCTTTCTTTAGACTATACAATGCCTTGAGATGAAGCCAAGAGACATACACTTCTCATGTAAGTCGCCATTTAGGAAGGTGAACTTAACATCAAATTGGTACACATGCCAACTAAGTTGAGCAACCAAGGCTAGAGTAGTTCTAACCATTTCAAAGCGAGCTACTGGTGAGAATGTCTCTTCAAAGTTGATGCCTTGTTTTTGGCAATATCCTTTTGCAGTAAGTCGAGCTTTATGCCTTTTGACACTTCCATCAACATTATACTTCATTTTGAAAATCCATTTTAGACCGATAATGTTTTTCCTTTTAGAAAAATCAACCAACTCCAGGTTTGGTTTTTCTCAATGTCCTAGATCTCTTCAATCATTGCATTCTACCACTCAAGTTGCTTTGCAGTTTTTTCATAACATGTTGGTTTAGAAGCTAATAAGGATGTTAGTATTCGGATAGAATAAACAAACCACAAGTAAAAAAAACAAGAACAACACATAGATTTACGTGGAAACCCTTGTGGGAAAAATCACGGGCAGAGGCATAGTTGGTTTCACTATAATGGAAAGAGAGTATAATGTGGAGACGGCTAAATTTTTTGAATATCCAAAATAACCCACTAAATGCACTTATATAGTATGTGCATACAAATAAGTCCTAGGCCCAAAAACATAAAGTTCCATTCAGGCCCACTCAATAAAATTCGGGTTACAACTCTAACAATCTCCACCTTGACACAAATTCTAATTCAGAACTCAAATCTATTTCAAAACAAACTCTCCACCTCTTCCATAAAAGCCCCTAAGGGCACATCTCAACAGCTAACACTAACCAAGTCCAAACAATGCTCAAACTTGGCACTTGGTAGTGTCTTGGTCATCACATCAGTAGGATTATCATGAGTACTAATCTTGCTCACCATAATCTCACTATGAATAATAATTTCAAGCATAAAATGATACCGAACATCGATGTGCTCTGTCCTCTCATGAAACATCTGATCTTTTATAAGGAAGATAGCACTCTGACTGTCGCAAAAGACCGTAGTTATTTGTAAGTCTTTACTAAGTTTACCATATAGACCCTTCAACCAAATAGCTTTCTTGAAAGCCTCTGTAATAGCCATGTACTCTGCCTCAGTAGTTGACAAAGCAACCGTAGTCTGTAAGATAGCTTTCCAACTGATAGCATAATGACCAATGGTGAAAACATAGCCTATAAGGGACCTTCTTTTATCACGATCTCCTGCAAAATTAGAATCAACATACCCGATTACTCCATCTCTATTTTGTCCAAACTGCAAACAAACATCAACAGATCATGCTAGTATCTGAAAATCCACTGAACTGCTTTCCAATTTTCTTTGCCAGGATTTGCCATGTATCTACTAACTGCACTGATGGCATAAGATAAATCTGGTCGGGAACACACCATCGCATACATAAGAGACCCGACAACACTAGAGTATTGAACTCGATACATATAGTTATGCTCATCATCTATTTTTAGAGATAAAGTGGCTGAGAGTTTGAAGTGAACTGCCAATGGAGTACTAACAGGCTTGGCATTTTGCATATTGAACCAGCGAAGTACTTTTTCAATATATCTTTTCTGAGTCAAGTATAACTTACAATTCTTTCTATCCCTCAGAATCTCCATGCCAAGAATCTTCTTTGCTGCTCTTAGATCCTTCATATCAAACTCCTTACTGAGCTGGACTTTGACTTTTATTATCTCTCTCATATCCTTTGCTTCAATCAACATATCATCAAAATACAAGAGAAGATACACGAATGAACCATCTCCCACCTCCTTGAAGTAGACACAACTATCATAGCTGCTCCTCTGAAACATATGAGAGGTCATAAAAGAGTCAAACCTCTTATACTACTGTCTGGGCGACTGCTTTAATCCATAAGGAGACTTTTTTAGCAAGCATACATAGTCCTCCTTTCATGAGACTACAAAACCCTCTGGTTGCTATATATAGATATCCTCCTCAAGTTCTCTACGTAAGAATGCAGTTTTGACATCTAACTGCTCAAGCTCAAGATCATGCATGGCCACAATACTAAAAAAGGCTTGAATCGAACTATACTTTACAACTGGAGAAAACACATCTATGAAGTCAACACCTGGAACCTGACTATAACCTTTAGCAACTAGTCTTGCTTTGTACCTAGCATCTTCAAATCCCGATGTTCCTTCTTTCTTTTTGAATACCCATTTGCAACAGAAAATTTTCTTATCTTTAGGCAATCTCACCAAATCCCATGTGCCATTCTTATGAAGTGATTCCATCTCCTCCTACATAGCAATCATCCATCAGCCAAAATTATCACAACTAACTGGCTTTGAGTAAAAAGAAGGTTCTTCACCGAAATTAATACCTTATGCTATATTCAATGCATAAGCAATCAAATCAGCTTCAGCATACTTCTGAGAAGGTCTAATATCCCTTCTAGGACTATCTTTAGTCATAGAATATTATGGCATCACTGGTGGTGAAGAAGAAATAGTACCACTCTATATCTCAGGATAGACTAAGAAGTAGGCACCGGTGTAAACTCTGCTCCAATTTGCAATTCAACGTGGGTCAATGACTTTTGCTGATTTATGTCACTAAGCTCATGTGGGGGCGAAGCACTAGATTTGGAGGGATCCCAAAGCATGGCAGTTTCATCTAACACAACATCCCTGCTAATTATAACCTTTCTGCTTTCTAGACACCAAAATTTATAACCTTTAATAGCAGACTTATAACCCATAAGTAAGCACTTGACAGATCTAGGTTCCAACTTTCCATTATCAATATGAGTAAACGCAGGACATCCAAATATCCTCAAATCAGAATAACTAGTAGGAGTACCAGACCAGACCTCTTGTAGAGTCTTTTTATCAATCACAACTAAGGGAGAGTGGTTAATAAGAAGACAAGTTGTGGATGCAGCTTCGGCCCAAAAAGACTTAGGTAAACCAGCATTAAAGAGCATACAATGCACCTTCTCCATAATAGTCCTATTTATTCGTTCAGCCACACCATTCTGCCACGGAGTATGACAAACTATCAAATGCCTCACAATTCCTTATGACTTGCACAGAGCATTAAATTCATTAGAACCAAAATCTAAACCATTATCAGTCTGAAGGCTTTTTACTTTTTTCCCAGTTTGTTTTTCAATCAGAATGATCCACTCCTTGAAAGTAGGCAACACATTATTCTTTAGCTTCAGGAAGAACACACAAATTTTCTAGAATAGTCAACAAATAATTTGCACCTCCTCTAGAAGGTACTCTAGAAGAACCCCAGAGATTAAAATGAATGTAATCAAGTGTGCCTTTAGTTGAGTGGATGGCTTTAGTGAATTTGACTCTCTTCTGCTTCCCAAAAATGTAATACTTACAGAACTCCAATTTAGTAATACTCTGCCCATCAAGAACCCTTCTCCTGCTTAGTTAAGCCATCCCGTTTTCACTCATATGCCCCAGACGCATATGCCAAAGTTTAGCAACTTCACTTTCTGATAGAGAAAAGATAGAAACTACTGCATAATCGTAGAGCCCTGCAAGACATAAAAATTTGTAGAATTTCTCTGTCCTCTTATCACAACAAGAGCACCTTTAGTAACCTTCAAGACTCCACCTTCAACAGTGTACCTATATCCATTCGAATCAAGGGTACTTAAGGAAATAAGATTTTTCTTCAGGTCTGGGACATACCGCACATCACCAAGTGTCCTCACAACCCCATCAAACATCTTAATTTTGATTGTTCCAATACCAACTATCTTTCAAGGTGTGTTATTTCCCATCAACACACATCCTTTAGAGACTGTTTCATATGTTGTAAACTAATCACAATTGTGACACATATAAACCGTGCAAGCTGAATCAAGAATCCAATCCTCACAGGGTTTAGAGTTACCATCAGAAACAACCAAGAGTTCTCCATCACTACCACCATCTTCAATAAAACTAGTTTCACCAAACTTCTCTAGTTAGTTTCCCTTCTGTTCTGGAGCTTCTCTTTTCTTTCTATTCTGTATTTCCAACACTCAGATTTGATATGGCCCTTTTTCTTGCAGTAATTATAGTTTTTTTTTTCTATTTTTGGATTTTGATCTATTTCTATCATCACCCCTAGAGTTTATCTCACGATTCCTTCCTCGATTAAGGAGACCATCTTCTTAAGTTTCCGACCCATTCACAAGATGCTTCATCTTCACCTTAGAAAATAATGCATCATAGACTTCATCTATGGTCAGGGTATCACGAATATATAAAATCGTATCCCTAAAGGTCGTGTATGATGCAGGCAACGAACACAACAAAATCAACCCTAAATCTTTCTTATCGTACTTAACCTCCAGAGTCTCTAAATCAGAGATGATTTCTTTAAAGACAGATAGGTGATCTTCCAAAGATGTACCCTCAGACATACGATGGGAATAAAGTCGTTGTTTAAGATGCAAATTGCTTGTCAGGATCTTCATCTTACAAATCAATTCCAATTTCAACCACAACACAGCGGCAGTGATCTCCTTCAAAATAACCTGTAGAATCTGATTGGATAAGTGAAGGTGGATCTGAGATAGAACCTTCTGATCCTTATGCCTTTTGTCCTCGTCCATCCAGGATGAGGGCATCTTATCAAATCCTAATAGAGCATCATCCAAATCTATCTGCATGAGCACAACCTGTATCTTAACCTACCATAATGAAAATTTGGTATTGTGATCCAATAATGGAATATCATACTTCATGGTTGCCATCCTCGAGAAAACAATTGAATAAGCTCTGATACCAATTTGTTAGTATTCGGACAGAATAAGCAAACCACAAGTAAAACAAAACAAGAACAACACACAAATTTATGTGAAAACCTTTGCGGGAAAATCCACAGGTAGAGACAGAGGAGGTTTCACTATAATGGAAAAAGAGTACAATATGGAGAAGGCTGAATTTTTTGAATACCCAAAACAACCCATTAAATGCACTTATATAATATGTATATACAATATTTTTCCTAGGCTCAAAAACATAAAGATCCATTCAGGGCCACTCAACATAATTCGGGTCATAACTCTAACAAAGGAAAAGCTGCAAGATGCATAAATATCTTTTAGTGATCGAAACTTTATTGGTGGCTTTTCGCTGGATGACGCTGAAGATGGAGAGTGGGAGCTTGCTGGAATAGAATTATTGTTGTTGTTTCCATGAGAAGAATGATTAGTATCACTATTGGAAGGAGAGAAAATATCATAACCTATAGATTCAAGAAGTATAGTATGATCTGCTTCTGATTGGACCGGAATATGAACTCCTAAATCTTCTTTCTCGCCA
This sequence comes from Capsicum annuum, assembly GCF_002878395.1. Classification (NCBI taxonomy): domain Eukaryota; kingdom Viridiplantae; phylum Streptophyta; class Magnoliopsida; order Solanales; family Solanaceae; genus Capsicum; species Capsicum annuum. Next base: position 15,363,246 of record NC_061113.1, on the reverse strand, counting down.
TTCCACTCCCAGGATGCTTCTTCGTTAAATATAACATTCCTGTTGATAATCACTTTTCCACTAGTAGGATTATATAGTCTATACGCTTTGGATTGAGGACTATAACCTATGAAAAATACATTTCTCTATTTTTTCTTCTAGTTTTGAATGTATATTAACCATAGCATAAGCTATACAACCAAAGACTTTCAAGTGGCATACTCGTAGTTTTTGTCTCATCCATGCTTCATATGGATTTTGATCCAAAACAAATTTTGTTGGAGAGATGTTCAGGATATACACAACTGCAACCACTTCTTCTCCCCAAATGTGAAAAGTAAGTCCCCTTCCATTAAGTAGGCTTCTGGCCATCTCAACCGCCGTGCGAATTTTTCTCTTGGCGACTCCATTTTGCTGTGGTGAGTACGGTGTTATAAGCTCCTTGTGAATTCCGTTCTTATCACAAAATAAATTAAAATCATTAGTTAAAAATTCACCACCACGATTTGTGTGAAGAGCTTTTATGTTGTAGCCTATTTGCTTCTCCACGAGGGCCTTGAATTTCCTGAAATTCTCAAATACTTCAGATTTGAACTTCAGAAAGTAAGCCCAACTCATATGGATATAGTCATCAGTAAGCAAAAGAAAGTACCAACTCCCACCTAATGACTCAGTTTTCATTGGCCCATACTAGTCAGCATGTACAAGCTCAAGACAACTACTATCCCTCTAAGATTTTCCTACTGGAAAAGATTTTCTACTTTGTTTTTCGAATATGCACCTTTTACATAACTCAAGCTCACCCACTTTTGGTAAACCAACCTCCATGTTCTTTCTAATCAACAATTTTAACCCATAAATGTTCAAATGACCATAGAGAAGATGCCAAAGTTGAGTTTCATTAACACCTTTAGCAACTAACACATTTTTAACAATATTTAAAATATTTAGGGAAAACATATTGTTCTGAGTCATAGGCACAATTGCAACAATTTGACCAGATTTGTTATCATTAACATTACATGAGTCATTATTAAAAAAAATAGAGTAACCATTAACCATCAATTATCCAACACTTAGCAAATTATAAGCCAAACTAGGAACAAATTGCACATTACGGCTAAGTTTAGAATTACCCTGCATTGTTTTGTAGGCTATGGTACCTCTGCCTTTAACTTGTACTTGCTTGTCATAACTGAGTCGAGCTTTACTTTTTCTCGACTAATCAATATTTCTAAATAGAAACTTTGTACCAGGCATATGATTTGAGTATCCACTATCAATAGTCCAAACACCGTCAAAATTGTCAGTAATTGGAGAATAAGCCATGATAACTAACTTTTATCCTCAAATTTCTGGAGAAATTGGCATGTTTTGGTTCATCTTTTTGTTTAGTCCAACAATATGATTCAGTATGGCCGGACTTCTTGCAATACCAATATTGCAAGCCACTCTTGGGTTGATGTGACTCACTAAATTGTCCTTTGCCTCTACTGCGGCCTCGACCTCTGCCACGAAATCTGCCTCTTCCTCTATCTTTACCAGAGAAATTTGAGGATTTTTCTTTGGAGAAAGATGACTCCACTTTCATTTGGAATGCCTTTTCTTCAACCTTCTCATGAGACCTGTTTAGCCTATCTTCACGAGTTAACAAAGAATCCATTAATTCATCAAACGTATTATTTGCGGAAATTTTGACTTTTTAGAGTCGCCACTTAATTTTTGAAAAGAAATTAAGAAACCTTTATAAAACACTTTAAACGATCCATAACAGAAAATTGTTTAAATTTTGAAGATTCTGAGTAAGCAACTCTTATTAACATTTTAGAAAGGTGTTAGGCACCTAAGACGTCCGTTAACTTGTAGTTATCCGGACTGTTTGAAGACGTCTTTTGATTAACTTCAAAAAGATTAATTTGTTAAAAGTGATTGATTTTAGAGAAAGTTTTTGTAAAATAGATTTGGGCGACTTAGTAAGGATTTTAACTAAGTCTAATAAAATGGAAAAAATAAATAAATAAGCACATGAAAGGGGAGGGAGAGAAAGTAAAAGGCTTAGGCCATTGGGCCCAAATCAATAGACCTTGTCCTAATCTAATTGGGCTTTTGGCCCACTTGCACTTGCCCTAATCTAAATATTGGGTTTTTGGCTCACAACCTGTCCTAAGTTAGTTTTCGGACCTTTGTGGCCCAAAATCTGCCTCACTTGTATTAAAATACAACTTTGACTTCGAGGCCCAAATAAAAGCACAAATAAATGACTAAATGAACAAATAAAAAGAAGACAGTAATAAAAATCAAAACTTTTCAATTCTCTTAATGACCTCATTAATGAGTTTTGATCCATTTTTCTCATTAATGGGTTTTGATCCATTTTTCTTCTTCATCTATCTTCTAGCATCTGCATGCTATGTAGTGGACCTTGGGTTTAAACTTTGATCTTGACTCGAAGAGGTGAGCCTCATTGACCCATTACGAAATGCAAGAGAAGAGGAGTCCATTTGGACTCGAGATATTTTTTTTTGCATGAAAAGAAAAGATAAAGAAATTAATATACGTTTAAGGCATAATAGTTACATATTTTAAAGCAAAAAAAAATATCAAGAATCAACTTTTGAATTATAATGATATGCACACTTGCACACGTATAACGAGAGTGAGAGTCAATAGATAAAATGCAAAACAAAGACATCCACTTGCATGCCTCATGATTTATGTTCATATTAACAATGAATAAAAGTAAAAGGAAGAAGGCCATATTCAATGAATTAATGTGAGAAACAAACAACGTAAGCTTGCGGAAGTAAAGGGATGAGGCAACAAGAAAAATAATCATGATTTCTAGAATTGAACAAACATAGACACCGATCTATATAACAAAAGAAAATAAAGGTTAACTTTTCTAGAAATAGAATCTTTAAATTTTAATTAAGGCTACATTAACGAAAATTCATACATAACGTGTAATGATCTATGATTTTTATTTCTAAGACATCGTTGATTCTCTTTTGATAGTATGAATAAAAGAGAGACATGAATCAAATCTTCACACTCACAAAGAGCACATATAACAATCCAAATGTAGTAAGAAAATTAGAATAAAAGTTTAGCATTTCCAAAAGTGAAATATCATTTCACAATCATACTATGCATGACTCGAAAATATCTAACTAATTCTATTTAGCCACAAAAAATTGAACTTTCTCATCATTTTGACAAATTTAAGAACATGCAAAAAAGAAGAGGAATAAACATCGTGGATGGAAAATAAAGCTAGCACTTCATCTCTTATATGAAGATTTTAGAGATCCCTTAAAATAATTAATAAGCAAATGACAAATTCTTGATTTAATCAATTACTATTTTTATTAAGGTGAAACAAATAATAATAACTATTCTTCCAACATAAAAGAAACAACTTTACATGCTAAAACAAACATATTCGCTAACAATGAATTTAAAAAAGGCATAAGTTCGTCTTATGAGCAAAGATCAAAACTTTATACATGACAATCAAAGAATAAAGTCAAAAGGCTAAACAATCAATATTAACTGTTCTTTTCAATATAAAGAAAATAACTTTACATGCTAAATACAAACATATCTACCAATAATGAGTTTAAACAAGACATGGATATTGTTTTTCAAGTAAAGATCTAAACTTTATTCAAAATAATCAAAGAATAAGGTCAAAAGGCAAAAAATCAATATTAACGATTCTTTTCAACATAAAGAAAATAACTTTACATGCTAAAAACAAACATATCCACCAACAATGAATTTAAACAAGACATGAGTATGTTTTCAAGCAAAGATCTAAACTTTATCCAAAATAATCAAAGAATAAAGTAAAAAAAGAGAAACAATCAATATTATCTGTTCTTTTCAACATAAAGGAAACAACTTTACAATCTAAAAACAAACATATTCACCAACAATGAGATTAAACAAAGCATGAGTACATCTTTTAGACAAAGATTGAAACTTTATCTATAATAATCAAAGAATAAAGTCAAAAAGGCACGTACAACTATTGCTAACTCATTTTTATATCATGAATCTGAAAATAATTAAAATATCGATATCCCAACGTCCTATGGCCTTCAAGGCCATCTACAACAAATAATCCCAACAAACAAAATTACAACTATGAAGAAGAAAAAAAAAAGATGAAGAAAAAAATGATAATGAAACTAAAAAAAAAAAAGGAAAGAGGTGTTTACCTTTTTGGGGGCAGTGAAACGAGACTATGAGTTTCATCAGAATCAACCACCATCGGAAAACATCGCCGGCAACATGAAAATTTTCGCCGGCAACTTGAAATTTTTGATTAGCCGACCAACTCTATGAAACAAAAATTTTTACTAAATAAAAATAACTATTTTGCTCAAAAAAGATTTTTTCACCTTTCTAGCCTCTTTTTTTTTTCTTACTTTCCCACCCTTTTCTATCAAAGTAGTGGTAGTATTTATAGGAGAGAATGAGAGTTTTTTTTTCCCTCCACCAATGTGGGAGAAAAGTATTTATAGTAAAGGATGAGGATTTATTTCTTTTCATCCACCAATTTGGGAGAAAAAGCAATTAAGGGATTTTTGAAATTTAAAAATAAAAGATAAGGTGAGGTGGAAGATAATGTGGGGGGAGGGGGGAATTGTACAATTTAGTATAATTTTTGAATTTCAAAATTGGGAAAGGACAAAGTTCGGGGAAAATAGTACAATGTAGTACAATTTATAATTATTTTTTGGTGGGAATTGGGTAGAAGTTATGAGAGTTTTTGGGAATTTCGAGGTTATTTAAAATATAACCCCAATTGGAATTTAAAATTTAGCCATATTCATTTAATTTTGACCAAATTAAAAATCAATTGACGGATTGCATTGCAATTATGACCAATTTGATTTTAATTATGGCTAAATCTAATAGATTGACTAAATTAAATTGAAATTCGATACGAATTAATACTTCTTTTAATCCCGATCTTCTTGATTTAATAAAATCAAAAGCATATTTAACCAAATAAATTATTTTGATAATAAATTATATTAAAATCAAGATTTTAATCATTATATTTATTTTCAAAATAATCCCTAATTAAAATTCAATATTCCATAGAATACATATTTAAGTAATCAAATTATATAATCTCGTATAACTAAACCCAATAATATATATTCGCTACTTAAAATGACAAAATCACGTACAAAAAATATTTTTAAAATTTTTTATTCGGATGAAATAAATATTTTAATTTTATTAAAAATCGAAGAAACTCAGGATTAAATTTAGTCGTGGAGGGCAAAAATTAGGTGTTAATAAGTATAATCATATAAATACTTGGATTCTTCGATAGAAGCAACTACATGCTCAAACTCATTGGTTAAAGACCTCAAAACTTTTGCTATAACAGTTTCATCATTAATTTTTCTCAATAAAACTTCATCAGATTAACAATTGCAAAGACTCTAGACATATAGTCGTGCACCGATTCACCATTTTCCATGCTTAAAGTCTCAAAATTACGACGTAAGGTTTGTGATTTAACTACAATTACCTTTTTATCTCCCATATATTCCTGTTGCAAAATTTCTCAAGCTTCATTGGATGTCTCTGCTGAAATTCTGGGGAAGATATCATCACGAAGGGCTTGTTGAGTCAGGAGCAATGCCTTCGAATCCTTCCTGCAGTTTTCCTAGAGCTGGGCCTTCATCCAGGTTTTGAAATTCATTCTCCACCAAGTCTCATAGCTCTAGAGACTTAAAAAGAATCTTCATCTTAAGACTCCAAAACTAATAATTTACCCCTTTAAAAATTGGAAGTATAAATGTAGAGAATGAAGATGAAGTTGTATTGATTTCATTGATATGTATGTGTGTATATACAAGAGAACACAAAACAAATAAGGAAAGTATCAACTAATAAAGAATTGTGATCTTCTCCTAAATAGAAACTAAATCACTAAACTGATCTTTTAAATCACTAAACCGATCTTCCATATCTCAGTTATCAATCAGTTATCAATTAGGAATACATGCTCCATTATGCCCCCCTCAAGTTAGGTGTGACGAGACAACACCTAAGTTGGGTAGCATCCGCTGAAAGGCTAGCTTAGATAATGGTTTGGTAAGTGGATCTACAACTTGATCAGTGGAGTGGATGTGTGATACTCGGACTAGGCCATTCCGAACTTGATTGCGAACAAAATGAAGATCGACCTCGAGGTGCTTCATTTTTGTATGATGTACCGGGTTTTCAGCAATGTATGTGACCCCAAGGTTATCACAAAGTACTGTAAGTGCAACAGAGAGTGGCATATGAAGATCCCTGAGCAAGTGAGTGATCTAGTTTATTTCAGACAAGGCAGAGGCAACTGCCCTATACTCAGCCTCAGTGGAGGATCGGGAGACAGTAGGTTGCTTGCAATAACACTAGGAGATAAGAGTCATACCTAGAAAAATAATGTAGCCAGAGATTGAGCGACAATCATTAATATCACCCGCCCAATCAGCATCAGTATAGGCATAAAGATCAGTGGAATAATATGGAGAAATATGAATACCATTTTGGGATGTTTTTTTGAGGTACTGAAGGATGCGTTTAATGGCCGTCCAATGAACCACGGAGGGAGAGTTTTTGAACTGAGTAAGCTTGTTTACCGAATATGTGATATCCGGTCTGGTAAAAAAAAGGTATTGAAGTTTACCAAGTACATTCCTATACTCTTTGCCATCAGTTTTAGGGGCTCCATTATCTACCAGTAGTGCCTCAAATATACTCATTGGGGTCTGAACGCCTTTGCATTCCTGCATCTGAGTGTCATGCAACACCTCTTGAATATACTTAGATTGGCTAAGAAACAAACCGTTGGCATCCCTGTGTACCTCAATGCCCAAGAAATAGTGTAGTAAACCAAGATACTTAAGAGAAAATCTTTTGGAAAGAGAAGAAATGACTTCTTAAAGGAGTGATTCATTGCTGCCCGTGAGTATGATATCGTCTAGATATATTAGTATATATATAGTTACTCCAAAGTTATGCAGAACAAACAAAGAATTATCAGATTCAGACATACGAAATCCCATTCTGATCAGAGAATTAGTGAGTGTATCATACCAGGCTTTAGGAGCTTGTCGTAGTCCGTAGATAGCCATTTTGAGATGATAAACATAGTCTGGATGTGCTGAACTTTCATACCCGGGTGGTTGGGTTATATAGATATCTTCCTGAAGCTTCCCTTGAAGAAAAAAATTATTGACATCTATTTGATATAAGGGCCAACTTTTTTGTACAGCGATGGTGAGGATGGTACGGATTGTGGTTGGTTTAACCACAGGACTGTATGTTTTATGAAAATCAACCCCAGGCATTTGGGTGAACCCTTTTGTAACCAAACGTGCTTTGTACCTATCAATGGAGCCATCAAGCTTTGTTTTGATTCGAAACAACCATTTGCAGGGAACAACATTTCTGGTGTGGTCTGGTGGAACCAACTCCCAAGTCTGATTTTTTATTAGTGCATCATACTCAGCCTGCATAGCATCTCTCTAATATGATAATTTTTGTTCTTGTTTGTGGGTTACAGGTAAAATGATGTACCTCTGGGCAGTGTAGCCAATAATTTTTCGTTGCTTGACAATGTTATTTTGCGACCTTGTTACTACACGATTTTGCTCTATTTGTGGAACTTGAACTATGGGTTCAGTGGGTGGAGTCAAGTCAAGAGAGCAACTGTTCACACCTTTGTTAGCATGGAGGGATCGTGATAGCTTTGGGCGATGCTGATAAACATGAGTAACTGATGGTCGGCGATGTAGATTATGAGGATGCACAGAGAGGGTAGGGGTTGGCTTTGAAATATGAAGTGGGATGGTTGGGTATCAATAACATGAGATAGGGAAGTAGTTTAAGGATTACCTGATTCCAGAGTGGTGAAATGATCTGACTCTGATTTCCTTGCTGGCGCGAACTGAGCAGGTATCTTGGTGTGCACCTGGCCTGAACAGAATAGTGGGAGGAAGCAAAGTGAAATATGGATTAATAGCGGTGGAACTAATTTCCACATCTGGATTTTGATGTTGTAAAGTGTTTTCCCAATTTAAATATGAAAAGTTTTGTTTCAAGTGAGAAAAAATATTATCAAATGGAAAAATTTCTTCTAAAAATTTTACATTCCATGAGAGAAAAAGTTTAGAGCTGGCGGGGTCAAAACATTGATGGCAATGATGAGTGACGGAGAAACCGAGATAAATACAAGGTTTGGAATATGGTTCTAATTTATTTTGGGTGTATGGTCGTAACCATGGGTAGCATAGACATCCAAATGTACGGAGAGATTCATAAGCAGGTGTTTTGTTGAAAAGAACTTCAAATGGGGACTTGTTATCAAGAGTGGCAGTGGGCAGGTGATTAATGAGAAAGACAACATGATGGTAGTCAAATGTCCAAAAATTGGAGGGCAAACTTGCTTAATGAAGCAACATTTTGACAATCTCAATAAGGTGTCGATGACGTCTTTCAGCCAAGGCTACCCTTTGAGGAGTATGGGGGGAGAGACAAGGTGTTGTATGCCATTAGAATTAAGGTATGGTTCCATGACTTTATATTCTCCGCCTCCATCAGTGTAAAGAATGAGGATTTTGTGACCAAAATATTTTCAAGCACAGGACACTTCATGTTTGTTTTTTATTGTGTACAACCAAGTGTATTTGGTGTACTAATCAACAAATAGACAATAGTAACATTTTTTATCAATAGAGAGAACAGGGGATGGACCCCATAAATCACTGTAAATTATTTCTAATGGATGTTTGCTGGACAAAGTGTTTGAATAAAATGGAAATCTATGAGCTTTATTGTAGCAACAAGAATTACAATAAGTAAACTTGTCTTTTGAAGAATATGAAAGACGGGAACTGTTTAAAATGGAAAGCAAAACTCGAGAGTGAGGATGGCCCAATCTTCAATGCCAAAGATGTAAGAAAGGTCCAGCAATGGCAATGTTGATGTATGGTCGAGTCAGGGACGGCCATTCATAGAGACCTGCTTTATTCGGGCCGCGCAGAAGAGGTGCTCCCGTAGTCAGATCCTTCACAAGAAAAGTAGAAGGAAAAAATTCTATGGAGGTTAGATTTTCTTTGCAAAATTGATGAACCGAAATGAGTTTGTGTTTGATAGCTGGAGCACACAAAATACTAGAGAGTTTGAAGGTAGTATTTGATGCAGTTAAGTGAGTATTACCAGTTTGAGTAATCAAAATCACATTACCATTTCCCATTGTCACTGCGTCCAGACCTTTGAAGTCTTGAACATTGTGGAGTAAGTTGGTATCCGAGGTGATGTGGTGAGAAGCACCTGAGTCAAGAATCCAGGGTCACTCGGTGTTAAGTGCGCGACAAAATTTGCTTTTGCTTCAAAGTGGTTATGGGACCGAGAGTGGCAAACATTTGCTGTATTCTCAAATTTGTCACAAAGTTGGCAACGTACTCGTGATGAATGGTGTGGGAAGTTATGGCACTGAGAATTATCCATTGGATTGCGCCACTAGGAATTATCCGTTGGATACTGAGAATGAGTGTTTTGATTAGGCTTCCTGTATTGAGGACACCAGTTATTGTTGTTGGATGGGCATCTATTGTTGTGTGGGGCTAATGGAGCTGCTTGTTGAGCAACAACTGCTGTGATCTGGGTAGAAGTCTTCTTGAGGTCCTCATGTTTGAGGAAAAGTTCATGATCAAGAAGCTTGTCAAAAAGTTCTTCATAGCTAATAGGAGAGTCCCTTGCCCGTATGGCTGCAGAGATCTCACGGAATTCTGACGCGAGTCCACTAAGTATTTTCACCACTAGTTCTTTATTATTGACGGGTGAACCTACCGTGGCGAGTTCATCAGAGAGAGCGAATCTCTCGTATATATTTAGAAATGGATTTATTGTCTTTACTGACTCGATTGAGATGGTGACGAAGGCTGAAGACGCGAGTTTGCAATTTGTTTGCAAAGGAAGTGTGAAGTTGATCCCATGCAACTTTAGAATTGATAGCAGAAGCTACCGTGGGTGCGATTGTGGCATCTGCAGAGGCCATGAGAGCATTTTGGATCAATTTATCCTGATGAAACCAATCCTTGTACGTAGGGTTGGCTGTCTCAAGGCCGTTAGTTATTATTGTTTGAGTAGGGGACAGCATGGTGCCATCAAGATGACCATAGAGGTCATGGCCATGAAGCAACATGGCAATCTGGGATTTCCAGATGGTGAAATTAGTGCTTCCAATCAGTTTAATGGGCAACTGGGATGATGGATTGAATTTAATCAAGTGTTTGAGGATAGGGGCTGCGTCGACATTAATGACGGGGGTAGAAGAGGCCATCGCTACAAAGAGAAGAAGAAAAAAATGGATCTTGGACTCTGTTAAGAGTATTTTGGCTCTGATACCATATAAATGTAGAGAATGAAGATGAAGTTGTATTGATTTCATTGATATGTATGTGTATATATACAAGAGAACACAAAACAAATAAGGAAAGTATCAACTAATAAAGAATTGTGATCTTCTCCTAAATAGAAACTAAATCACTAAACTGATCTTCCATATCTCAGCTATCAATCAGTTATCAATAGGAATACATGCTCCATTAGGAAGAGGCTGAGAATTTGAGTTGGTGTTCACTTACATTTTTAATTTTCTTATCTGAAGATGATGGATTTCTCTCTTGCGTTTTATAATTTCTCTTTCTCATCCTCTCTCTGGCTCCGAGGCGAAGAAACTTGGCTGCTCTGGATACCAAAAATGTTAGAAAAAAGTAGGCAAAGTGAGAAAGAAAGACTCGTTTGTTTTAGTTCTCAATTCAACTGCTGAAAACAAAAGATCTACTGCCCTTTTATAGGCTTACAACTCAACAACTAAAGCTAAAAAATAGGAACTAACAAGTAGTGGTGAATCAGGACACAAACACCAACCTTTCCACTAATAGAAAACAGAAAATAAAAAAATACTGGCCAAGTAAAACATAATTCCACTAAGACTAAAAAATTGGAGCATAAAGAAAATATTTTGCACGTGATTGATTATTACCATAAAGAAAACATTTTGCACATGATTGATTATTGAAGAATTAGTCAACATATTTATGGGGTGAAGATTGAATGGCATTGGGTTCAGACAGCTGCCAGTGAAAGGGACTAAAAACAATTTAAACCTTATCATGAAGTCCACTTGTTTATAGTAGTGAAAGGGACTAAAAACAATTTAAACCTTATCATGAAGTCCACTTGTTTATAGCCTCTAGTTTTTTGTGTATAGGAATGATAGTATTGTGCATAAAGAGTAAGCAGTATTATTAATATCCTGTGCTTCCCCTTAGGTCTTAAGAACTTCAGGAACTCTACTTGTTTGTAACATTCTAGCAAAGAGGATGGTAGTCTCTAGCACTGATGATTATCAGGCCACAGATCAGAAAAGTTATGACAAAATGAGTGAACTAAAAGCCTTTGATGATACTAAAGCTGGTGTCAAAGGGCTTGTTGATGCTGGAATCACAGAAGTACCTCAAATCTTCATTCTACCACCAAAATACAGGCCAGAATCCTCGGATACATGTGAATCACAGTTCATTTTTCCAGTGATAGACCTTGAAGGCATCAATGAGGACCCAATTAAGCATAAAGAGATCATGGACAAAGTTCGAGATGCATCCGAGACATGGGGTTTCTTCCAAGTGGTAAATCATGGCATTCCAGAATCTGTCCTGGAAGAAATGCTGCAAGGAACACGAGAATTTTTTGATCAAGATATCGAGGTTAAGAAACAGTATTACACTCGAGATCTCACAAAAAAGGTAGTTCACACTAGCAACTATGATTTGTATAACCCTTCTATTCCAGCTGCAAATTGGAGAGACTCTGTTTTCTTTTCAATGGCTCCTAATCCTCCCAGTCCAGAAGAACTTCCAAAACCATGCAGGTATATGTTTTTAACATGAATTAGAAAATCAATTTCATTCATTTGCCCAGTAATATAATTTGTATAATGTTGTGATAAAAATCAAGAATGAAGTATTAAAATGTTGGCATTATTATTTGTTTCCTTGCAATTGTTTTATGCTTAATGTATGTCTGATGGATAAAGGGGAGCCTGGAGTAACTGGTAAAGTTGCTAATATGTGACCTTCAAGCCTTGGAAACACCCGGTAGGGTTGTTTACAATAGACCCTTGTGCTCGGGCCCTCCCCCGGACCGTGTGCATAGTGGGAGCTTTAGTGCACCGGGATGCTTTTTTTTTTTTTTTGTATTGATTTGATGGATATTGCTCGGGAAAATTAGAAAATTTAACTAGAAGTCCGGTCCCTGAGAGCCAATCAAGCACATGTGCAGCTTCATTTTTTTTTATGAAACTTCTGCAGGGAAATACTAATGTACTATACTAAGCATGTGATGGAACTGGGACGTTCCTTGCTTGAATTATTGTCAGAAGGTCTCGGTCTTGATCGTTGTCATCTCGAAGATATGGATTGCAAGGAGGGGCTCGGTGTTGTGGGCCATTACTATCCAGCATGTCCTCAGCCTGAACTCACTATAGGCATTAGCAAACATTCTGATGGTCATTTTATCACAGTGCTTCTACAAGATCTTATCGGAGGTCTCCAAGTGCTTCACCAGAATCAGTGGATTGATATTCCTCCTATGCCTGGTTCTCTTGTGGTCAATATTGGAGATCTTATGCAGGCTAGTTGCTTTTTCCTTTTAATCAAGAAGAATGAATAAAACACCTTTATTCAGTACTTAAACCAATTATGCTTATTTTTGTTGCATTTTCAGCTCATATCAAATGACAAGTACATTAGTGTTGAGCACAGAGTATTGGCAAACAAAGTTGGACCAAGAATATCAGTTGGATGCTTTTTCAGTACAGGTCCATCACCATCTTCCAAGTTGTATGGACCAATTGCTGAATTGTTGTCAGAAGATAATCCTCCAAAATATCGTGCGACCACAGTGAAAGAGTATGGTGATTACTTCCGTCAAAAGGGTTTAGATGGAACTTCTGCTTTGCTGCATTTCAAGATATAACATAGTAACAATTGGAATGTATATCAAGAATTGAATTTTTGGTGTATGTTGCTGAAACTTCATAAATGTTGAAAGACATAATACATAGATCGACACTTTAGCTTGGCCTCCACCGACAGTTAACACCCAACTTTCATTGTGATCATCTAGACCCTTCAACTTGATATAGTTGCATCTCGCGAACACCTTAATCTTTTAAAATGCACATGATGACACCTTTAACGGGTGCATTCCACATGCACTCTCAAAGTTGGGATGTTTATATGGTCAACTTAAACCAAGTTACTGTGTTGAAACATGAACTAGTATTATGTTTACAAGATCGTCCTCGTGACTGATCAGGCTGGCAAAGTTTTATTTATCTGTTGTTTGTATTCTTGTCAGCAAATACATGATTGTCAATTACTACATGTAGCATTGAATCAAATACTTCCTTTTTGTTCTAGCTGTTTCGTTTTCTTCTTCTTAATATAGTGTGGCGTGACCACTTTAATGAGTAACAAGAACTAGTTTGACATTACGGAACTCTTGCATTATTGCATTTCAAATTCTTGTCACAGAAGAGCAATTCATAGTAAAATGCGTATTAGAACAGATAATTGAGCTTGTGATGTACAAATTAGCGTATAAAACATAATGTAATTAAAGTTTCATAAACGTTGATATATGCATTTCTAATTTACATACAATTTAGTACTTGAATTTATCACCTAAGAATAAAAAAGTTTCTGATTTAATTTCGATCTGTTACACATTATATTTCCCATACTTAAAGGACTTCGTGTCTTGTTTCTCTCTTGTTCTTCTTATTTGTCGTGGATATTATTACTACGGGGAATCATTTTCTCAATGAAATTAGTTGAGTGAAATTTTTATTTTGTTCTGCTTGTGCACCTTGTGGTTTTGGGATATGTGTGGGGACAAAAATGACAGTGGGTTTAGACAGTGGCCAGTGAAAGGGACTAAAACCAATTAAAGCTTATCATGAATATCTCTTTCCTTATAGCCTCTTCTTTTTTGTGGATAGGAATGTGTTGTGCATAGAGAGTAGTATTCATAATATCGTGCGCTACCCATTAGGATCTAAGAACCTCAGGAAGTCTACTTGTTTATGATATTCTAGCAACGAAGATGGTAGTCTCTGGCGCCAATGATTTTCAGGCCACAGTTCAGAAAAGTTACGACAGAATGAGTGAGTTAAAAGCCTTTGATGATACAAAGGCTGGTGTCAAAGGGCTTGTTGATGCCGGAATCACTAAAGTTCCTCAAATATTCATTCCACAACCAAACAACAGAGCGGAATCCCCGGATACATGTGAAACACAGTTCACTTTTCCAGTGATAGATCTTGAAGGCGTTGATAAAGATCCAATCAAACATAAAGAGATTGTGGACAGAGTTCAAGATGCATCGGAGACATGGGGTTTCTTCCAAGTGGTAAATCATGGCATCCCAACATCTGTCCTTGAAGAAATGTTGCGAGGCATGCGAGAATTCTTTGAGCAAGATATCGAGGTTAAGAAACAGTATTACACTCGAGATTTCACGAAAAAGGTGGTTCACACTAGCAATTTTGATTTGTATAGCCCTTCTGCAGGTTGGAGAGACTCCATTTTCTTTTCAATGGCTCCTAATCCTCCCAGTCCAGAAGAATTTCCAAGACAATGCAGGTATATGTTTTGAACATGACTTACTTTAACATTTTAACTTTACGGGTAATTATTTACCCCTAAATAACTTTCAAATGAATAAATTTCACCACTAAAGGTGATGTGACATAAAAATGAAAAGAAAAAAGAAATACCTCTACCAGTTTCTTCTTTCTGCAAAACGCCCCACCCCCTTCCTTCTTCTTTGACCCCAACTCCTTATGCACCTCAATTCTCATCTTTTTCTTTGTAATTTTTTTTTTAACTTTTATTTTTCTAAATAAACTAAAGAAATCAAAATCATCAAACTTAATTCCAATCATAATTAAGACATATATCGAAAAAAAGAGATCACATTAACATATCTTATAATTTCATGAATTAATTAGTAAATTAGAATTTTTTAGGTTAAAATCTTGAAAAGGGGGCTGTATTCTATGAAGATTGAGATTTTTTAAGTTCAAATTTTATTTCTTTAATTAGCAAAAATTAAAGTTAACCAATGGAGAAGACATTAATGGGGGTGGAGGGTGGTTTATGGAAGAGAGAGGGGAATAAAAAATTTAAATAATTTTTGATGTGACAATGACGTGGTACTAATGTGGCAATGACATGGAGCATTTGTAGTACACCTTCTACAGTGAGACTGATATTACTATCTTAGGGTGATATTTAATTAACTTGAAAGTCCTTTAGGGTGGCATTTTAATACCCATAAAGTTAAAGTGCTTTAGTAAGTTTGATAAGTTTCGGAGTGATTTTATGTCTTCTTTCTCTGTCATTTATTTACCTAGTGATTGAATATGTATGATGTTGAAAATAAAAATCAAGAATAAACCATGAAAATCTTGGAATCATTATTTGTTACCTTGCAATGGATTTATGCTTAATGTATGTTTTGATGGACACTGTTTGCAAAAATTAGAAAATTTAACTAGAAGTCCGGTCCCTGGGACTGCCAATCAAGCATATGTGTTGCTTCATTTATTTTATGAAAATTCTGTAGGGAAATACTAATGGACTACTCTAAGCATGTGATGGAACTGGGATGTTCCCTGCTTGGATTATTGTCAGAAGGTCAAGCTTGGTCTTGATCGTTGTCATCTCGAAGATATGGATTGCATGGAGGGGCTCGGTATTATCAGCCATTACTATCCAGCATGTCCTCAGCCAGAACTCATCATAGGCATCAACAAACATTCTGATGGTGATTTTATCACTGTGCTTCTACAAGATCATATTGGAGGACTCCAAGTGCTTCACCATAATCAGTGGATTGATGTTCCTCCTAAACCTGGTTCTCTTGTGGTGAATATTGGAGATCTTCTGTAGGCTAGTTTCTTTTTCTTTGTAATCAATAAGAATGAAAATAACACCTTTATTCGGTACTTAAACCAATTATGCTTATTTTTGTTGCATTTTCAGCTCATATCAAATGACAAGTACATAAGTGTCGAGCACAGAGTATTGGCAAATAAAGTTGGACCAAGAATATCAGTTGCATGCTTCTTCAGTACAGGTGCATCACCATCTTCCAAGCTGTATGGCCCAATTGCTGAATTGTTGTCAGAAGATAAAAAGGGCAGTCCAGTGCACTAAAGCCACCGCTATGCGCGGTGTCCGGGGAAGTGATTATTAAAGGGACTACTGCTGAACAGAGAATGAGAAGATCAATGGTTTATTCATCAGTTAATGGAGAATATATAGGCTCTAATACAACACTGAGTCCTAAATAATACAGCAGCTAATTACACTCCTAAAGTGATACAATAACTGATAACAGCTGTACAAGCAAATAACTAATGATATAATTACAAATTATTCTCGTATATCTCTTTTACGCCCCTGCAAGTTGGTGTTGACATCTACAATACTCAACTTGTCAAACATACGACTGAAAGAAGCATGTGGAAGTGGCTTGGTTAGGACATCAGCAACCTGATCAGCAGCATGTAAGTGCTTGACTTCAACCTCTTTGCATTGCACCTGCTCACGGACAAAGTGGAAATTGATGGCAATATGCTTCATCTTACTATGAAAGACAAGATTCTCGTAGATGTATGTAGTTCCAATATTATCACAGAGTATGTGCGGAATGCAGGCAAGGGAAAAACGAAGCTCACTCAGTAGGTTGGTGATCCAGTTGGTTTCTGCAAGAGCAGCAGCTACAGCTCGGTATTCAGCTTCGGTGGATGACTGAGAGACGGATCGCTGCTTCTTGGAGGACCACGAGACTGGCGTACTTCCAAGGTATATAACATAGCCAGTTGTGGAAGTTCTGTCTACAGGGTCACCAGACCAATTAGAGTCAGAGTACACCATAATTCGACTATCAGTCTCACGGGTTATTTGAAGCCCAAAGGAGGAGGTCTGTTTGAGATATCGAAGCAATCGCTTAACAACTTTCCAGTGATTAGCTTGAGGACAATGCATAAACTGGGAGAGTTTATTTACTGTAAAAACGATGTCAGCGACAAATATTGTAGCTTGCCAATAATATTTTGAAAGAGAGAGTCATCAACAATAGGATCAGCTTGATTTACACTAAGAACAGTAGAGATCGACATAGGAGTGGAAATGCCTTTGCTTTGTTGCATATTGGCTTCTTGGAGAAGGTCTTCTACATACTTTTGTTGAGACAACAGAAGGCCACCTTGATAGGACAAAACCTCAACACCCAAAAAGTAGTTTAAGTGGCCAAGGTCCTTGATAGAGAAACGTTGAGCAAGGGCATTGATAATTTGTCGAATACCATGTTCTTGATTTCCAGTAACAATAATGTCATCCACATATACAAGGATATAAATAGGGAGACCTGAATAATGTAAGATGAACAAGGACGAGTCAGATTGTGATTTGAAAAAACCTTGTGTTACCAGAAAGTTCTTGAGCTCGGTGTACCAAGCTCTAGGTGCCTGTATGAGACCGTAAATAGCTCTGTGAAGTTTGTAGACATGATTGGACAAATTCGGATGCTCAAAGCCAGGAGGTTGTCTCATATAAACTTGTTCCTCTAAATGACCTTGCAAGAATGCATTATTTACATAAAGTTGATGAAAATGCCAATTGTATTGAACAACGATGGCGAGAACTAGGCGAATAGTCGTAGGCTTGAGTACCGGACGGAAAGTGCAATGGTAATCAAGTCCAGGCCGTTGAGTGAAGCCTTTGTCCACTAATCGAGCTTTATAACTATCAATAGAACCATCAGGATGATGATTAATGCGAAATAGCCACTTACAGTCTACTACATTCTTCGAAGGATCGTTGGGAACCAAAGTCCACGTTGGTTTCTCACAAGAGCATCAAATTCAGCCTGCATAGCAGCTTTCCAGTGGGGTTCACAGTGAGCTTTCTTGTAGGAAGAGGGCGTTTTTAGACTTGGAAAGTGAGCAAGAAATAGGTTGATGTTTGGGCTTAAGGATGTTATTTGTGGAACGGGTAACCATTGGGTGACTTGGCATTGTGGTGGAAGGTGAGGCTGAAGCAATTTGACTTGGTTGTGTGTTTGGGGGGTTGATGATAGCCGACAAATTTGGAGTAGAAGGCACTGTAATAGGGGAAGGTACGAAAGGTTGTAAATGTATGGTTTTACTGGATGAAGGCAATACCTTGGGAGCTGAAGGTGGATTCCGTCGTTTATAAGATAAAAGGGGTGGATTGTTTGTTTGGAAATGGGTGATTTGCTTCTTGGAAGAAGGTGCAGAAAGGTTGAGTGGCTGCCTAGAATTTGAAGAGGAAATCACAGCTTCATTAGATAAAGAACTTCTGATGAGAGTTGAGGATCATACCTAAACCTTGAGATTGCTCTCTGGTTGTGGCGATTGGCATGGGCGAACTTTGTGTGCAAGGTGTACACGCAATAACAGGAGGAAGTTCCATGTTTAACTTTTGAGCTTTATAGGTGATTTGGCTATTTTTTTGTTCAACTATTTCCCATGATTTAATTTGAAAATTTGATAAATCGGAGAAGATATTTTGAAACAGAAAATTATTCTCAAAAAATCGAACATCTCTAGATAAATATATTTTTGAAGAGATTGGATCAAAGCACTGATGGCAATAATATTTGTTGGAAAAACCTACGTATACATGGAGTTGAACGAGGCTCAAGCTTATTTTTGGCGTATGGTCGCAACCAAGGATAACATAAACACTCGAAAGTTCTCATGGAATCAAATTTTGGGGTGTCTTGAAAAGTATTTCATAAGGACATTTATCTTTTAGGGTAACTGAGGGTAACCTATTGATAAGATAAACTGCTTGAAGACAAGCACAACTCCAAAAGTTCGAGGGAAGAGAGGCTTGATGAATTAAGGTTTTGGTTGTTTCAATAACGTGTCTGTGGTGTCGTTCAACTAAAGCTACACGTGAGGTGTATAAGGGGGTGAAACAAGATGTTCAATACCATGTGTTTTTAAGTAGGTAGATAATCCTTCAAATTCACCACCTCCATCAGTGTAAAATAAGAGAATTTTTGTGTTAAAGCGACGTTCAAGTAAAGGATGCAGACTTTTAAAAACATCTTTAACGTCACTTTTCTTTTTCAGAGTAAATATCCACATATATTTTGAAAAGTGATCAACAAACAATGCATAGTAACACTTTTGATCAATTGACAACACCGGGGAAGGTCCCCATAAATTGCTGTAAATAATTTGCAATGGTCGTTGACTTTGCAGAGTATTTGCAGAGAAAGGTAACCTGTGCATCTTATTTGAATTGCAAGAATTACAAACTAAAGGAGTTTTTGAATCACAAAATGGAATTGAAAACTTTCTTAACAACTTATGTAAACTTTAACGATTTGGGTTGCCCCAATCGTCGATGCCACAGGTCAACAGGAAGACGACTAACTACCAAATTTGATTGAGGTTGGAAAATGCATGTTGTCTCTTGCGGCCAATCGTACAACCCATGTCTGTTCTGCCCACACACCATAGGAGCCCCCGTAGTCAGATCCTTCACAACAAAATAAAAGAAAAAAATTCAATGGATGTTTTGTTATCATGACAAAATCTAGAGACAGAGAGAAGTTTTCTTTTGATGGTTGGGGCACAGAGGGTATCATTTAATTTAAAGATTTTATTTGATGCACATAAGCGAGTGTTACTAGTGTGAGAAATTGGAATGGTATTACCATTTCCCATTGAGATCTCGTCGGGTCCATTGTAGTCCAGAAAAGTGGCTAAACTGCGAGCATCAGTTGTGATGTAATGGTTAGCCCCGGAGTCAACAATCCATGGATCTTGTTGCGGTGAAATCGGAGCAATATAATTAGCCCGATCCTGAAAGTAGTTGTGAGACCGGAATCTACACACTTTGGCAGAGTGACCGGGGCGATCACAGAGTTGACAACGAAGAAAATGGTCAGTATTTTGAGGCTGCTGATTTTGACGAGAGCGCCATTGTTGGGTATTTGAGGAGTCTCGAGCTGTCTGGGAACGCCATGGTTGGCTACCTCGTGAGGTATTACTTCCTTCCTTTTGATTGTTGTTGTTTCTTGAAGGTGCTTGGTTGTTTCGTTGAGCAATTGCAGCAGTGATTGGTGGTGTCCATTTAGCTTCTTCCTGCTTAAGAAAGATTTTATGATTAAGAAGTTTCTCATAGAGTTCTTCATAGGTGATTATTGTTTCACGTGACCGGATGGCCGCAAAAATAGCGTTATATTCAGGACCAAGGCCTTGGAGGATTCGCACAGTAAGTTGCACATCTGTATTGGCGCTCCACCGATTGCAAGTTCATCGGCAATGGAACGTATGTCACGTAGATAGTCAGTGACAGACCGAGAATATTTGGTGATACGGGCTAATTGATCTTGGAGACTGATAATTCTAGTATGAGATTTGTTTGCGAAGGAAGTGTGCAGGGATTCCCATGCTTTGTTGGCTGTTTTGGCTGTTGCAACAATAGATGCAAGTGTAGGTTCCATCGATGCCAAGATGGCATTCTGAACTAGATGATCTTGGCGGAACTAGTTAGTATAAGCTGGATTAGGAGTGCATTCATTGTTTTCTGTAAATGTGGTCGGAGGAGCAGCGATTGTACCATCAAGGTGACCAAAAAGGGTGTGTCCGTGCATGAGCATCGACACCTGTGCCTTCCAGGTTGTGAAGTTGTGGCTGCCTGCAAGTTTGATAGGTAGTTGAGATGCAGGATTAAACTGCACGATGGTAGTGCTACTGGCAATGTTATCTGCATTAACAACAGTGGCTTTGGTGGTCATGTTTTTGCGTGAGGCAGTAGGTAGGGTTGGAGAAAAAAAAAATTGGGATCGTACTCGTATGAGCTTTAGAGCCCTGATACCATAAAGGGACTACTGCTGAACAGAGAATGAGAAGATTGATGGTTTATTCATCCGTTAAAGGAGAATATATAGGCTCTAATACAACACTGAGTCCTAAAGTAATACGACAGCTAATTACACTCTTAAAGAGATACAATAACTGATAGCAGCTGTACAAACAGATAACTAATGATATAATTACAAATTATTCTCGTATATCTCTTTTAATTATATCCATAAAAATGGCTTATATGACACTTCTAAATTGTTGCATTTCAAGATCTAACATAGTAATATAGCAATTAAATGTATGATGAATACCGAGAATTTAATTTTTGGTGTATGTTGCTGAAACGTCACAGATGTCAAAAGACATAATACGTAGATAGACACTATAACTGTGGCACTTGAACATCCCAACTTTCATTGTGATCATAGCACTTCAACTTGACATAGTTGCATCTCGTGGACAAATTAACGAAAATGCACATCTGGACATCTTTAAGGGGTGCATTCCCAAATTTGGTCATGTTTATAGGGCCAACTTAAACCAAGATGTCAAAACATGAACTAGTATGATCTTTGCAAGATCATCCTCATGACTGATCAGGCTGGCAATGTTCTTTTATCTGTTGTAGTTTCTATTTTTGTCAGCAATACATGATTTTCAATTGCCACATGCAGCATTGGATCAGATAATTCCTTTTGTTCTATCTGTCTCGCTTTTATTTCTTCTTAATATAGTGTGGCATGACTATTAACGTGTAACAAAAACTAGTTTGAAATTCCGGAGCTGAAACTTGTATAGAAAAAAAAGGAAATACAAGGAATTCACTTCTCAAGATTTCCTCTCTCGTCTGAAGGAACTGCCTAAAGGAGCAGAAGGTTTATTACTGACAGATGTATTTCATACTTACAAAATGTTATTTTCTCCCTCCCCATTGTCTAAAAATTACCCTCTAATGAATTAAGACTCATGTCAAATGGTCTGCATCTCATTCCTAGTTATCTCTTTAGAACTGTGTGACAGCAGTGAACAAACATACAGACTACTTTCGCAAGAAAGGCCTAGTCATATAAATGGAGAAGTTCATAGCAAAATGCATATTAGAACAAAGAATTGAACTTGTGATGTACAATTAGTGAATAAAACATACCGTAAATAATGTTCCATAAATGTTGATACATGCATTTCTAATTTACACACAATTTAGTACTTGAATTTATAACCTAAGTATAAATATGTTTCTGATTAAATTTCGATCTGTTACGCGTTATATTTTCCATGCTAAAAGGACTTGGTGCCTTTTCATTGTCTTGTTTTTGTTATTTGTCATGGATATTATTCCTATGGGGTATTATGTCACGACCTGAACCGGGGTCCTAGCCGTGATGAGCATCCCGAACCATGAAGGCCCGGGGGCTCTTCTATATTGGTAATCATGCACAATATTCACAATAATACAAGAGAAATGCGGAAATAAACAAATGGACTCATGGTCATGCATTGAGTTTAACTTAACAGTACGAAATGAAATCAATAAGTATCTAGACAACATCCATCTCAGTCTGCGAAATCTCTAATACATCAAAATATAATAACTTGTCTAAAACCGAGACAAGGCCCCCAGTCGGACCCAAAGCCAAAGCCAAAAATGAAATAATAATGTTCTAAGAACATGCCTTCCGAAATAAAGAAGGCTCACCGACTGTACACTTCTGTCTGATAGATCTACGGCTTTGAAGGACCTCTTGACTGAGCCTCAGACCCTGAAATATAGGGGGTCAATACAGATGGACTGGTACGCAGAGCAATCCAAAATAATGTACTTTTATATATAACATAAGGGAGAACATTTCATAAAACATCATGCATAAAATAATTCAAAACACATGGGCAACTTCAAATGATCATTCAAGCAATTCTGCAGATGCAAAACCATTCTTTAGTTTACTTCTGAGTTAGGTGGTACACCCTACAATTCTACAGTCCATGGGTTATATGGAATCCTCCCTTAACTCGCTGCCAAACGCTCAACCCAAGTTTGCCGCAAAGGTTGAAGTTTCTGTTCTGATACGCCATAGGGCACTAGGCCAGCGTATAATTCCTCTTTGGGAACATAATAAACCTGTATCGGCAAAACACAGTTTCGGACAATGAGTTTTCTGAACTCGTGCCTTCTTCGGGCAAGCACCTAACTCTCTTTAAGCCCAATTTTAACCCTTTCTGAACTTACATCGTTCTAAGTTCAAAAATCTGAATGAAAATATACATTCCGTTCTGTTCTATGTTACCATGGCATTATCTGTATTGGTATCATTATATCAAGACTTGCAAGTCATCTTTCTGAGCCATAAAAAATCATATTACAGTCTCTTCTTTCAAAACATAAAGTTTGGACCACCATATTTCAAAAAATTCAAGAAGTTTCATACTTCAAAACATTTGTCAAATTATATAAAGATCACTATTTTTAATATTTCAATAAACATGTGGTGGTCATGAAGTTTGTGACAAATAATGCAACTCTTTCGTTATATATCTTCAATATTATTAACATATAAAAAACCCCTCTCTTCAATCCAAAACCATAACCAAGTCATAAAACAAAAATCAAGATATTTGTATTATGCTTCTCAAAAATGCATTTGAAATAATCCATATCGTATGAAAACAATGGGGATCCATAGTAAGAGGGGGATTCTATATGTTCATGCTCTCAATTAAATCTTCAAATTTCAACACATTAATTAAGAGCCTAGTCACTGTCTTGTTTTTGTTATTTGTCGTAGATATCATTCCTGTGGGTTATTATTTTCTCCACACATTAGTTAAGAGTGGTCATATTTTTTTTTTGGTTTTGCTTGTCCACCTTGTAGTTTTGGGTATATCAGTGAGGTCAAGAATGACAGCTGGTTCGACAGTGACCAGTGAAAGGGACTAAAACTATTTATAGCCTCTTCTGTTTTTTTTTTTTTTTGTGGATACGAATGATAGTGTTGTGCATAAAGAGTAAATAGGCAGAGTAAGTAGTATTTATAATAGCCTTTATAATATCCTGTGCTGCCCATTGGGTTCTAAGAACCTCTGGAAGTTACCTGTTTATAACATCCTAGCAAAGAAGATGGGAGTCTCTGACACTGATGATTATCAGGCCACAATTCAGAAAAGTCGTGATAGAATGAGTGACCTTAAAGCCTTTGATGATACTAAGGCTGGTGTTAAAGGGCTTGTTGACGCTGGAATCGCTGAAGTACCTCAAATATTCATTCTACCACCAAAAAACAGGCCAGAATACTCAGATACATGTGGATCACAGTTCAATTTTCCAGTGATAGACCTTGAAGGCATGAATGAGGACCCAATCAAGCATAAAGAGATTGTGGACAAAGTTCGAGATGCATCGGAGACATGGGGTTTCTTCCAAGTGGTTAATCATGGTATCCCAACACCTGTCCTTGAGGGAATGTTGCGAGGAACACAAGAGTTTTTTGAGCAAGATATCGAGGTTAAGAAACAGTATTACACTCGAGATGTCACAAAAAAGGTGGCTCACATTAGCAATTTTGATTTGTATACCCCTTCTGTTCCAGCTGCAAATTGGAGGGACTCAATTTTCTTTTCAATGGCTCCTAATCCTCCCAGTCCAGAAGAATTTCCAAGACCATGCAGGTATATGTTCTGAGTATGAATTAGAAAACCAAACTAAAGGTTCGAGAGATGAAGAAGTAATGTATTAGACTTGTGTATTATCCAAAGGTTACATTGATATATACATATATATATATATACAAGTAAAGGAAAGGCTAACTAAGGTAACTAGATATCTAAATCTCTAGAAATCAGCTAGAGAATTATATACATTTAATAAAGCACAAATTAGGGAGAGAAATCTGTACAATTGAGAGCACAAATTAGGGAAAGAAATCTGCACAATTTACTACACAATCAATCATGTCCCAATACGCCCCCGCAAGTTGAAGGTGGCGTCAATAATCTTTAACTTGGACAGATGTTGATGAAACAGAAGACGAGGCAAAGGCTTTGTAAGCATGTCTGCAAGCTGATCGGCAGCATGTAAGTGCTGAACTAGCAGCTGTTTTCGCTACACTTGATCTTTAACAAAGCGAAAATCAACTTCAATGTGTTTCATCCTACTGTAAAGTACCGGACTTTGACAAAGATAGGTAGAACCAACATTATCACAATAGATTATAGGTGGATCAGGCAGCTGCACATGTAGTTCAACAAGAATTTTTTGAACCCAATTGACCTCAGCAAGTACAGAAGCTACTGCACGATACTCTGCTTCAGTGGAGGAGCACGCAATAGTGTGTTGCTTTTTGGATGACCAACTAATAGGATATGCACTAAGGTATAGGATATATCCAGAAGTAGAGTTCCTGTCATTAATGTCACCAGCCCAATCGGTATCTGAATACATAAACAACCCAGGATTTGTCTTGCTCGTTATCTGTAAGCCATGATTTTTGGTGTACTGGAGGTATCGCAAGAGTAGCTTAACAAGAGACTAGTGTGTTTGTGTAAGAGCATGCATGAATTGAGATAATTTGTTAACTGCAAATCTTATATTTGGTCTGGTGAATGACAAATATTGAAGCTTACCAAGTACTTGGCGATACAAGGTGGCATCCATTGGAGGGGTGTCATCCTTTAAGGACAGTGAGGCCGTGGAACTCATGAGAGTTGTAATAGGCTTACATTCAGACATATTATGGGCAGCAAGAAGATCAGAAACATACTTTGCCTGAGAAAGGACGATCCCTTCTTTAGTGCGGAGAACCTTAATACCCAAAAAGTAGTGGAGATGTCCGAGGTCTTTGAGAGAGAATCTGGATGAAAGAACCTGAATAGTTTTCTTGATAACCTCAGATTTTGATCCAGTGATAATTATGTCATAAACATATACAAGAATGTAGATCAATGCTTCATTTTGATGATGAATAAACAGAGAAGAGTCAGAGTTAGACTTTTGAAAGCCAATTTGAAGCAAGAACTGCTTTAACTCAGAGTACCAGGCTCGAGGGGCCTGCTTAAGTCCATAAATTGTTTTTTTTTTTAATTTGCACACATAACCACGAGGTTGACACATATAAACATCTTCTTCAAGGTTTCCTTGAAGAAATGCGTTATTCACATCCAGTTGGTGCAAATGCTAATTTTTCTGAACTGCAAGCGATAAAATGAGTCTAACAGTAACAGTTTTTACCACTGGACTGAATGTAGAGTTATAATCCACACCCGGTCGTTGCGTGAAGCCCTTTTCAACTAGTCGAGCTTTATACTTGTCAACACTTCCATCTGATTTGGTTTTGATACGATAGAGCCATTTACAATCAACAACATTTTGAGAAGAGGATGGTGGTACAAGCTCCCATATCTTGTTGTTCATCAATGCTTCAAACTCAAGTTTCATTGCTTCTTTCCAGTGTGGACTCTTTTGGGCTTGGTTATAAGTGGTGGGAAGTGGTTCAGTTAATGCAATTGTAAGATAATCAAATGTTGGCTTGGGTTTGGTGATATTATTTTGTGAACGAGTAACAAGTCGGTGAATAGATGGTTGTTGGGTATGTTCGAAAGCTATGGTAGAGGATTGGTGATGATTGTGAGATGGAATGAATGGGAAGGGGTCTGGAGTTGGTGTAGATAAAGGGTTTGTCTGGGTGTGCCAATTTCAGTGTTGATACTGGATTAGTGGTTGTGTGGTAGGTGGGACAACAATAGGCTGAGCAATCTGAGCTGGCGGCAGGAGTTGGTGTTGCTACCAAAGAAAGACCTGAAGAAGAACCTGTAGGAGGTATCGCCGACAATTCCGGAGCAACCTTGATTGGCTGGAGAATCTCATAATCCACTGGAGGCATAGACTTGACACTAAGGTCATTTGACTCTTTGTACAAGATATCCCACTCTAATTTTGAAATTCTTTTTTTTTCAAAGATGAAAATATATCAGAAAAAGGAAATTTATTTTCATAAAAAATAACATCTCATGAAATATATATCCTTTGTGAAATAGGATCATACACTGATAGCTGTGATGGGTATTAGAATAGCCTAAATAAACACAAGGGGTGGACTTGGGTTCTAGTTTGTGTTTGGCATATGGTTTAAGCCATGGATAACATAGGCAACCAAACGTACGAATAGATTGTTAATTTGAAATTTCTCCAAATAATCGTTGGTATGGAGAATCATAATGAAGTTTGCGGGTGGGAAGCCAATTAATCAAGAATGTGGCTTGTTGACACGCAAAGGACCAAAATACTGGAGGCATGGTGTAAAATGATTTTTTCTATTTCAATGATGTGCCGATGTCTACGTTCAGCCATAGCTACCTGTTGTGGTGTATATGGTGGTGATACAAGGTGCTCAATGCCAGTGGTGTGAAGAAATGACTTAAAACCTTCAAACTTACCACCACCATCAGTATAAACTGAGAGTATTTTTGTATGAAAATAATTTTCAACAAAGGGTTTAAATTTAGAAACAAACTCTTTTGACCTCACTTTTATTTTTAAGTGTATACAACCAAATGCATTTTGCAAATTGATCAACAAAAATTACATAATATAATTTTTTGTCAATTGACAAAACAGGTGATGGGCCCCACATCACTGAAAATAATTTATAAAGGTTTTTTGCTCACTAGAGTATTCTCAGAAAAGGGGTGCCGATGGCTTATATTAGAAGATCAGGAATTACAATGATCAAACATTTCAAAATTTGGAATTGGAATTGAAAACTTATGTGAGAGTGTTTTAAACACTCTTTTATTTAGGTGTCCTAATTTTCTATGCCAAGATTGTTGAGATTCTGCCATATAGGATTGCTAGCTCAGATTGCATTGGGATCCTCCAACAGGCCACTCATAAAGTCCTTCTTTATTCTGGCCTAGTGCCAATGGTGTCCCCGTACTCAGATCATTCACAAGAAAATCAAAAGGAAAAAATTCTATAAGGTTACGTTTAATCTCTGGTGCACACAAAGTATTCAAAAGATGAAACATTTTATTTGAAGCATTTATTTGAACATGACCAGTGTGAGTTATAGGAATTTTGTTACCATTGTCCATGGTAATATCATCAGTACCAGTGTAGTCATCTGGACCTTGAAGATTTTGAGAATCAGCAATCACATGATGCGATGCTCCTGAATCGATAACCCAAGGCGTGGAAGCAAAGTTTGCTCTGGCTTCAATTGTGGGAACATGAACGACACACATTGGCAGTATGCCCAGTGCGACCGCATAACTACAAAATTGATGAGTTTGTTGAGGGGCTGTTGGACGCCAATTTGGTGATGTGGCTGGTGCATTCGTTGGATGCCAATTTGGAGATGAGGTTTGTGCATTTTGTTGATTGGGATGTTATAGATGCCATGGTTGTCCTCTCTTATTATTGTGGGGTGTAAAGTTATTTGGTGATGGTTTATGTGCCACTGTAACTATAATTGAGGCCTGATTAGGCTCATTGTGTTTGAGGAGAAACTCTCTATTGAGAAGCTTATTGTATAGTTCCTCATACGAGATAGGTGTATCTCGCACTTTGGATAGCCGCTGAAATTGAATCATACTCTGGTCCTAGACCACTGAGAATTTTGACCGCAAGTTCATCATTTGGAATAGGAGTTCCAGCCGTTGCAAGTTCATCAGCAACATTCCTAATCTCGCGCAAGTACTCGTTCATACTGCGAGAGTTTTTTGTGATGGTAGCCAGAGAGTTTCGGAGACTAAAACCCTTGTATGTGATTTGTTAGCATACAGGTTATTTTGAGGTGGAAGTTTTGGCGATTGCAGAGGTGATTGTAGGATCAATAGATGCCATTAAGGCATTGCGTATCAACTGTTCTTGGCGAAACCAGAGTTTGTACTTTGGATTGGGTAACTCTTGATTGTTGAGGGTTACAGTTTTTGATGGTGTTGTCAAGGTTCCATCGAGATAGCAGTAGAGATCATGACCGAACATGAGAGATTCGACCTGCACTTTCCAAATGACAAAGCTCATTGGACCAGTAGGTTTGAGGGGAAGCTGAGAACTTAGGTTAAATTGCACCAGATGGATGGTGTTATTAGCAGGGATAGTAGAATCACTTGGAATCACCATGGATGCCATAGAACCAAAGAGAAAAAAAATTGGAAGCGATTGAGAAGACTCGTTGGAGTTTAGAAAGGCTTTGATACCATAAAGACTCGAGAGATGAAGAAGTAATGTATTAGACTTGTGTATTATCCAAAGGTTACATTGATATATATATACAAGTAAAGGAAAGGCTAACTAAGGTAACTAGATATCTAAATCAATAGAAATCAGCTAGAGAATTATATACATTTAATAGAGCACAAATTAGGGAGAGAAATCTGCACAATTTACTACTCAATCAATCATGTCCCAATACAAACAACTTCAGTTACAAATCTAGTAACTAAATACCATGTATTATGCTGTGACAAAAATCAAGAATAAACCATAAAAATGTTGGCATTTGTCACATGTTTCCTTGCAATTCAGTTACGCTGAGTCTAAGTTTTGATAAATACTAGTTGGGAAAAGTTAGAAAATTTAACTAGAAATCCGGACCCTGAGAGCTAACCAATCATAGCATTTCTCTTTTAATATTGATATGTGCTGTTCATTAATTTTATGGAATTGCTGCAGGGAGATACTAATGGACTACTCTAAGCATGTGATGGAATTGGGCAAATCCTTGTTTGAATTATTGTCTGAGGGTCTAGGTCTCAATCCATCTTATCTCAATAATATTGATTGCACGGAGGGGCTCAGTGTTTTGGGCCATTATTATCCAGCATGCCCTCAGCCAGAACTCGCCATTGGCACCAGTAAACATTCTGACAATGATTTTATCACAGTGCTTCTACAAGATCATATCGGGGGACTACAAGTGCTTCACCAGAATCAGTGGGTTGATGTTCCTCCTACACCTGGTGCTCTTGTAGTGAACATCGGAGATCTTCTGCAGGCTAGTAGTCTTTTTCTTTTCGATCCTTATTTGGTACTGATACTAGTTGTGCTTATTTTTTCTACTTTTTTTCCAGCTCATATCAAATGATAAGTACGTAAGTGTTGAGCACCGAGTATTGGCAAATAAAGTAGGACCAAGAATATCAGTTGCATGCTTCTTCTACACAGGTCCATTTCCATCTTCTAAGCTTTATGGACCAATTACTGAATTGCTGTCAGAAGATAATCCTCCAAAATATCGCGCAACCACAGTGGAAGATTACACTCACTACTTCCGTAAAAAGGGTCTGGATGGAACTTCTGCATTGTTGCATTTCAAAATATAATCACAGCAATGGAACAATGAACGTATGATGAGTACTAAGAATTTAACTTTTGATGTATCTTATGCTTAAGGTACATAAATGTTGAAACAACTGTTATGATCTTTGCAAGATCTTCCTTTTTATCTGTTATAGTGTCTATTCTGGTGTCAATTAACACATGTAGCATTGGATAAAATGTTTGTTTTTGTTCTATCTTGTTTTTTTTTTTTTTTTTGTAAATATAGTGTGTGACCAAGACGGAGTACTTGGAATGTAAGTTCAGTGATTTGATGTATGAGGATGAGGTGGTAGTGAAGATGGATTTCCAGGTTGTTTGTAAGAGCGATAGTTTTAAGTATATTTGGTCTATGATTCGTGTTAGAAATCGGGCAGAAATAAAGCAAACCACAAGCAGAAAGAAAACAAGAACACACAGATTTACGTAAAAACCCTTGCAGAAAAAATCACGGGCAGAGGCAGAGGAGGTTTCACTTTTAGAGGAGAGGAGTACAATGTGGATTGACGTAATTTCTGAATGAATAAAAATCGAACCACTAATTGCAATTATATAATACATGCATACAAATAAGTCCTAGGCCCAAAAACATAAAGGTTTATACGACGGGGGCTTGCCCCCGCACCCCATCGAGATATTCAGGATCAGACCTGTTGGCCGATCCCTATGCTATCACCACAGACCCTATTGAAAATCACAAACATAGGTCGCACCGCAAAACTTTCTGGGCCAGATCAACAAAATTCGGGTCACAAATCTAACAATTCAAGGGAATGGAGAGATTGACGAGGATGACACTCACCATATTGGGGCAGGTTGGATGAAATGGAGGCTCGCCTCTGGAGTTTTGTGTGATAAGAAGGTACCTCCCAAGCTTAAAGGCAACCTCTATAGACTGGCAGTCCATTCGATCATGCTGTATGGAGCGGAGTATTGGCCAGTCAAGAACTCTCACATCAAAAAGTTAAAGGTAATAGAAATAAGGATGTTGCGTTGGATGTGTGGACTTATTAGGAGAGATAGAGTTAGAAATGAGACTATTCGGGAGAAGGTGGGAGTGGCTTCGTTGGAGGACAAGATGCGGAAAGTGAGGTTGAGATGGTTTGGGCATGTGATGAGGAGGGGCACTGATGCCCCAGTTCATAGGTGTGAGAGATTGACTTTGGATAGTTTCAGGAGAGGTAGAGGTTGGCCAAACAAATACTGGAGGAAGGTGATTAGACATGACGTGGAGTAGTAGGAAGGTGATTAGACATGACATAGAGTAGTTACAGCTTACTGAGGACATGGCCCTAGATAGGAAGGTATGGAGGACACGAATTAGGTTAGAGCGCTAGTGTGTGTGGGTGAGTCATAGCCAATAAATAAGAGTGCTTTGGTGTTGCCTTGCTAGTAGTCGTAGGGTTTTGCATATAGGTTGGAGTTTCTAGTTAGGAGAGTTTGAGTAAGGTGTGTGCTTTCGATTAGATAGTGTATAGTACTACTCTGTGGTGTCTTATTTCTATTATTTCATCTTGTTTCATATTTTATTACAACTTTGTTTATTGTCTTTTGTCTTGAACTGGGGGTCTATTGGAAACAACCTCTCTACTTCTTCGGAAGTAGTGGTATGGACTGCGTATATTTTACCCTCCCTAGACCACACTATGTGGGAATACACTAGGTATGTTGTTGTTGTTGTGATTACTGCTCATGAGTAACGAAAATTAGTTTTAAATTTCGAAGCTAACAATGTATAAAGAAAAAAGAAATACAAGATGATGAGTTCAAGTTCCTCCTAGAATTTTGTATTTTGATAATTGACAAACCTGATGAGAGCACCTGTATGCAACGCTATCTTATCTAAAAGTTCATTATGCGATATATGTCTCTGCACTGCTCTGTGATAGTTGTATATAGCAGTAAGGCTGAGGTTTACCGCAGTGGTCCTCCCCCATCCTTCAATGAGAATCAATTGAAGCTTTTCTCTCCCATCACCTCTCATATATACATACACATATATCATTAAATTGGAAGAAAACCTAGTTTTTGCAAAAATCAAAAGGAGTTTATTCTCTTCTGCAAAAGCCACCGCTCTGAGCTATTGGAGACAAATCTTAACAACCGAGAAACCATTCTGCTCAGAGTGAAAAGTGTCCCTTCTTATAGGATGATTGAGTCTTTGTAATTTCATTTTTAACATTGTAATCCCACCCCTCTTCAAGAGATTAGTGTGGGTATTTATGTTTCTTTTTTCTTTTCTACTTATGGGTGTTATCTAGAGTTAGCTGATGGAGTCTTTGCAACATAGTCATTGTGAAGAGGGATTGCAATAGAGTTATTGCAAGGGATTAGGGAGTAAGAGGTTAATTCCTAGATTACATATGATTGTAATATGAAATTTGCTTGGTGCTAGTAAAACAATTAAGAAATCCCATTTGGGAAGGTCATGGTTTTATTCCCTTCATCAAGGAAGTTTCCACGTAAACATCTTGTGTCCTTACTTTACTGCTGCTTACTTTCTGTTCTTGATATAACTTGTCTTTCTAGCTTAGCCAGCAGGTTGAGAAACAAGTCCTTAGTACTGTGGTGGACTCATATTAGTTTTTACAAGATATTCTCTTCTCAAGATTTGAGGAAAGAACTGCCTAAAGAAGAATGTTGTAATCTGTGTAATCTGCAGATTATGTATTCCCTATAGGGATAACTGATGAAGAAAGTATAGTAGGAAATAGTGAAAAAGAAGAGAATTAAGAGAAAGCATGTAGAATGTATAGATTATCTTGATTGAACTATACACTTGGTAGGCATTTATACACTAGTTCAATGAGTAACTACTTCTAACTGCCTTAACTAATCTTGATCAACCCCTTAACTAACTGCTAATATAGTGACTGTATAATTGAAACAATTACTAAACTACCCTTGCTTGTTGCTTACTCTCAATACTCCCCCTCAAGCTAGGAGTAGTGAAGATGTCCTGCAGCCCAAGCTTAGAGCTAAGATAGTGGTGTTGAACTTTTGTAAGTCCTTTGGTTATTAAGTCAACTGGTTGATCCCTTGTTGAAACATATCTGGTTGTCACCATTCCTTGATTGATCTTCTCTCGAATGTAATGGCAATCTATTTCAATGTTTTTGGTTCTTTCATGGTAAACTGGATTGGATGCTATTTGCATTGCTACTTTACTGTATGTGAATATTTGAACAGGTTGCTTTACCTCAATGCCAAGCTCTTTCATCAATCCCAAGATCTAAACTAATTCAGTTACTATTGTAGCCATGCTCCTGTATTCAGATTCTGCAGAGCTTCTAGACACAGTGCTTTGTTTCTTTGATTTCCATGACACCAGTGAGTCACCTAGTTTCACAAAGTAGCCTGAAACTGACTTTCTAGTGTGAGGACATACTGCCCAGTCAACATCACAGTATGCTGTGATATCAGTGTTGCTCTTACTAAATAAGAGTACACCTTGACCTAGATGATTCTTGGTGTGCCTCACAACTCTCATAGAAGCTTCCATGTGAGACTGTTTTGGCTGTTGTAAGTACTGACTTAGAGTTTGTAATGTAAAAGCTATATCAGGTTTTGTCATGGTAAGATATAGAAGTTTACCTATTAACCTTTGATACTTTTCTTGGTCAGCTAAAGAATCATTTACTACAGAAGATTCAGTGCTTTTGATATAGTCATCAAACTCTTTGGTTGTCAGCTTTGTGTTTGTATCTACAGGTGTTGCTGTAGGTTTTGCACCACCTAGTCCTGTTTCTACAATGAGTTCCAAGGAATATTTCCTTTGGTGCATTAAGATTCCATGCTTAGATCTAGCAAATTCAATTCCTAGGAAGTATTTTAACTCTCCTAGATCCTTCATCTTGAACACCTTCTTTAAATCTGCTTTAGTCTCTTCTATGACATTGATACTGTCTCCCGTTATGAGTATATCATCAACATATATGAGAACTATCACAACCCCAACTTTTGATTTCTTGATGAATAAAGAGTGATCCAACTCACTTTGTTTGAACTGAAGATTGATCAAAGCTTCCAACAGCTTAGCATTCTGTTATCTTAAAGCTTGTTTGAGACTATAGAGGGATTTTCTAAGTATGCACACTATCTTCTCCCCCTGACTTTGAAATCCCTGAGGCATTTCCATATAAATCTCATCAAGAAAATTACCCTGAAGGAAGGCATTAAATACATCCATCTAATGTATATGCCACTGATTTTGAGCGGCAATGGTTAAGATTGTCCTGACAGTTTTCATCTTAACTACTAGGGAAAAAGTCTCTGGATAGTCAATCCCTTCCTTTTAACTATACCTCTTAGCTACAAGTCTATCTTTTAGTCTTTCAATTTCACCCGTTGACTTGTATTTAATCTTATAAATCCACTTACATCCTATAGGCTTTTTCCCTTCAGGTAGTTTAACAATTTCCCAGGTCTGACTACCTTCAAGTGCAGAAATTTCTGACTGCATGATGTCCATCCATCTTGGATCAGTAGCAGCCTCATTGAAGGTTTTTGGTTCAGTCATATTGGACATATTAGCTAAATATGTCTAATAGGAAGCAGATAACTGATCATATGCTATGTAGTTGTCCATAGCATAGGGCCCATCTTGAATACTTAGTGACACAAAATCTTTCATCCACAGGGGTGGCCTCCTTTCCCTTTCTAATCTTCTGTGCTCCTGAATATTATTCGTATGGTCAGTGTGAGGTATTGAATGACCATTTCTTTGATGATCAACTTCTGGGGGATGTGGTTGAGGAATTGTAGCTGATAGAGGTGGATTTAATCCTTCATCGGCTTTCAATTCCTCATAGCTTAATTCAACTTGTTGAAATATGCTTAGATCAGTAGCTTGTTTCACTAGTGTGAATGGAAACACATCTTCGTTGAAAATAACATCTCTGTTGATAAAGAAAGAGTTAGTTTTAATATCATAAAGAATGTAGCCCTTTTGTACTTCTGAGTATCCCATAAGTACAACAGGCCTTGCTCTAAACTTAAGCTTATCTAGTTCTTGAGTACATGACAGCATCATAAGACCCTTGAATTATCGCAGGATTAGAACCTAATATCCCAGAACTAGCACTCATGGTTTTTTGACTCTCATCACAGATGATCATAGAGTAAGCCTGGTTAACTGATAGCATAGGGTTCATTAACAAGATTTGACTACTAGCCTGAATATAGGAATCATTTAGCCCCATTAAAAACTGGAACAATTTCAACTTCTGCATGTGTTGCACATATTCTTTTGATTTTTCACAATTACAGGCAGGAACAGGAACTAGAGACTCAAATTCTTCCCAAAGATCCTTCAGCCTTGAATAATACACAGTCACCGAAGTAGTTCCTTGACTCAAGGTAGCTATTTCTTTATGAATGTTAAAAGTTCTTGCCCCATCAACCTTGTGAAACCTTTCATTCAATTCTTCCCAGACGGATTGAGCATTTGAAGCATACATTATACCTCCTAACAGACCCTTTGACACAGAATTCATAAGCCAAGATAGAACTATGGCATTTACCCTTTCCCAATGATTTCCCAATTCTGGAAATCTTTCTTTTAGGCATGAACCATCCACCAACCCTAGCTTGTTTCTACCCAAAAATGCAATTCTCATAGATCTATACCACATTGCATTATTATCAACCCTAGTTAACTGAAATGAAATTATCTGAGATCCACTTACATCTGAGAGTTAGTGGAACAGTGGGTAATTATAATCCGTGGTAGAGGCTTGATCACTATTGGAACATGAGGCATTTGTGACTCTAGGAGGTGCCATTGTTATCAGCTAGAATTTTCAAGAAAGCTTCAGAGAAGAGAAGAGATGGAAAGAATTAGTAGTAGCATCACAGAAATTAGTTAAGCAGAATCGACTAGCTTCGCCTAGTAGGCTTTGATACCATGTTTTAATCTGTGTAATCTGCAGATTATGTACTCCCTATAGGAATAACTGATGAAGAAAGTATAGTAGGAAATAGTGAAGAAGAAGAGAATTAAGAGAAAGCATGTAGAATGTATTCATTATCTTGATTGAACTGTACACTTGGTAGGTATTTATACACTAGTTCAATGAGTAACTACTTCTAACTGCCTTAACTAATCTTGATCAACCCCTTAACTAACTGCTAATACAGTGGCTGTATAATTGAGACAATTACTAAACTACCGTTGCTTGTTGCTTACTCTCAACAAAGTAGAAGGGTTATGAATGATAGATGCACCTCATACTTATTAAAATGTTTTTTTCTCCTTTCTAACGAAATTCAAACTCATGTCAAAGGGTCTGCGTCTTAATACTTGTCATCCCTTTCAAACTATATGTCGCCACTTCATGTAGAAGCTTAAGCCTAGTCATCTTTGTTGAATTTCGTGTGACCATCTCTTCTAAATGTTTTAAAACTTCAAGGGAAGAAAACATATATTAATTCAATCTTATATTAGCATGCGTACTTGTGCTAACCTGATCATTTTCTTGGGCCATGCATATGGAAGTACCTTTTGGTACTGGCTGACAGTCAGATAGGACACTAGTTCTATATGACTGACCACCTCGTTTAATATATCTAAGTTGTTAAGAGTAGGAATCCTGTTTTTTTATTCAATAATGTCTTAACAATTTCAATAAATATCAACTATTCTGAGATGCTTGCCCACTGCCTTCTATTTCTATTAATCTCTTAGACTTGTTCTTGGAAAACCGAAGTGGAATATAACTTGCCGCACAAACCAACATAGTTTGTAAGTCTTTTTTTTAATAGGTAACTATGTGTACATATACATAGTCTTATACATTCTAGGTTTGTTGCTTGTCTGATGTCCTTATCATCCAAAACTGGGTAATGCCGTTCCCTCCTAATCTTCAGAGCTTGTAATTGTGACATTCAAATGTGTACTTGCAGCTTGCAAACCAATTTTTCCTTTCCTGGACTTAATTCCACACGATGTTATTCATCTTCTCTCTTTTCTAGATTTGGCATTTTTTTTATTTCTCTTGTTGTCATAGAAATTAAAGTACATTAGAACATCAAATTGAAGTACTTCTCATCCAAGTAAAGAGCCTGAGGAACTCTAGTTTATTAATCTATCAGAGCAAAAAAAGATGGTAGTCTCTAGCACAGATGATTTTGAGGCCAGAGTTCAGGAAAGTTATAACAAAATGAGTCACAAAAGCCTTTGATGATACTAAGGCGGGCGTCAAAAACCTTGTTGATGCTGGAATCACTAAAGTACCTAAAACAAACTCAAATATGCTATATTCTTGAATATTGTTCTAGTGATTCTTAGTTATTAATGACTTAAACCTATTGTCAATAAAACAAGCTCCACAACTACAATTAGCTAAGATCATGAAAGATGTTGTTTCTGTTCTGCTCATCTCCCTTCCGGCCTTCCATAGCTACCACTATATAATCTGATATCCTCATCTTTGGGGGCGGGGGGGGGGGGGAGGGGGGGAGAATCAGTGGGTTCAGACAGAGACCAAACACAGGCATTAAAAATGACCAACTCATTTCTTCTGCTTAATTGGGCTTCAAATAGCTAGTTTGTTGGTATGAACAATTGATAGCGACCATTGTGGTCTAAATTCCAAGTGTCCAAGAGTCTAAAGTGGTGTCTCTTCTGGAAAAAGTAATCTAAAGTAACTAGATTCGTTCCTAGTACATGAATTAATTACCTAGTTCATGTCTTAGGAAATTAATTGTAATTGAAACGAACCAATACCACAAAACAAAAGAAAACAAGAACACACAGATTTTATGTGGAAACCGTTGATAGAAAAAACTACAAGCAGAGAAGGAGGAAATTCACTATAATGGAGAGGAATATAATGAGGAGACGAAAGTCTCAATGACGTATAAAAACCGTCTGTTGAAAATATGTCTCAGAAATAAAGTAGGAATAGATATTTTTAGTAGTTTTTAATTATTAGAGTCCTATGTGACTTAGAAATTAGCTGTCCCTTTATTATTTGACAAGGAATTAGTTATCCCAATTTAAATTGAAGTGTAGTTAGAAATTTAGCTATAAATACATGTTTTGAGTTATTAATAAAATAATTTTCTTTGACAATGCTATTACCATATTTTATTTTTCTCCAACTCTTTCTCTGTTATTTCTCCAATTCGAAGCTAAAAATCAACAATTGGTATCAGAGCCAATTTCTTGAGGGATCTGTGAGAGATGAATTCTTAAAACAACCTTTTCCAAATAGCTCCTCATGTCTTTGTTGGTGAGAATTACCATCTTTGGGCAGTAAGAATGGAGACTTATCTTGAGGGCTTAGATCTTTGGGAGGCCATGTAGGAGGATTATGAGATTCTTCCGCTGCCCGATAATCCCACGGTAGTCCTGATCAAAAGTCAAAAGGAAAAGAAAATAAGAAAATCAAAAGCAAAAGCGACTTTGTTTGCTAGTGTTTCTCCAACAATTTTCATGAGAATTATGGCCTTTAAATTGGCAAAAGAAATTTGGGGTAATCTAAAGGAAGAATATACAGAAGATGAAAAAATACGAGGCATGAAGGTGTTGAATCTAATAAGGAAATTCGAATTGCAAAAAATGAAGGAATCTGAGACCGTCAAAGAGTACTCAGACTGTCTTCTTGACATTGTTAACAAGGTAAGATTGCTTTACACAAAATATAAGGATTCAAGAATTGTTGAAAAAATTCTTCTTACAGTTCCTAAAAATACGAAGTATCAATAACTACCTTAGAAAACACAAAAGATCTGTCCAAAATTACCCTAGCAGAATTGTTAAATATGTTGCAGGCGCAAGAGCAAAGGAGGCTTATGAGGCAGGATGGTATGGTTGAAGGAGCTTTGACAGTCAACCACAAGACTCAAAGCAAGGATAATAATTCAAAAAAAAAATTACCCACCTTGCCAGCACTGTGGCAAAATAGTTCATCCTCTAGTTAAATGTTGGAAGAGACCAGATGCACAATGCAAGATTTGCAATCAACTTGGCCATGAAGCTATGATATGCAAAAACAAATCTCAAAATTATGAAGCAGAAGCCCAGATCATCAAAGAAGAAGAAGTAGATTACTTATTTGTGGCAACATCTTTAACCAAGAAATCTAATTTTTTTATGATTGATAGTGGTTGTACAAACCACATGACATATGAAAAAACTCTTTTTAAAGAGTTTTTGCCTTTGAAAAATAAGAAAATCAGAATTGGGAATGGTGACTATATTCCTGCAGAAGGAAAAGGGAATGTTGCAATCAAAACAGTTTCACGTACAAAAATAATTTCAAATGTCCTTTACGTGCCTGATATTGACAAAAGTTTGTTAAGTATTGGCCAGCTAATGGAAGAAGGGTTTAAATTATTATTTGGAGACAAATACTGTCTATTCTTTGATTCTACTAATCATGAGATTTTACAAGTTGACAGGAGAGACAAAAGTTTCATATTCAATCCAATAGAAGATGTACATAAGCCATGCAAGAACAAAGATGAATTGACAGATTTATTTAAGAAGTCAAATTCAGTCGAAGTCGAGACAATTTCTGATCCAAGGAGGAGTATTGAAAATACGTCTCAGAAATAAAGTAGGAATAGATACTTTTAGTACTTTTTAATTATTAGAGCCCAATGTGACTTAGGAATTAGTTTTCCCTTTATTATTTGAATAAGAATTAGTTATCTCAATTTAAATTGGAGTGTAGTTATAAATTTAGCTATAAATACATGTTTTGAGTTATTAATAAAATAATTTCCTTTAACAATACTATTGTCGTATTTTATTTTTCTCCAACTATTTCTCTGTTACTTCTCCTATATCAAAGATAAAAATCAACACCTTCAAAAAATAATCCACTAAATCAATCAACACCTTCAAAAAATAACCCACTAAATCACATTTATATATACACGCGTACAAATAAATCCTAAGCCCAAAAACATACAGGTCCATACTGTAATACCCCGTACTCTTCCTAGTGCAATTTAGCTCATAATGTATGGCATAATAGTCCTAAGATCTCAAAAAAATTTAGCTAAGTGTTGAAGACTTAGTCTCATTTTTGGCCTCAAAGCTTTGATAATTTTATTCTCGACCTTCTCGACCCCAAAAGTTGATTTCTAAGTTAATTCATGATCAGGATTGTCTATAATTCATTTCGGGCGAGTTTTGGATTTTTTGGACGATGTTTGAGTCATGTTTGGGTGGCCAAAAAAGTAAACCAACGCGATATGGCCGCGTCACGTTGGGTGCCGCGTTGGCAGCAGCTACGCGGCGCGTCTCTAATCGTGTTACTGGGCATGTTTCTAGCTTAATAAATTCGGGTCTAGAAGGGTATTTCAATCTTTTTTCCTCACTTTAACATAGGATTTAGGTCCCAAAACAACATTATTGCCTTATTTTTTCACAATCCTCTCAAAATCAAAAACATTTCCTCTCAAGAACAAACCCTAGCCCCTTCAACATTCAAGATCAATTCTCAATAAATTCACCAAGAACTTCCAAGACTTCTTCAATTAAGGTATGCTAGATGTTCATTCATGGATCCTTTTCATCCATGAAGTTCAAGAACCCAATTTCAAGTTTAAATTATGGTATTTATATGTATTTATGAATTGTATCATGAACTTCCATGAATTTTTAATTTTTATATTATGTCTACATGTGTTCTTGTTGGGATTAGCCTTTGATCCGTTTGGAGGATGATATTTGCATGTTAAGTCCTAAACCCATGATTTTAGTATTGAAATTATGTTACAACCATATGTTTAAAACTATCTCCATGCTTTAACTCATGACCCTAATGTGTTTGATGAATTACCTCATAGATGAATTTGAACAATGACTATTTATGATGTCCTCTAAATCGCACTATGGTTTCAAATGCTCTCATCTATTCTTATTGATATTGCTATCGAGTCCTGGGGTTTTGATACCCGAAAACTTAGTTGCTTACTTAGTCTTGGTATTGCCAGTATGATTTCAGATATAGCATTATCAGTTCAGTCAGTACATCATGTCAATAAGCTTAGTTCAGTTCATTTAGGAGTAGGACTTGCACCGATAGAACCCAAGGATGAGGGCTCACCTGCCAGTTTAGGGTGTGACCTTTAGTAGCAATCCATGCATTCCAGAACTACATAGCCAGCGTAGGTTGAGAGATTAACCTGCTAGTTAAGGGTTGACACATATCTCATTAGGGCCCTGCCAGTTAAGGGTGAACCTTAGTCCTTCAGGACAACACTTTAGTAGATCCATATAGCCAGTGTTAGTCCCATGGCATGGTACTGACGCCTTTCCAATCGGGGTTACAAGGTTGGACCCCAATTAGCTCATTTTAGGGCATGTCAGCATGATAGCTCCCACAGTCTTAGTCCAGTATTCAGTCTAGTACTTAGTTTCAGGTTTGCTTGACCATGGCATACAGTCATTTGTTGTATAGTTCAGTATTTTAGTATTTCTTGATCATGCATTCTCAGATTTTACAACTTTCATGCATTCTCACTCAGTACTTCATGTTATTCATTCAGTTAGTTATTGCTCATGCACATGAACCCATGCATAATAGCCTAACCCCATTTAGCATACCAGTACATTCAAAGTACTGACCATAGACTCGTTTCTTGTGCTATGATGTCTCATATTATAAGTTCGGATGCTCAGGTTCCTGACCACGCCTAGACCTCCCAGTGCATCAGCAGCAGTAGCAGTGGTGAGTCCTCATGTTCCGAGGACCGTTTATATTTATTTCGGTTTAGTACAGTAGTCAGTCGGAGTTAGTTGGGGACTTGTCCCATCAACTCCACAGTCAGTCAGTTAGAGGCTTTCAGACATTTTCAGTTAGTTATTCAGTTATCAGTTATTATTGATAGTCTTACAGTATTGTTTTCACACAAATGTTTTTGGTATTTTGATTCAGTATTGTTTCGTATTTAAAACCTTATGGCATTTTCAGTTAAATTTTGCATATATTCTCTGTTGTTTTATTCAGTGCTCACAATAGGTACCAACATGGGTTAGCTGGTGGTCCTTCAGGGACATAGGCACCGTGTGGCATCTAGGGTGTACTCTCGGGATGTTACACATACTCGGCCCGATCCCTCTACTACCACCATACAGGAACGATCTACGAAGTGCTAAAATAGTCCACAACACAAGGAGAAACTGAGAGAAAGATAGAGACAAGTCACGACAACAACACAAATACACGAGATAAAAAAGACAAGATACAAATATACAAAGTAAAATAAGATAAGGGATAGGCAAGATGACATAAGATCTTACAAAACAATGGGAATCAACACGTGTATTGAACGAAGAGACCCTCAAATTCACAATAACCAACGAAGAGACCCTCAAAGTCACAATAACCAAACACCAATCTTCTTATGGTGTCTGCTAAGAGAATCAACTCACCTCAAAAACCACCGTTTCTAAGCAAATGTCAATATTGGCTTTTTTAAGCCCTTACCTACAATAGTTTTTCCAGGCCCTAACTAAGACTACACTAAGGTGTTCTATTCTCAAAGAGAGGGCTTTCAATGTTTTAATATTTCATCATTCATACAACTAACTAGCAAATGAACTAATAGAACCTATTTATAGTCTAACTTATTACATAAGAAAATGACCACAATACCCTTAATGAAAAGGGGTGGTCATGAAGTGTTACTTGGACAAGGCTAAGTAACCAAAATGTCCTTAATGAAGGCCCAAAACCATGAGTCCTCGATCTCTAATGCTCCAAGCAATCTTTCACACGTGGATTGCTCTTTGGTGTACTCAAATCGGCCCCTCCATGTAGGATCTCGTTTCCTTAATGTAACCAAAGCTTGATGGCCCACGTACTGACTTCGAATGATGTCATTGAAAGCTAAAGTGACCATTTGAATCGTATCATCCTCCCCTTCTTGAAAAGGATTCGACCTCAAATCCAAACCTTGCAAAACCAAAGATAGGACACACAAATACAAACTCCTCATGGCATGGGGGTTAGGAAAAGCACGACAAATCACCTCAACATGCCAAGGTTGCACATATTTAGAATATAACCAAGGATCCTTTGAACTAAATATTTCATAATTAATGAAAAATGCACAAAGAATTTGGCTATAGAATTCACAAAAAATGATACTTTTATTGTCTTGTAAACCAAGCAACAATTGGGTGCACCATCATCACCAATTCTATTTTTGGCACTGGGGTCAAACGGGAAGAGTGGCCATAGACCGGGTCTAGACAACACTCCCTTTTACCATGGTCTCCACCCAAAATAAATGGCATACTCTCTATAATAGCATACATATTATCCAGAGCAAATAGAAAGTAGAGAAAGGTATCACTCAAGTTGACTTCTACTAAGGTGCGCTCAGGTGTGTACTCACTACTAGTTTCACAATCATCACCATAAGTACTCTCAACAATAAAGTCACACAAAGTAGAAGGAGAAGTAGTTTCCAAAACCACACATCCCTTACCTTTAAGAGTACTCTCATCTTCCAAGAAGAGATTTTCATCTTTAGGAGGAATGTTGTCACACCATAGTGGGTTAGCATATCGACTATAGCTTCTAAGGCAAGCTATACCATCATTTCCACCATTAGGTTCATTAGGAGTTGTTATATCATCTTCAAATAAGACATTATACCTTAAGAGAGCATGATCTATTTCACGGGAAGATTCGGAACAAACACGTTCATCACTCTCTAAAAGATCAATATCAAGTTTAAAAGAGATTTCAAATGCAAGACTATTCCAAGAATAGCTCTCGGGTTCACTCCTATTCCTTTGTTTAATATTTTCAACATCATCACACACTTGAGATTTATTAATCACATCACACACATCCTCAAGTAGTGGACAATTTTCACATAAAAGTTGATCAACATAAATTTCACAAGACAATGTACTTTTATTCAACACAATGGTTTTAACACTAGGTGGACATAAATCGATCTTATAAGAAGAGTCGATTCGGTCATCAATAAGATCAATTAGTGTATCCACACTCACAACAAGTACATCATCATCAAGTGGGAAATAAATAATAGACTCACATATAGGCAAGCTATAACTCACACTCAATGGGCTACTAGCCACATAATTATCATTCACATGCACAAAAGTGTAAGGGTTAGTTATTTTACCTTGACGTTCATGAGTATGTTCGTCTTTACGTCGGTGTGAATGTCCATCACAAGATTGGGCAGCAGAAAGCTCTTATCGCAAGTTGTTTAGACAATTGGATTTTGAGGGAAGAGTTTGGGTAAAAATTAGCGTATGATTTTAATGTGTTGTTTCATATCTTCAAGATCGTCATGGAAGCGATCACACGTGGCCTTGAAATTATGTGCAGCCATGGTACCTAGTAAAAAAAAGACAACAACAAATAAAATAAAACAAAAAGATCCTTACCAACACTCGAGACACTCACCTTTGTGATTCTCACAATTGGAGCGCAAATATTGAAAGTTGCTTATACTCTGGTAGTCAATAAGATGTCAATCCTACTTGGCAGCCAAAATGGATTCTTATTTTGATTGACTCAAGACACAAAACAAA
Source organism: Capsicum annuum (assembly GCF_002878395.1). NCBI lineage: Eukaryota > Viridiplantae > Streptophyta > Magnoliopsida > Solanales > Solanaceae > Capsicum > Capsicum annuum. Next base: position 15,318,414 of record NC_061113.1, on the reverse strand, counting down.
TTCACTTATGAACTTGAAATAAAGAAGTTACTACGAGTTACAAAGGAGAAAAATACACAAATAACGAAGACACGAAAGAAACATATTCAAAAACTAATTTACAACTTAGTAGGTATTTACTAGTTGCCAATTAGTATAAGAATAAAAAAAATAAAACTAAGAATAAACAATAAGAAACTAAGAATCCAAGATTTTGAGCCCTAAGTGCCGGTATTGTACAAAAATTAGTGATGTGGCGGTCTAGGATTGGTTGCGGTTTTTGAAAGGTTCTTATTTTTCCAACTTTAAAATTTTGGTTTAATTTTCAATTCTTGCAGAAGTGTATTTCGGCCTTGGGGAAGAAAAATATCAAGATTGAAGCCCTTTTTCACATTCAAAAAGGTTTGACTTGTCTTACATCTTTTGGGCAAGACACCTTTTTGAAGGGTTGGTGGCCCTTTCCTCTTTTGGACACCTAGAAAAGTGTTTTTTCCCTCTTTTAGTACCAAGTCTTTTGTAGATCTTTTTGTCCCCCTTCCCTTTTGGTAGGTCTTTGAGATTTGTTTTAAAAACTATCAAAGGCCTCACTTCTTTCCACTTGTCTTTTGGATCAAACAACACTATTGAAGAGCTTTTTTGCAACTAGACATGAAGATAGTCTAGAACAACAAGAACTTTCAATAGAAGTTTAAAAACCTAGCCTCACGTTGAACCTCCAACAATCAACAACACATTTTTCAAGCTTAAAACCCACAACAAAATACTAAGAACACGAGCTCAAACCACCTTCAAGTTTTGGTCCACACAACAACACCAACAATGTTTAAGTTCTTGAAACCGAAACAACAATACCAACAACAATGTTCAAGCTCAACTTGGATCTAGACTCAAGGGTGTTCGTGAAAACGAAACTAACACTTAGAAACAACTAAGACAATCAAAACACACCTAAATTTAGACACAAATCTTGGCCAAAACAACAACAACAACAACAACAACACAATTTCGGCCAAGAACAAAAAAAATGGACAGATTTGCCTCTTTTTAATTTTTCAGTTTTCTAATACTTTTTTTTTATTTTCAAGTTTACGAGCCCAAGATTGATCTTGTGGGAACAAGATCAATCCACGCTTTGATACCAAATGATACAGGAACGATCTACGAAGTGCTAAAATAGTCCACAACACAAGGAGAAATTGAGAGCAAGATAGAGACAAGTCATGGCAACAACGCAAATACACGAGATAAAAAAGGCAAGATACAAATATACAAAGTGAAATAAGATAAGGGATAGGCAAGATGACATAAGATCTTATGAAACAATGGGAATCAACACGTGTATTAAACATAGAGACCCTCAAAGTCTCAATAATCAAACACCAATCTTCTTACGCTGACTACTAAGAGAATCAACTCACCTCAAAAACCACCGTTTCTAAGCAAATATAAATATTGGATTTTCTAAGCCCTAAACTACAATAGCTTTTCCAAGCCCTAACTAAGACTACACTAAGGTGTTCTATTCTCAAAGAGAGGACTTTCAATGTTTCAATATTTCATCATTCATAAAACTAACTAGCAAATGAACTAATAGAACCTATTTATAGTCTAACTTATTACATAAGAAAATGACCACAATACCCTTAATGAAAAGGGGTGGTCATAGAGTCCTCAATCTTCAATGCTCCAAGCAATCTTTCACATGTGGGATTGCTCTTTGGTGTACTCAAATCGGGCCCTCCATGTCGGATCCCGTTTCCTTAATGTGACCAAAGCTTGATGCCCCACATACTGACTTCGGATGATGTCATTGAAAGCTAAGGCGGCCATTTGAATCGTATCAACAGACCGCCCCCAAAAAAAAATCTCGAACATGGGTCGCACCGCGAACTTTTCAGGACGGATCAACAAAATTTGGGTCACAAACTCTAATCTATGTTGCTTGAATTCTTCAAAAATGTCAATTGGTACGTGTCGGATTCGCCAAAGCTAGTGTATTTTTGGAGAATCCGACACGGTGCAGCATTGAAAGTGAAGAGTCCGCTCAACTTAGACTAACATTAATCATAAGATGCATTTATGCTAGTAGCTCATTGAGTAAACAAGAAGGAAATACAAGAAATTCTCTTCTTAAGATTCCTCTCTCCTTCTGAAGGAACTGCCTAAAGGAGCAGAAGGTTTATGACTGACAGATGTATTTCATACTTACAAAATGTTATTTTCTCCCTCTCCGTTGTCCAAAAACTACCCTTCTAGTGAATTCAGACTCGTGTCAAAGGGTGTGCATCTTAATCCTAGTCATCTCTTCAGAACTATGTGTGACCAAAGTGAGAAAACATACAGACTACTTTTGCAAGAAAGGCCTTGACGGAACTCTTGCATTGCTGCATTACAAGTTCTTGTCACAGAAATGGAGAAATTCATAACAAAATGCATATTAGAACAAATAATTGAGCCGTGATGTACAATTAGCAAATATAACATACTGTAATTAAAGTTTCATAAATATTGATATATGCATTTCTAATTTACACAGAATTTAGTACTTGAATTTATAACCTAAGTACAAAAATGTTTCTTATTAAATTTCGATCTGTTACACATTATATTTTCCATGCTAAAAAGAATTGGTGCCTTGTTACTGTCTTGTTTATGTTATTTGTCGTGGATATTATTCTTATTGAGTGTTATTTTCTCACACATTAGTTAAGAATCTTGTTACAGTCTTGTTTTTGTCATTTGTCTTGGATATTATTGCTGTGGGTTATTATTTTCTCAACACATTAGTTAAGAGTGGTAATATTTTTTTTGTTTTGTTTTGCTTATCCACCTTCTTGTTTTGGGTATATCAGTGGGGTCAAGAATGACAGCGGGCGCAGACAGTGACCAGTGAAAGGGACTAAAACTATTTATATCCTCTTCTTTTTTTTGTGGATAGGAATGATAGTGTTGTGCATAAAGAGTAAGTAGTATTTATAGTATCCTGTGCTACCCATTGGGTTCTAAGAACCTCTGGAAGTTACCTGTTTATAACATTCCAGCAAAGAAGATGGGAGTCTCTGACACTGATGATTATCAGGCCACAATTCAGAAAAGTCATGCCAGAATGGGTGACCTTAAAGCCTTTGATGATACTAAGGCTGGGGTTAAAGGGCTTGTTGACGCTGGAATCACCAAAGTACCTGAAATATTCATTCTACCACCAAAAAACAGGCCAGAATCCTTGGATAGATGTGGGTCACCGTTCATTTTTCCAATGATAGACCTTGAAGGCATGGATGAAGACCCAATCAAGCATAAAGAGATTGTGGACAAAGTTCAAGATGCATCGGGGACATGGGGTTTCTTCCAAGTGGTTAATCATGAAATTCCAACTTCTGTCCTTGGAGAAATGTTGCGAGGAACATGAGAGTTTTTTGAGCAAGATATCAAGGTTAAGAGACAGTATTACACTCGAGATATCACGAGAAAGGTGGCTCACATTAGCAATTTTGATTTGTATAGCCCTTCTGTTCCAGCTGCAAATTGGAGGGACTCCATTTTCTTTTCAATGGCTCCTAATCCTCCCAGTCCAGAAGAATTTCCAAGACCATGCAGGTATATGTTCTGAGGATGAATTAGAAAATCAACCAACCTCATTTATTAACCTAGTAACTAAATACTATGTATTGTGTAGTGACAAAAATCAAGAATAAACCATTAAAATGTTGGCATTGTTATATGTTTCGTTGCAATTGAGTTACGCTGACTCTGAGGGTAAGTTTTGATAAATACTAGTTGGGAAAAGTAAGAAAATTTAACTAGAAATCCGGACCCAGAGAGCCAATCAAGCATAGCATTTCTCTTTTAATACTGATATGTGCTGTTCATTAATTTTATGAAATTGCTGCAGGGAAATACTATGGACTACTCTAAGCATATGATGGAATTGGGCAAATCCTTGTTTGAATTATTGTCTGAGGGTTTAGGCCTCACTCCATCTCATCTCAATGATAGTGATTGCACGGAGGGGCTCAGTGTTTTGGGCCATTATTATCCAGCATGCCCTCAGCCAGAACTCGCCATTGGCACCAGTAAACATTCTGACAATGATTTTATCACAGTGCTTCTACAAGATCATATCGGCGGACTACAAGTGCTTCACCAGAATCAGTGGGTGGATGTTCCTCCTACACCTGGTGCTCTTGTGGTGAACATCGGAGATCTTCTGTAGGCTAGTAGTCTTTTTCTTTTCGATCCTTATATCTGTTAGAGTGGGTAAAAAGTCCCACATTAGTTGGGGAATAGGTCCAACTAATGAGCTAGCTTAGTGGGTAATCCTCCTCACCCCATGAGCTAGCTTTTGAAGTTGAGTTAGGTCCAAGATCCATTCTTGACAATATCTACTCAATAAGAATGAATGTAATACCTTATTTGGTATTGATACTAGTTGTGCTTATTTTTGCTGGTTTTTTTGCAGCTCATATCAAATGACAAGTATTTAAGTGTTGAGCACCGAGTATTGGCAAATAAAGTTGGACCAAGAATATCAGTTGCATGCTTCTTCCTTACAGGTCCATTGCCATCTTCTAAGCTTTATGGACCAATTACTGTATTGTTGTCAGAAGATAATCCTCCAAAATATCGCGCAACCACAGTGGAAGACTACACTCATTACTTCCGTAAAAAGGGCCTGGATGGAGCTTCTGCATTGTTGCATTTCAAGATATAATCACAGCAATGGAACAATGAAAGTATGATGAGTAATAAGAATTTAACTTTTGATGTATCTTATGCTGAAGGTTTATATATGTTGAAACATCAACTGTTATGATCTTTGCAAGATCGTCCTCGTGAATGATCAGGCTGGCAAAGTTTTTCTATTTGTTATATTGTCTATTCTGGTCCGAAATAAATGATTGTCAATTAAATACATGTAGCATTGGATAAAATGTTTGTTTTTGTTCTATTTATCTTTTTTTTTTTTCTTTTTTTTGTAAATATAGTGTGGTGTGACTACTGCTAGTGAGTAACGAAAATTAGTTTCAAATTCTGGAGCTAAAACTTGTATAAACGAAAAGGAAATACAAGATGATGAGTTCAGGTGCCTCCTAGCATCGTGAATTTTGATGATTGACAAACCTGATGAGAGCACCTGGTATGCAATGCTATCTTCCCTACAAGTTTGTTACACGAAATCTGTCTCCGTACTGCTTTGTATCAGTAGTAAATGGAAGTAGGGCTGAGGTGCACCGCACTGGTCCTCCCCTGTCCTCCAATGAGAATCAATTAAGGCTTTTCTCTCCCGTCACCCCTCATATATACATATATACACATCATTACATTGGAAGAAAACCTAGTTTTTGCAAAAAACAAAAGGAGCTTATTCTCTTCTGCAAAAGCTACCGTTCTGAGCTATTGAAAACAAAGCTTCAACAACCGGGAAACCATTCTGCTCATGGTGAAAAGTGTCCCTGCTTGAGTCTTTGTAATTTCATTTTTAACATTGTAAACCCACTCCTCTTCAAGAGATCAGTGTAGGTATTTGATTTTCCTTTTTCTTTTCTACTTGTGGGTGTTAGCTAGATTTAGCTGACAGAGTCTTTGTAATGGAGTTATTGTGATGAGGGATTGCAATAGAGTTATTGCAAGGGATTAGGGATTGTTAAACTGATGCATTACAATGCTCTCACACACACGGAAACCATTGAAGCAGAGAAGAGAAGAAAGGAAAGAGCTAAGATATTGTTATTCAAGTGGTGAGAGTATACAATGAGAGAGGCATGGTTGCTATTTATAGGCTCACATGTATGTCACATGAGCTTCTAGAACATTCCTAACTAACTCTAACAACTTGGATAACTAATCTAATCAGCAAACACTAACTTGGTGCCTCCACTAACTTCACTAACTAACTTGGCTAATCAACCTTTTATCAATGTAACAGTAAAAACCTAAAAACAGTAAAAAATCTCAGAAAAGTGATCAATAACTATTACATTTTAACAGGGATTAAGAGGTTAATTTCTAGATTACATAAGATTGTAATCTGAATTTTGCTTGGCGCTAGTGAAGCAGTTGAGAAATCCCATTGAGGAAGGTCGTGGTTTTACTCCCTTGATCAAGGAAGTTTACCCGTAAACATCCTGTGTCCTACTTTACTGCTGTTTACTTCCTGTTCTTGAGATAACTTGTCTTTATAGCTTAGCCACCAGGTTGAGAAACAGGTCCTTAGTACTGTGGTGGACTCATATTAGCTTTCACAAGATATTCTCTTCTCAAGATTTGAGCAAAGAAATGCCTAAAGGAACAGAAAGTTTATGAATGATAGATGCACTCCATACTTATTAAAATGTTATTTTCTCCCTTTTAACGAAATTCAGACTCGTGTCAAAGGGTTTGCGTCTCAATCCTTGTCATCCCTGTCGAACTATATGTCGTCACCTTATGTAGAAGCTTAAGCCTAGTCATCTTTGTTGAACTTCTTGTGACCATCTCTTCTAAATGTGTTAAAATTTCAAGGGAAGAAAACATATATTAATTCAATCTTATATTAGCATGCCTACTTGTGCTAACCTGATCATTTTCTTGGGCCATGCATGTGGAAGTACCTTTTGGTACTGGCTGACAGTGAGACATGAAACTAGGAGTTCTATATGACTGACCACCTCATTTAATACATCTAAGTTGTTACAGTAGGAATCCTGTTTTTTTCATTCAATAATGTCTTAACAATTTCAAAAGATATGAACTATTCTGAGATGCTTGCCACTACCTTCTATTTCTATTAATCTCTTAGACCTGTTCTTGGAAAACCGATATAGTTTGTATGTCTTTTTTTAATAAGTAATTATGTGTACATATACATACATATACACGTCTTATACATTCTAGGTTTGTTGCTTGTCTGAGGTGTTATCCAGCTTGAATGATGTCCTTGTCATCCAAAAGTGGGTAATGCCGCTCCCTCTCTAACTTCAGAGCTTGTAATTGTGACATTCAAACGTGTCAACCAACTCAGTGTCTAAAATTATTATTGATAAAAGAGATATATCTTGTAATTGTGACATTAAAATGTGTACTTGCAGCTTGCAAACCAATTTTTCCTTTCCTAGACTTAATTCCACATGTTGTTATTCATCTTCTCTTTTTTCTAGATTTGATATATATATATTTTTTATAGTTCTCTTGTAGTCATAGAAATCAAAGTACATTAGAACATCAAATTGAAGTATTTCTCATCCAAGTTAGGAGACTATCATAGCAAAAAAAGATGGTAGTCTCTAGCACAGATGATTTTGAGTCCAGAGTTCAGGAAAGTTATGGCAAAATGAGTGACTTATAAGCCTTTGATGATACTAAGGCGGGCGTCAAAAATCTTGTTGATGCTGGAATCACTAAAGTACCTAAAACAAACTCAAATATGCTGTATTCTTGAATATTGTTTTGCTGATTACTAGTTTTTAATGAGTTATGCCTATTGTCAGTAAAAACAAGCTCCACAACTACAATTAGCTAAGATCATGAAAGATCGTACATGAATTAATTACCTAGTTCATGTCTTAGGAAATTAATCATAAGATGCATGCACGCTAGTAGCTCATTGACAGTAACTCTAACCACTATTTAATTTAGGAAATATGTGCAGTAAAACTCATCAGCCCTTGATAACCTCAGGAGCGCGCTCGACTTGTTTATTACAGAAGGTAAAATGAGCACAAATGGTTAAATTATTGATTGATTTTCAAAACTGAACAAATATAGTTGAACGTCTAGTTTAGTAACATCCCAAGTAAAGATAGACAAAGAGAGTAAACAAAAGGGTTATTTAATGGTACTCATGGATATGTGGTGTGCATAAAGAAGAGAAGAAAAGGCAGAGGCAGATTGACTTTGGAAAAATTCAAAGAGGTGACTTTCCAGTTTTTGTTTTTTTTTTTTAATTATTATTATTATTAAGAATAACCTATCTATGTGACCATCTCACTCAACGCAATCAAAATCACTGAGAGCGGCAAATATTCTCTCAATTTTGCGATTTAAAGTGATATATTCTTCGTTAAAAAAGTGGTGCATATGTGCCCCATCATCTACCACTTAATGTATATTTACCAATTTTTTATTTATTTGATCAGATTTACAGAGTACGTGAATGTTATCTACTAGGAAAAATGATTTGACTTGCCTAATGTGATTATAACTCTTTAATTTTGTTGTAATTGTACATTTATTATTGTTTGTTTGGATTTCTTGATGATATGAACAAGAAATTCTTTGAAGAAAATAATTTGAATTTTTTTTCTCGTTGTAGCTTTTAGATATCATGTTATGTCAATAGCCTGGACTCTTTGTTAAATAGACCTTTTAAGTCTATTTTTTAATTAAATGGTCCATAAGTTTTTTTTATTTAGGGAGATGACCCATGACAGATCTATTATCTGTCCGACAGATATATAGACAGATCGATTATTAATCCGACAGATCGATTATCGATCCGACTTATATATAGACAGATCGATTATGTCACGATCCAAACCGAGGCCCTAATCGCGACGGGCATCCCGAACCATGAAGGCCCGAGTGCCCCTTCTAATTGGCAATCATATGCATAATTCATATACTATAAAGGAAATGCGGAAAACATAACAAAACGGAAACATGGTCATTCTCTTACTTCAACTAATCCATACAAATATGAGTTCATAAGTATTCAGAAAACATTTAATACCAGTCTGCGAAATCTCTAACAATACGAAAACAACATCTGTCTGTGACCGAGACAAGGCCTCGGGTCGGACCATGATCTAAAAGCAAATGACATTGTCCCATAACAAGGCCTTCTGAAATAAGGAAGGCACACCAACTGCAAACTCTGACAAACCAATCTACTACTTAGCGGGACCTCGGGACTGTGCCTCAGATCCTGAAATAGAGGGGGTCAATACAAATGTACTGGTATGTGAAACAACCCAAACAACCCAAAATAACATGTTTTTATACAAAATAGGTGAGAGCATTTCATAATATCAGTGAACATAATACAAGTAAAAATACATGGGCATATTTTAGTGCACTTCAAAACAATTCTTGACAACTTTGACTCACTCTTTGTTATTCTTCTAATCTAGTCGGTACACCCTACAAATCTGTAATTTCACGAGCTATGTGGAACCTGTCCTTGACTCGGCGGCCAAGCCTCCAATCCAAGTAGCCGCCAGGATTGGAGTGGTGATCCCCCCATGTGAGCACACTGCAAGGAATTCTCCCATGTGAGATGTCCTAAATGTCAATATATCATAAGTCCCGCATCGGTAATTACGGTTTCCAGCGATGAGCCCCTACACTCAAACGTCTTCTTCGGGTAACTAACTAGCTCTCTTAAACTCAATTTTTAGTTTTTTAAAGTCATGCTCCATACTTTCTGTCACGATCCGAACCAGGGCCCTGACCGTGACAGACATCCCGAACCATGAAGGCCCGAGAGCCCTTCTAACTTGTAATCATATATACCATTCATATACAAATAGGAAATGCGGAAAAATACATAATGAAACGGAATCATGGTCATAAGTCTGAATTCAATTTATAATATAGAAAGTAAAGCCCAACAATAACTAGATAATGTCTGAACCAATCTGCGAAATCTCTACTACATGATCAAATCAAAGCTGTATGAAAACTGGGACAAGGCCCCCAGTAGACCAAAATCATAATAAATGATAAATGACTGAAAACAACTAGGCCTTCTGAAATATAGAAAGCTCACCAACTGAACTCTGCACTTCTGCCAGAAGAAATCTACTTCTTATCAGGACCTCAAGATTAAGCCTCAGAACCTAGGAGGGTAGGGGGTCAATACAATTGTACTGGTACACAGAGCAATCCAAAATAATGTATTTATATATAACATAAGTGAGAGCAATTCATAAAACATTTTACATATAATATATGGAAACACATGGGCACATTTTAAAGACTTTGAAACATTTCTTTGAAACCATGACTCACTCTTTGTCTTACTTCTGAGATAGATGGTACACCTTATAATCTGTAATTCTACGAGTTATATGGAATCCGCTCTTGACTCGGCGGCCAAGCCCCCAATCCAAGTTTGCCACAAGGATTGGAGTATCTATAAGGGGACACGCAAGATCACATAGCAGGGTACCAAAATCCCCAATCAAATCAATATGTCATGGTAGTGCACAAGATCACAAAGCAGGGCTCCTAACCATAGTCCCAATTTGGGACGACATGAATCAAGGTACACAAGATCACAAAGCATGGTACCATAATCCTATATCGGTAAATCACGGTTTCTAGCATAGAGTCCTGCAACTCGTACTTTCTTTGGGTAACCATCTAACTCTCTTTAAGCCCATTTTTAAACCTTTTCTTAAACATGCATCTTTCAGAATTCATAATTTGAAAATCTGATTTCAAACATGTGTTCTATTCTGTTCTGAATTACTATGGCTTTAACTGAGTTGGTGTCATCACACCAAGACTTGCAAGTCCTACTTCTGAGCCATATTGAACCATGCATGATTATTTCATTAAAATATAATTCAGACCATCCAAGCATGCAAATAGTATAAGAGATTTCATGTTCCTAAAACTATGCAAAAATCTCATTCTTCCAATAAATATGTGGTGGTCATGTAATCTTTGACAAACCATGCAAATCTTCTCATTATATATTTATATTCAACATTGGTCAACATAAACATCCCTCTCTTTTGAAATTAAAACCATAATTCAATCATAGCATTAATCAAGATATTTCATATCATGCTTTTCAAGATGCATTCAAAACAGTCCATAGAATATGAGAAGTAAAGAAAAATCATAACAAGAGAGGGATTCTTTAGGATTCATGCTCTTAATTGTATATTCATCCTTAAACACATGCATACATATATATAGAGTTTCAAATCAATTTGGGGGAAGGCCTAAAGACCAAAACAATACTGATCAAGGCTTCTAAAACATGCTAGTAATCATACATTCATAACCCCTTTCTTAAAAATCATGATTTCTAAACCATTAGCATGAATTAAAGATGGGTTTTTTGCCCATGAAATTTTAGAAAAACTCCACATACCTTAATTTATGACTCTTGAATGAACTCGTGCTTTATGGATGCTATTCGAACAATTGATGGGTGTTTCTTGTAGCCCTCGCAATGGGGATTTCAAATCTTGAAGAATTATTGAAAATCCATGGTGAAATCTTAAGATTTTGATCTTTGGGTTGAAATACTAAGGAGTATTCTTGGTGATTTTGGGTGAAAATAACCTTATTTTGGTGTTTGGGGGATTTAATCCCGTGTTATGACTGAATAGGGGGTGAAAAATACCACTTTTTTTATCTAAAAATGTGAAAATAGATTTTGGTGAAAATTGATATTGTTGGAAAGCTAATTCAAAGAGATTTTATTTGATATATAGGTGGCTCTGTAATTCGTTATATACAAAGAGTTATGGTCAATTGAAGTTGACCCAAGTTTCGACGCTCACTCAAACTCGAACGATAGGAAAGCTTTCAACTCGTCCTTGAGTTAGGGGACCTCTATGATCTCAATTCATGCTCAAATAGGTTCCCACACTACATAATTGATTAACATGTCAAATTTGCATAGGATTTATGGCTTTTGGATCATCTACGCATAGAAATGACAGTTTTTCAAAAATGCGGGGTGTTACACTTTCAAAACGGTCAATAGTACTTATTCTGTCAAGGGCATGTCATCACCGGGTATCGTCATACCCTGACTTGCAAGTCAATCAATTCACATCATATCATATCTTAGCCCCTTTTCACTTATTATCATGTTAATGATCACCCTTAGTTTTTAAACATCAAGTGAGAGAGAGTTATGCAATAGATTTTCATTTGAGTTTACATCAAAACACTCTTCTCTCAATAGTACAATCATAAGGTGTCCATATCATGTTTAAGTATTTCTCTTTAACTTATAATAATTAAGTATTTCTCTAAATTTAATTACTAATATTTTATGTTGTTATTTAATACTAATAAAGTAGTTGCCGAGCTTGTTTTTACGGACAACAGGGAGGGAATTATGTTGTTATTCCTCCTTGCGTTCAACTGCGTTCCAGTCAGCAAGTTAGAGCTTCTAAGGCAAAGAATTGGTATTTGCATTTCATAAAGCAAGGAGGAGTGTTGAAAGTTGCTTTAAGAATGCATCCTATTTTTGTTTTACTTAGAAATTCTAGCCAAATTGGGATTCCATATGTTAATTTAGGTAGAAATAGGTTATTTCTTTTATAGTAGGTTTGTCCTATTTTTAGTTATAATAGCAACTATTTAAGTTGCTAGTTGGTGATCAATAATATATGCCTTTCACCAGAAAAAATTAACCTCTCTGCATAATCTCTTCTTTAAACTCCATCTCTGTTTCAGCGGCTAGCTTTTGAATTTAATCCCTGCGTTATTTTCCTTTAATGGTTTTAAACCAACAATAACCCCTATTTGCAGTTTGAGTTTCTAGGCTACTACCTAGCAGAGTTAAGTTTATTGGATTACAACTGTATAAAATTCTAGCCTTCTTTGGTAGCTACCGCTATAGTTAAAGAACGTTATAACAAAATGACGTTATAGAGAGGTCTAATGTATTGTGTAAAGGAGAAATATTTTAATGATACTAATAGTGTTGGATTGCCCTTAAATTGCAGAATTTAAGCCAAATGAAAATTTAACCACCTTCTTCCTCCATCACCTCCAAAAATGAAAGTTACACATCTCAGTTGGGAACAACAAAAGAAAAAGGTAACAACTCAACCATCTAATAAATTTAGGGTGTGTCGCAGGCATTTTGGTCATAGTTTAAGGTCTACTTACATTTTTTTCCTATTAACAATATGTCAATATCCTATAATTGTTAGTGTTGTCACTTTCATTAGTTGTTGTATGCTTATAATCTATAGAGGTTTGATTTACTTTTATAAAGATGCCTTATATTTGTCAATTTTCTCCTGTTGTTGCTTATGCAGTAAGTATCTTCTTAATGCTTCTTGTGTCATGGAAGAGTAATTCAATCAAACTTTTACTTGTTATAGTTAATCCTCTAAGAGTGATAAAACATACTTGTGCTGTTTGGTAAAAACAAAAAAGAACTAAGAATTATTATAATTTAGGGAGACGATCTGACGAATGGTATAAAAAATATATAGGTGTAGCTTATCGGTATGAACTGATTTGTTGAAGCAAGTTGCTTCAAAAAGAAATTTGAGACAGTTTTTTGCAAATTTCTTTATGCTCAGAGCTGGTGAAATAGTTTTAAGTGTTCAAGTTCTGCCCAAAAGGTTAATTTTTTCTTTTGTTTGTATATATGGTAGATGTTGAATCCTTTTGTCTTCTTTGTGTACCTACTTTTTATACTTTGAATTGGAATTCTCTTAGTAACAATCATTCCTTGTTCTTCATTAGCAAAAGAATTATAGCGGGTTTGTGCTCGAAAAAAGAACAATTAAAATTGCAAGTCTAGTATCTAATATTTATGATATTGCAGCAACCTAACAAGAAGAAAAGAATTATCAGTAATACGGAGGAAAAGAGAGGTAATACAGAGGAGGAGAAAGGAAATTATGCAAATAGTGCCTACTTCAATAAGCTATCTGCTGATGCTATAACCTCTCTTTTGCTAAGATGCTTCATCAAGTCATTGTCCATGATAAGGTGCACATCCAAGTTGTGGAATGACTTCATTATTAGTCCTTCGTTTCTTCATTCTCACCTCAGACAATCAACAGAAAATGGCCCCCAACTTCTTAGAACTTCTTGCACCGGTCAGAAAGGTCCAGGCTGCGATTTGTTTCAGTTGACATGGATGGAAGCAAGGAGGAGTTATACACCGTCACAATTCCTGATGGGCAACTTGTTTGCAGCAAAATGCAAGTATGTTATGGTTTGGTTTGCCTTAAAACGGATTATCATCGTATTTATTTGTCCAATCCTGCCACGCAACAACTGTGTGAACTGTCGAAATGTTCACCTTCTGCTACCCCTGGATATTACCATTTTGGTTTTGGAAATCTTCACTCAAGGAAGGAATACAAAGTGGTGCATATTTTCTACGGGGTCCCCGGTGTCTTCCTGGCAAACTTCAGCTTTCTCAACTAAAATGTGAGTTTCGTACTCTAAACAAGGTTGGTGACATTTCTTTGAATAGATGGAAAGAAATTACCGACATACCTGATCATCAGTGTTTGTCAGGTCTGTTAGTAAATGAATGTATGTACTGGTTGACTCGATGTTTTCCTTATGCCCATACTAATTGAATTATTTCACTTGACTTAGAAAATGAAAAATTCGTAACTGTACACCCCCATAGCCTTTTGGAAGTATTTTTGGTCTGGCTCTAATGGAATTGAAAGGGATGCTTTGCTTGCCAGACGCACTCCGCTTTCGTAGGAATTCAATTCTAGACCTGTGGATACTCAAGGATAACGTAAGCTGCACTTTGGTAAAGGAGTACAACGTAGATTTGGTCAATTTTAAATATGCGGAGATTAAGTCTTTCCTCCAGTCATGCAATGAACTAATAATATTCCAACATTTAGATATGGTTGTCTTCTATGACCTAAAAAGAAAATGCTTCAAACTAGTGGAATCACTTAGGTTAAAGCATTATGGAATTTACGCAAAAAGCGTATTTTCTTTAGGAATCATATAGGTCCTTCCTTCTAAGGATCTATGTATTCATCCTGTTTATGTTACATGGCAAAGATTCATATTCACTATCTTAAAAGATATTACTTTAGTATAACATTGTTTATGATGCATGCTTAGTGAGCACTGTAATTATGTTATCCTTCTTAATTGAAAAATGAACGCATCCAATTCTTGATCTTCCTCTTCCTCTGCTTCATCATCATTATCAGAGAGGTGTGCTTCTTCCACATTCTCTTTTTGGACGTCAAATTCTTGATCTTTTTCTTTCTCTTCTCTTTTTTTTTCTTCACCTCCCGCTTCATCATTATGTTCCTGTTCCTCTACTTCATCATGGTGTGCTTCTTCTTTGCTTGTTGAACATGAGGATTTGCTTCTTGAACTGGAGGATGATGTTTAACTAAGGGTGTCAAACGGGTCGGGCCTACCCGGCCCACCTAATCAACCCAGCCCGGTCAGCCCACGGGCTGTAGGGTACTGGGTCCCAAGCCAGTTTATTTTTGGTTTTGGGCCCGGTTAACCCGTCCCGGACCAAGCCTGGTCCAGGCCCGCCTGTTAACCGGCCCGGTTTAATTTTTTTTTTTTAAATTAACAAATTGACCCGTTGGGCCAATATAGCCGTTGGACCAACGACTATATAGCCGTTTTTGGGTCCAAACGGCTACTTTGGCCATTTTAATTAAAAAATAAAAAAAATCATTTAAAATTATTTTTTAACCCCAAAAAAATTCCTATAAATACCCTACACCTTCAAATCCATTTTCACATAATTTTTCATTCTCTCAAATCTCAATTCTCAAATATTCTATATATTTAATTTCCTAAAGTGCTCACTTTAATTTTTTAATTTTGCGATTATAAAGTACGAGTGGAAGTTTCTAAAGTCGCAACCTTCAGATACTTCCAAAATTTGGTATTGTCGTTCCATCTCTTACGTGTAATTTTAATTTGTGTATTAATAGTTGAATATTTAATTTTATTATATTTGTGTATTTTGAATTTTTTTAGTTTAATTTATATTATGGATAAATTAAGAAACCTCACCACTGAAGGTGTTAAAATTTTTGTCCCGGCAGTGATAGTGGTAGTAAAAAGCGAATTACTAGCGGTAGAGGTACTTTAAGTAGTAGATATACCTGTGTGCCTCCGCCTTCGGTACCGCTTAGTCAAATTTTTGAGGAAGAAATAGCTGTAGGTACCCACGATATGAATTATGTAGAAGCTCAGGAAAATTATGGTGTAGAAGAAGAAAATGAAGTAGATGCGGTTAATTTAGACGAAGATGATGAAAATATTGGTGAGACACCCGCAGTAGAAAATGCTAACGTTAGATCTGAATCGGTTAATCTCCCTCCCCGTCTTCCCCGTGTCCCAAGAGCTCGTAAATCAACTAGTATTTGCATGGCAATTTTTTGACCGTATATTAGATATTGAGGTGCAATGCAATATTTGTCAACAAATATATAAGCATAAAAGAGGAGGCAAGTAAGTGGGTACGGGTACGTTAATGAGACATATAAGTGATAATCACCAAAGAGAGTTAAATATTACACGAGATGGTGTAGATGTTGGTGGACCAACGCAAACTAGAATGGACCTAGCAACCGGTCAGGTAATAAAAAAGTATAATAAATTGAGGGACCGAGAAGAAATAGCTAAAATGGTAGCTGTGGGTTGTTTGCCTTTTAGTTTTCCTTCTTTTGATGCCTATATTCATTATATTCAAGCAAATTATAATCCTATGTTTAATGGTATTCCTAGAACTACTTGTAGGGCTGATATTTTTAGACTTCATTCACAATATTGTTTTTATTTATCAACATTGTTAAAAAATATTCAATGTAGAATGTCCCTAACTTCTGATCTTGGTCGTGCTGTAAATAAAAATGATTATTTAACCATTACTTGTCACTGGATAGATAGTAATTTTGTTATGCAAAAATATATTCTTGCTTTTTTATATGATGAAAATCTAAACATACTGGAAATTTTATTGCTGATTCGATTGCTAAAGTTACAGAATTTTACGGTATTGAAAATAAATTCTTATGTATTGCTTTTGATAATGCTTCTAACAACAAGACTGCTATAACAAAGTTAAAATTTAAGTTATCTCCGCCGTTACCTGAAATTTTTCATGTTAAATGTGCTTGTCATATATATAATTTAATTGTAAGAGATGGTCTTGAGTTTTTTGAACTTTATATTGAAAAAATTCGGCTTCCCGTTGGTTTTATTCAAGGAAATAATCATAGAAAAAAATTAAAGACGTTAAACTTAAATGTGAACAAAATGGACTTGCACCGATATTGATGCCTAAAGAATGTGATACTAGATGGAATGCTACGTATGATTTTTTAAAACCTTGTTATAAATATAGAGTTCCTATTACACTATCTTTTAACCAACATGTGGTTCGTTTGCTGATTCTGCCCACTGCATGCCACATGATTCTGACTGGGCTGTAATTAATGATCTTGTTAAATTTTTGGAAAAATTTTATATAGCTATGGTTGAATTTTTCGGTGCTTATTATCCTACTGTTTGTAATATTTTGGCATATATAGCCAATATTTCTGGTTTACTCGAAGAATATAAAAATAAAGAAGGTTACAAAGAAGTTGTTGGTGCCATGTTTGCTAAATTTTAAAAATATTTTTTTTGATTTTTCCTATTTACTTGGTTGGTGCTATGCTAAATCCGTGCATGAAATATACTACTATGTGCCACTTTAGTACTTTTATTTATGCTAACTTAGAGATAAATACTAACAATGATTCTGATGATGAAGAACAAGAAAAACCTGATTTGTGGATGGCTATGGCCGATGCGAACACTTACATAGATAAATTATATAACCACTATGCTGATTTAGTTGATTTAGCTGTGCCGACAAATATCACTCCAACTGTCGCTCCTCGCCTCCCAAGGAACCATCATCTTCTAAAAGGCCGGCACATACTGGTTTTCTTGATCACTTTTATGATTTACTTTGTTGGAACAGTGTTGAGGAGGGAGCTTACACAACAACTTATCGAAAAGAGCTGAAGTATTATCTCCGATCGCCGCTAAAGGATCGCAGATTACAGATCAACACGTTGGATTGGTGGAGGAATAATGAAGCACAATATCCTATGCTTTCAAGATTAGCTAGAGATATCCTGAATGGTCCAATGTCAACCCTTGCATCGGAGAGCGCTTTTAGTTAGGGACGACACCAGCTTGGAGACAACCGACATTCATTGGGAATTAATGCAATGAATGTTCTAGTTTGCCTTAGAGATTGGATTAGAGACGAACGAAGAAATCAAGGAATGGAAGCGGAGCCGAACGACGAGCAGAGACTTGAAAAAATTATGACTTCACGGGAGAACTCAGCAGAATCAAGTCCAATGCATGATTTTGCCCCCATTGACTTAGACTATCCTATGCAAGTTCCCGTTAATATTAACATGAATGAGTTGGAAAAAATGATGCAAAATTTGTAGATTTTTCATCCATGTAAATTATAAATTTTGGATCATTTTATAATCAATAAAATTCAACATTTATTCACTCCTTAGTCCTTACTTTGTAATTTTTTCCATTTAATGATTTAGATTGAATTTTTAGTTTAAATTAAATACTTAGTTTTAATATATTACTAATTTACTATAAAGTATTATTAATTTATAATATTAAGTAGCATATGTTTTATTTAAAGAAGTACATATATTTTATATGTGTACGTATATATTGAATGGTACGTATATATGTGTATATATCTTCTATAGACATATATATTTAACATATACAAGTGTATATATTTTATAAATTAGTATATAACTATATATTTAGTGTATGTATATATTGTAGTATATATATTGTAGTATATTTTATTTAAAGTAGTACGTATATATTGAATGCTACGTATATATTTGTGTATATTTTCTAAAGCAGTATATATTTAACGTATACATGTGTATATGTTTTATAAATTAGTATATAACTATATATTTAGTATGTGTATATATTGTAGTATATATATTGTAGTATATTTTATTTAAAGTAGTACGTATATATTGAATGGTACGTATATATGTGTGTATATTTTCTAAAGTAGTATATATTTAACGTATACATGTGTATATGTTTTAGAAATTAGTATATAACTATATATTTAGTGTATATTGTAGTATATATTTTATTTAAAGTAGTACATAAATTGAATGGTACGTATATATGTGTAAATATCTTCTATAGACGTATATAGTTAACGTATACATGTATATATGTTTTATTAACTAGTATATAACTATATATATAGTGTGTGTATATATTGTATTATATTTTATTTAAAGTAGTACGTATATATGTGTGTATATTTTCTAAAGTAGTATATATTTAACGTATACATGTGTATATATTTTAGAAATTAGTACTCCCCCATTTCGAAAAGAATGACCTATTTTGCCTTTTAGTCCGTTTAAAAAAGAATGACCCCTTTTCCTTTTTGACAATACTTTAATTTCAACTTTCCACATGGCATGTTTAGGACCACAAGATTAAAGGACATTTTGGTATATTTGACACAACTTTAATTTAAGGCCACAAGATTCAAAAGTTTTCTTTATTTTTTTAAACTTTGTGTCAAGTTAAAGTAGGTCATTCTTTTTGAAACGGAGGGAGTATATAACTATATATTTAGTGCGTGTATATATTGTAGTGTATATATATATATATACATATATATATTGTAGTATATGTTTTATTTAAAGTACTACATATATTGAATGGTACGTATTTATGTGTATATATCTTCTATTGACGTATATATTTAACATATAATGTGTATATGTTTTATTAACTATACATTTAGTGTGTGTATATATTGTACTATTGTAGTATATATATATATTGTAGTATATGTTTTATTTAAAGTAGTACATATATTGAATGGTACGTATATATGTGTATATATCTTTTATAGACGTATATATTTAACGTATACATGTGTATATGTTTTATAAATTATTATATATATCATTATACTGTAGTATATATCTTGCAGTATATGTTTTATTTAGAGTAGTATATATATTTAACTAATGTATAGTCGTATACTCGATTACATGTATAATTGTGTATATGTATTATGTGTATATATTTTTTAAATTCTATTGTAGTATATACTATATATATATAGTGAATATATATTGTTTAACGCATTTAAAATATATATAGGTGGGTATATATGGTGTATATTGGAGAAAAAACTTTTTCTTTTATTTTTGACCGGTTTTGATTGGATTTTTAATCGATTTTGACCGGGTTTAGGTGAGTTGGACCGGGTTGGGTTAAGTGGGCCGGTTCAGGGTTATTTTTAAAAATTTTACTGTTGGGCGGCCGGAAACCGAACTGGCTCATTTAACTAGGCCCGGAACCGAACCGGTCCACAACCCGGCTAAATCACATGGGCCAATTCCGGGTTGACCCGACCCGCCCACTTGATACCTTTATGTTTAACTGATCATACAAAACAAAATCATAATCAAATTTCTCTGTCGACAATGTGAGCCACCTTTTGTTTATATTGGATATTTCTACTTTTTTTTCAATAATGCGCATAAAAGTCATTCAGTTCCTCCAAGACCTCCAATATATTTTCTTGGGCATTCAGCTCTTCCAATTCCTTTTCAAAAAACTATTTTGGCTCTAAAACTGATCCGCGAACCGAGATTTCGGCTAAGAAATTCTATTGACTGAGGAGAAGGTGTTAGGCTGCCCTCGATCCCATGGTTCGACTACGGTCGCTTGACGGAGTATATCGGCTAATTCGACATTATGAATGTATAAACCACATAACATATAAAACAACCAACAAAACAAATCAAACAAAATTCAAAAGCCAAAATAATGTCCAGTCCGAGTTTTACAGTCCCAAAAATAGAAAAATACGGAAATATAAATCCTATGCTAAACTAATTCTAGGCTAAACTTCAATACTTTATCCGATGCCTCGAGCCTTCATCACGAACCTCCTCCGCCAACATAGTACGTAAGGGCACTCCCCGTTGAATAAATACACGAAACCACGGGGCATTCCCCGGACAAATGAATACACTTGAATCAAATTCATAAAATAACAACATTCAACAAACACTTTCAACATTCAACAACCACAAGTTCTAAATTTTCCTACCCAAACCTAAAATATTTTGCCTATCCAATTCGACCTATCATGATACTATAGAATTCACAAACTTGATTCCGAGTTAAACAGAACAATCAACAAACCAATGTTAAGTTTAAAAACATTCCTTTTATCAATTTCTCGATCCCGCTCCCAAACAATCAACTTTAATTCTCAAACAAGATAGCATTTCATCATGCAATCCGTAATTACAAAAATCAAACACCGAATCAAAATAAACAACAATTCACTCCATCATTCACGTAAAGATTACAAAATTATGGAGAAAGAGATGAAAATGGACCTCAAGTTTATTTCAACGCCAAATTATTTATGTTGCCAATGAACTGGAACCAAATTCACGACTCGATACGACAAACTCAACTCAAATTTGCCAACTCGAGCAAACCCCCAAAACTGAGCAAACCCAAAACAATACCCATGAAGCATGATGAATGGGTCGAGATAGAACGAATCTAAATTCCCAAACCAATACCGGAGGTGGTCACTGATTGTTGTTGGTGATGTTTCCTGAAGGATTTGATGACTGCGGAGCTCAAAATCAGTGTTTTTGCGTCACCGGAGCTCCGGCGACCTCCGCAGTTTACAGTTCACCTCCCCGTCGGGCCTTTTCTCCTGTGGTTTTCTATCAATCCCCTTTGTTTTACACTCTCAATATCTCACTCTCTTCTCAATCTCTCTCTCACCTCTCCTTTTCTTACCCACCCATCTCTTCTATCACTATCTCACTCTCCCAATTCTGAGCGTGTATGTATAATGTGAAGAAGAGATGAATGAAGTATGTATATGTATGCTGTGCGTGAGGGTATGAGTGAATTGTGCGTGTCTAATCTTGTCGTTGTTGTGCGTGAAGAAGAAACCAAAAAATAGAGTCCTCTTTTCAGTCCATGATTTGTTGTGATGAATGGAAAAAGAAAGATCCCCCATTATTCTGTGAAGATGATAAAGTCTATATGGAAGGTGATGGAATAATTTTGTATGCCTCACTTCTATTTGTTGTCTTGTGTCTATGAATGAAAAACCAAAAAAAAAAAAAAAAAACCTTTTTCTGTTCATGAATTGGACCATCCACCCATATTTCTAAAGTGGCCCCCTCCTCCCTTTTTCTTTTGTACTGTATGCCTGTTCTGTTATAGAAAAAGATGAGGAAAATGTGTAAATGGGGTTAGGGGGTGGCGTGGGGTAGGTGGTAGGGATAAGGAAGTGAGGTAGGTGATTAGGATAAAGTTGTTAGGATAAATTAAAATAAGATAAAATTTGTTAGAAATTTTATTTTGAGGTTGTTATTTTTTGTATTTTTGTGGGATATGATCACATGGGTGGGGGTATATGGTAAAATGAGCTAAAAATAAATAGAAATCTATTTTGGGGGACAAAATTAGGTGTCTACAACATGCCCCCTTTGAATGTAAACACGAAGTGTTTTCAGACAAAGAAGTAGACAACGAGACAGAATTTTATCCTGATCATTATTCAGAAAGAATGAAACAGAAGGGAGCAGGGCAGCCGAGTCTTGACTTAGGACATTCTATCTACCCAAGTTATGAGGGAATCAAGTAATAAATATCTCAAAGGATTGGAAGGAGAGGGACTATACAGAGTTGGAGAGTCGAGTGAGGTTCCAGTTTGTGGCTCTGTCATTACATCAAAAATAAAAATTACAAGTTAAGCACATAAATAAAACTACAAAAATCCTATCTATGCAGCTTTCCTTGACTCTTTACTTGCTATTTCATCACCCTATTCTTCAGGCGAGCTCCTGACTTGCAATTTCTTCAACTCATTGCTTGGCTTTCAATTTCATCACCTGTTCTCCAGGCGGGCTCCTGACTTGCAATTCCCTCACCCTGTTATCCAGGTGGGCTCCTGAAATCAAAATCAAAACTAGAACAAAAACTATCACAAACAAATATTATGATAAAGAAAGATTCCTTTTTTTTTCTTAAAATAAAGTCCCATTTTTCAGGAGGGTCCTGAACAAACGTAAATTTCTATTTTTCCGGTAGGTCCTGAACAAAAACTAAAGTCCCATTTTTCAGGAGGATCCTGAATAGAAAGTAATTTCTCATTTTTCAGGAGGGTCCTGAACTGAAGTAAGTACCCATTTTCCAGGAGGGTCATGAACATAAAAATAAATTCTCATTTTCCAGGAAGGTCCTGAACAGAAAGTAAATTCCCATTTTCCAGGAGGGTCCAAAGCAGAAAGTAAAATCTCATTTTCCAAGAGGGTCCTGAACAGAAAGTAAAATTCCATTTTCCAAGAGGGTCCTAAACAGAAAGTAAAATTCCATTTTTCAAGAGGGTCCTGAACAGAAAGTAAAATCCCATTTTCCAGGAGGGTCCTGAACAAAAAGTAAAGTCCCATTTTTCAGGAGGGTCCTGAACATAAAGTAAAGTCTCATTTTTCAGGAGGGTCCTGAACACAAAGTAAAATCCAATTTTTCAAGAGGATACTGAACAGAAAGTAAAGTCCTATTTTCCAGGAGGGTCCTGAACAGAATAAAGTTCCATTTTTCAGGAGGGTCCTGAACAGAAAGTAAAGTCCCATTTTCTAGGAGGGTCCTGAACATAAAGTAAAGTCCCATTTTTTAGGAGGGTCTTGAACAGAAAGTAAATTCTCATTTTCCATGAGGGTCTTGAATATAAAGTAAATTCCCTGGATGTGCATTTCCAATGGTAGTTGAATTAAGTGAAGCGAATTTGCCCTTATTTCAACAAAAAAAACTTGTCAGTTAAAAGCTTAGTGGTGGTTTACAGCACTTGGCTTTGCTGACACCTGCTCCAGTATTCATTCCCTTTTTATTGTTTCAGATTACTGGCACTTGCCCCTTCTTTATCGTGTCATTGACCCAAACTCAGATTATTAAGAGTGACTCTGAAATAAACACAGTATATCTGCTTTGCCATGCTTATTAGATAAACCCTTTAAACTTTGGTATTTTCATGAGTTCCCAGATTTGCTTGTTGACAAAGCTTTCTGTATACCCTTTTTTTTAGCTCACAATCATGTCTATTTCATCCGCTGGCCTTTCTGTCTTGCTTTGTGCAATCAAAGAAGTTGGTAACCAGTTTTGAAATCTTTTCTCACTTGTTTTGACATGGACTTGACTCAAAGACACGAGAAAAATGACAGCAACTTTTGTTTTATTTGGATACCTGACTCAAGAAAATAAAAATATAAGTAAAGAGAAGGAAAAAAATGACAATGGATGTCCCCATTGAAAAAGATGAAAGAAAAACTTATCAAAATATAACAGTCAACTCTAATGATTATGATATGCTTATCGGATAAAACTCCCTTATCTTTCCATTCAAAACTTTCTACCAATTGTTGTTGAGTTAATGGCCTCGAAACTGAGTTGCTTCCTTAGGTCAATTGTATTTAAGGCCTCATTTGGCTAGTGGCGCCTTGAAGGGTTTTTGCCAACAAACCTCTCTCATTTTCTTTTTCCCTGCTCACCATTGCCTTATGGTGTCCATGAGGGTTTTTCACCAATGAGACTCTCTTATTTTTATTTGTCTCAACTCACCGTCGTCTTACAGTACCCATGAGGATTTTCACCGATAAGACTCTCTCATTTTATTTCTCACTTGATTCCTTATGTTGAGGAAGAGAAGTAGTTCCCAAAATAAGTCACCACATTTTCTGCATGTATAGCCTTAATATTCTCAAAGATTGATCTGGAGGTCTTTCTTTGGTTGTAACTTGGATTTTGGATAGGATTAGAAAGAAAGGATGACATGGGGCCCAAACGACACTTGAAGTAGGATGGGACTTACAACTTTTGGAATCGACTCAAACAATGAAGACTAACTCATGCCCCAGTTTCTATTGACTGGGAAATTCTAAATTGTTTGGATGGTTGGACCGAGCCCAAAGTAGGGCAGCGTACGTATCTCACCACTGAAAGAGGAGAATCAGGTCACGCATAATTCTGTCAACTTGTTCTTTTGATTGATTCTAATTTTTGTTTCTTTTTGTTGTTTTTTCTCTTTTCTCTTTGGAATTTTTTTTCTGACCCTATTTTTGACACTTCTCATTTCTTTCCTTTTGGACACATTTTTTTTCGATACTTTTCTTTTGAGTTTTGCTGACTCTATCTTAATTCCAAAATAGGGGTATGAATAAAATAAGACTAAAACTCAAATGGGGTAAACAAAGGATGACACAGTGTTTGGATAGCAGAATGAAATGTCTTCGTCATATCAGTCCTTAAAAATGCAAGTACATATCATGCAATATGGAAGTGAAAAATGAAGATCATTTGTGACATCTTTTGCAGCATTAACTTTGATTGAGTCTGTGCGTCACTATTTCTTCTGCACTTTTGTAGTATACAACTCCTTTTTTGTTGCATATTCCATACATTGAATGACTCATGATTTTGTGGAGCTGATTTTTATTCTGTTCACGCAGCCACTATTTGACCTAATTGAGACATGTCTTTCAATTGATGACCAAATTATTCTTGTGATTCTTAAAATAAGTGCCTTAATTTTCAAAGAAGGATTCAACTTGTCAACAAATATCTCAGCACTCTACCTATTTCCTCATATATTCACTTTTAATAACTCAAACCTCTGATTCAATATTCATACTTAAACTGGATTTCAAGATCTGGCAGAAAATTCCGCTAGCATGTCATTTTACTAGAATCAACATAAATGTGCTATGTAAAGAAAACAAACAAACAAACAACACAAATTTTAAATACAAAGAAAAAAGGGAAATTCCATTTAATTAAAATAAAAGATAGGATTTGAACATAACGACAAAGGGACAAAACAAGATAAATCCCGAACTACAACCCTGAAATAATTCAAACAACAGAAAATAAAACAAAACACACTACCAGACCTCTTCCTAGTAGGGAGAGGGGTAACTTCTCTATTGCTCATCCTGACATCTTAGCCACTGGTTTGCGTATCAGCATGACTAGAGTTTTCCTCACTGTCAATGGTTTGCACCATAATTGATTTATCTTGAATCATTTTTTCTATTTCTCTTTTCAAAGAACGATAATCTTCAATACTGTGATCCTGAAATTCAGAATGATATGCACATTGTACATTAGCATCAAAACTTCTTGAATGCGGGTCAGGAGTATACCCAAGGAGAGGAGTGATCATGCCCCACTGTACCAATCTCTAGAATAAACTGGTGTACGACTCTCCAATTAGTGTAAAGCTATTTTTTGACTTCTGCCTCATTTCATTGTTTAGCGTGGATCGAAAATCAAACCTAGAAGGGCTTTGGTATGTTTGTGGAGTTTGAGGATGACTCTGAAGAGATGGTGCACGCCATTGTGGGTAAAAAGGGAATTGGCCATAGGGTTGTGCATTGAATATTGGATATGTAGGTGGGAAAATACAGTATAATGGATTTTGGGAAAGATTCTGTGGAGCTTGGGCATAAGCTTGGGTTTGAGCCTATGGGTAACAATGGTGCAGTCCTCTTGCCCATGCCTGTTGTCCAACTACAATAGTAGATGCATCTTCCTCATACTTCTTCCCTCCGACACTTCCCGAACCTTTTTGAATTGCTTGAGTAGTCGCTTTCAATGTTGCAAAACTCACAATGCGGCCGGTCTTAATTCTATCCTCTATCATCTCCCCCATTTTGAGGACCTCAATAAATGGCTTGCCTAATGCAGGTAACAAGTGTTAATAATATATTTCACCCTAGCATCTTATTCACGCCATCTAATCTCATACTCTCTGAAAGTCTCAACACTCTTTTTCTTCATGTTACTTAGGGATTTCTCATCAGGAATCAACTCCAACTTGTATTGGAATTGTTGGACAAATTCATTAGCTAGGTCATCCCAACTAATCCACTTGTCGATGTCTTGGTCAACAAACCATTCCGAAGCTAGGCTTGAAAGACTCTCACCAAAATATGCCATGAGTAATTTTTTTCCTTTCCCCCAACACCCCTTAGTTGGTTGCAATAACGTCTCAAATGTGCTATAGGATCGCCATGTCCATCATACTTCTCAAACTTCGGCATTTTAAAATCAAAAGAAAGATGAAGCCCTGGAAATATGCACAGATCTTTATATGAGACACTTTTGTATCCCCCAAGTCCCTGGAGGTCTTTCATAGCCAGTTCTAAACTTCTCACTTTTTTGGTTATTTTCCCTTGTTCTTCTGTTATAACAGGCTTCTCAGTGTTAAGAGGAAATTCAGGCAAGTGAGTATAGCCATAAGGATTATTCGACTTAAATGTGGGCTCAATAGCATGATGTTGATTAGCAAAAATATTTAATACAAGCTCTCTCGCAGAGTAGGGAGGCACAACTAGTGGATAAACCTCAAAAGTAGGAGCTTTGGGTGGGGGTGGTGCTGCAAAAACATAAACAGTGGGTGGAGTCGAGCATGTGGTAGCTTTGTGTTGAGGAGTGAGGAAAT
This sequence comes from Capsicum annuum, assembly GCF_002878395.1. Taxonomy (NCBI): domain Eukaryota; kingdom Viridiplantae; phylum Streptophyta; class Magnoliopsida; order Solanales; family Solanaceae; genus Capsicum; species Capsicum annuum. The sequence goes on along the minus strand of NC_061113.1, from coordinate 15,291,158 downwards.
GAATATTGGAAGTGTTAAGATAGTGTTGCCCCGGAGCAGGTTCTGATGCATATTGTGGTGTGTCAACAAAAATAGGAAACCGTGTATGTGACATTGGAGGCAAGCTAAAAAGATATTCCAGATCATCAACGAGAAATGGAGGAGGTGGCAACCCATTAGCCCAAGCTCGATGCATTTCTATCATTTGTTGCCTTAATTTTCGAATCTCTTGATTAGCTCCTAAATTCTCATTGCCCGAACTCCCTATCTGATCAGTGACAACAAAATCGATATCCTTGTTGTCCATAACTTTCTCTGTGATTTGGTGCAATATGGAGGACCAGCCAAAGTGCCACAAACCAACCACCTTAAACTAACTGAACAAGAGATAACAAATGCGTTAGAATTCAACACTTTTTTTTCAAACATTTTTTTTTCTTTTTAAAAAGGTCACCGAACTCAAGAGGGACGCCTACGTATGTCACTCTTGAGATAGGAGCATCAGGTGTGCGTAGTTCGTGAAGTCTTGCCAAAATGGCCAATTAATTCTTTTTCCTTTCTTTTTTCTTTTTTCTTGAAACATTAAAAAGAAAAGGAAATAACAAATTGTCAAAAGAATTGAATTTTTTTTTTTTTTTGCATTTTTTAAGTTTAAACTTCCTATACAAAATAAAACCTATGATTACCAAAGAAAAATCTTTTTGGGTTTTCGATTTTGAATTTCATGCAAAAATAAAACTTGAAACTATTAAAAAAAATCTTTTTATAGTTTTCTTTTAAATATGTATACAAAACACCTACTCTAATAACGACTGAAGAAAATATTTTTGTATTTTTTAAATAAGATCCTCGAACCAACAATAGGCTGTCTATGTATCTCACTCCCGAGAGAGGAGAATCAGGGGTGCGTAGTTTATTCAGATTGGACAATTAAGGATTAAATAACCAACTGATACCTAACTTGAGAGACGAGACTACAGTGATAAAAATCTTTTTTGGGGTTTTCACTTTGACACTCCACATAAAACTGACACCAACAACTATGAAACAAAAATCTTTTTGGTATTTTCATGAAATGTACAAAACTCCTACAATTTTTTGCATTTTTCTTTTATAAAAAATCCTATGAATGAAAAATCTTTTTTGAAGTTTTCGAATTATGAATACTTGCTAAAGGTAACAAAAGAATTTTTTTTTTAATGTTTTTGATTTTGACAAATGAGTGCAAAAGGTAAAAATCTTTTTGAATTTTTGGATTGTGAAAACAAAAGCCATAAAAAAACTCTAAAAAAAAATACTACGAAACTCTTTTTCGATTCGCTTTTTTCCGACTCGCTACTTTTTCTTTTTTTTTTCATTGCCTACACACTTTACTTCTAACACATGTTTTTCCCAAATCATTCCATCAAATAACCACGTTACCATTAGATATGAAACATTTAGCACATAGGGATGCTTTAGAGGTGAGTCTCTTACAAGGGACCAAATGGGCCCCGCTAGGTTTCAATATGATGCACATAAGCATGACCTAAAGGCTGACCTACGTTGGGGTTCATAACAAGTCTTTTTGGGGGAGTGTATGGTCGATAGTGGCTGCTTTACTTCCCCTACTCCATACCAGCCAATGGCTCCCCCTCCTAAAATTAGGGTGACTCAACTATAGGTCGTGTACACAACGTGTACTACAGAACTTGTTACAGAAAGAATTGACTCGGGTTATGCACATGATGCCAGATATAAAATAGTAACACATAAGAAAAAATGTAAACAAAGAGAATATAGGCACTCAACAATGATAAAACAATAACACAAACGAAATGTTTATACACTCATAACGTCAAACTAAGCCGATACAACTCCAAAAATAAGCTCGAATTCTTAAAATATCCCCAGTAGAGTCGCCAGAGCTGTCACGCCCCTTTTTATTCCAAAAGATTCGTTTTAAGTTTGAAAGACATTTTTATTAAAGTGACAAAAGATAAAAATTATTTTGAAAAGGATTCATTTTATAATTAACTCAGAGTCGCCACTTGGCATAATCGCGTGTGCCAAGTCACCTTTAAAAATCCATTTTCAAAAAACTGTTTTGACTCTAAAACTGATCTGCGAACAGAGATTCCGGCTAAGGAATTCTGTTGATTAAGGCAAAGGTGTTAGGCACCCCTCGATCCCATGCTTCGACCATGGTCACTTGGCGGAGCATATTGGCTAATTCGACATTATGAATGTATAAATCACATAACACAAAACAAGCAACAAAACAAATCAAACAAAATTCAAAAGCCAAAATAATGTCCAGTCCGAGTTATACAGTCTCAAAAATAGAAAAATATGGAAATATAAATCCTATGCTAAACTAATTCTAGGCTAAACTTCAATGCTTTATCCCATGCCTCGAGCCTTCATCACGAACCTCCTCCGCCAACATAGTATGTCGGGGCACTCCCCGTTGAATAAATACACGAAACCTTGGAGCATTCCCCGGCCAAATGAATACACTTGAATCAAATTCATAAAATAACAGCATTCAACAAACATTTTCAACATTCAACAACCACAAGTTCTAAATTTGCCTACCCGAACCTAAAATATTTTGCCTATCCAATTCGACCTATCATGATACTATAGAATTCACAAACTTAATTCCGAGTTAAACAGAATAATTAACAAACCGACGTTAATTTTAAAAACATTCCTTTTATCAATTTCTCAATCCCGCTCCCAAACAATCAACTTTAATTCTCAAAAAAGATATCATTTCATCATGCAATTCGTAATTACGAAAATCAAACACCGAATCAAAATAAACAACAATTCACTCCATCATTCATGTAAAGATTACAAAATTATGGAGAAAGGGATGAAAATGGACCTTAAGTTTATTTCAACGCCAAATTATTTATGTTGCCAATGAACTGGAACCAAATTCATGACTCGATCCGACAAACTCAACTCAAATCTGCCAACTCGAGCAAACTCCCAAAACTGAGCAAATCCGAAATAATACCCATGAAGCACGATGAATGGGTCGAGACAGAACGAATCCAAATCCCCAAACCAATACCGGAGGTGGTTACTGATTGTTGTTGGTGATGTTTCCTGAAGGATTTGATGACTGCGGAGCTTGGAATTAGTGTTTTTGCGTCGCCGGAGCTCCAGCGACCTCCGCAACTTACAGTTCACCTCCCTGTCGGACCGTTTCTCCTTGGTTTTCTATCAATCCTCACCTATTGCAACAGAGGAACAAGAAGTCATGGCGTGAAAGTTGAAGAGTTTAGAACAGGCCATGAGGAATTTGCAGGGGGTCGGAGGTTATAAGAGTGTTGCCTATAAAGATCTTTGCATGTTCCCAGACGTTAACCTTCCCCTTGGTTTTAAAATGCCCAAGTTTGAGAAATATGTCGGGCATGGTGATCCCGTGCCGCATCTGAGACGTTATTACAACCAAATGAGGGATGTAGGGGAAGAGAAGAGTTGCTCATGGCTTCCTTTAGCGAAAGTTTTCCGATCTGACTTCGGAATGATTTATCGGTCAGGATATTAACAAGTGGAACAACTGGGATGACCTAGCTAATGAGTTTGTGCAACATTTTCAATATAACGTCGATCTGGTTCCTGATGAGAAATCCTGATTAACATGAAGAAGAAAAGCATCATATTCTTGTTCTTGCTCATTCAATTCAACATGTCCTTGCTAGAATACCTCCACTTTTTTGTCCTCTAGTTCCACAATAAAGTCATTTTTCTATAACAAATAAACGTACGGTTCAATTTGATAACAAATAATAACACGGTTCGAGTTCAAACACTGAAAACTGAAGGGTAGAGAGTTACCGATGAAGAATGTGGTTGGGTGGATGCTGTTCTTGAGGATGGTGATGAAATTTGTTTTACAGCCAATGCAAGAACATAATCATTGAAGAAATTGCAATTAGTTGATCAAGCAATTTACCACCCTTACTTCTTAGTGCATTTCTTTTCGTGCACTTCGAACAGAAAATTGGAATAATTCTTCTTATTTAAAAATAAATAAATTAATACAGGGCTTTAAATATATGTACATGACAAAATTATATTAATAATTTAGAGCTATTTTTATGTACTATTTTTTTTTACTATAGTATCCTTAGAAGACATTAAACATTTAACTTCACATACTAATAATACTACTATTTATAAAAGGAAGGACTAGTTTTAACTAATAAGATATTAATTAATAAGATATTAATCATTTGCTTGTAATGCATTTCCTTAATTATTATTATAAAAAATTTATTTATTAATATGAAGATTTGAATTGTTTAATTCAAAGTTCTAAAATATTTGATGAAACGTAGATAGTTCTTCTTTCTTTTTTAATTTAATTCTTATACCTTTATATTTTACATTCTATCATATTATTTAAGTAAAATTAAAATCATAATTTATATTAAATTTTTGGGACCTCAAATAAACGTTTTATTAGTCTTATCCTTGAATCACTCCGGTATTACACCTATATACTTCATTCTTTTTCCTCTCTCATTGTACCTTTGTCACTTACTTTTTTCCTCTTATCAATATCATAAATGAATTTAGGATTGGAAGATGAAGTTTTATAGCAAGCGATAATTAATTACATCATCACTTTGTGAGATTCGATCCATCGATCTGTATTTAAGATCAATTTTTCAACCAGTGCATCACTCAACCTCATTTGATCATAGGTATCCTCAGATAATACTAGATGTATTTTTAAAAACATTTGAACTATTATAAATAGTATATATGTATCCTTTTTACTAACGGAGGGACACATGGTACAATCCGATGCATTTGTCTACTTTTTATTTATTTTACGGAAAAGGGACATAATATATATACCCAAACTATCGTAAATGATACGTATATAACCTTAGTTATACTTTAGGTATGTATTTTCTCCTGTCATCAATCATTTGGGTTGTATATTTCCTTTACACTAATGAAGGGACACGTGACACAATCCTATAAACGGACGATAGGAGTTGTTCGGTACACAAACCAAATTAGTTAGGGATTATAATTTCAGCATTAGATTTATATCATGTCTGATTGATGGTATAAATTTTTATACCATTAACCAAATATGATATTAAAATTTAATATCAAATTTAAACATGAAATATCCCACTTTATACCACGTATCAAACACCCCCACAAGTAATGAACTTCCAAATTTTGAATACAAAATCACTTGTTCTCACCAATCCGGTTCAATAGTTTTGGGCTTTGGGCCCACTCTCTCTCACTGACCCGTAGACAAAAAGCCCTTCTTCTCTTTAACTTATACTATAATTAAGTATTTCTCTAAATTTAATTACTAATATTTTATGTTGTTATTTAATACTAATAAAGATAATATTAAAGAAAAATAATATTATTTTTTGATTTATTAAAATAGTTAAATAAATAAAATTTTATTTTTAGTATAAAATCTAAGTAAAATGAAAAAAATAGTACATAGATCTGTATAGAAATTAAAGATTTCAGAAGTGAGGGTGAGATAAAAGAGAAAACATATCTTTTATTAGGTTTGAAGAAGGAAGCAAAATAAGAAAAGTTGCTCCTTTTTCTCTCTTGTTTATATTTTGCTATACATCTTACCAATAGAGGATTCAAAATTTTCACTCAAATACAAAGAAGCAAACAAACGAATTAATTAAAGTAGGTTCGATATCTACTTTATATATATAAAAAATAATTTCAATATGTATAATTTTGTTAAGCTAAGTATCTGAATATAACTTAACCTCTAAAACTAATTTATAAAGAGAAAATGGGTCAAAATCATTTTCTCTCCCCAACTTTGTCTTAAAAACCAAACTCCCCCTCAACTTTGAACAATAATCATACTCCCCTTTTATTCTAATTGACTTTTTAAAATTCTTAGTTTACCCTGTATCATCAACTTTTTTATTCTTTTTTTTTTTCAAACTTCTTTAAAATCATCATATTTTCATTTTAAAAAAATTCATATAACAAAATTTCCAGAAAAACATAAACATTATCTTCTAGGAAAAAAAAAAAGTAAGAACTACTAATTAAGTATATAAGCTAATGATGATTTTTATGAAGAAAATTAGTTTTATTAATAATGATCAAAACTATAATATTTATTTTACAAGTGAAAATAATAAGTAATACTAATTTTATAAACATGTTTCAATGCAGAAAATACAAACAATAAATGAAAGAGATAAGCCTCTGGTACCACCCCGAACTATGGTCAAAGTTGTTACGACACACTCCAACTTCACAGGGGTCCTATTATCTCCTGAACTCAAATTTAGCTTATTTTTATCATTTTTTTGTGCTAATGTGACACCTTTATTACATAAAATGAAGCTCACACCAAAGGTGTTACACTATCTAAAATGATTGACAAAAGGCATAACGTTAGCTAAAAAGATTGACAAAAATACGCTAAAATTTAGTTTAACGGGTAATAGGACCCTGTGAAGTTGACGTGTGTCGTAGCAAATTTGGTCATAGTTCGGGGAACTAGATGTTTTTCTCGAATAAAAATAAGGTCAAATTTTAAAGGTTATATTTATTTATATAAATTATAAAATATGTAATACTCTATTAATGACAATCACAGCTTATTTACTAATATAAACAATAGATAATATCGTTTCTTATCACTTGATCCTCATACTAAAAATAGACGTTTTAATTTATCTGCTTAATTTGTGAAATCAAGAGAATTGTATTATGTTTTTTTCTACACTTTAGTGTTAAATAACTATATAAAGTAACAGTATAAATAAATTTAAAATTTCAAATTATCGTTAATAAGGTTAATTTAGCAAAATATCTAAGTAAAATTTTTCTAAGGATTGTATTATATCAAAAAAAAAAAGTTAAGTAATATGAAATGAATTTAGTAAGAGAGTGATAAAACACGAAAATATACGCACACGCATGTACATACATATGTATATATACACACTTAGGGGTGGGTTGTTTGGAAACAAGTTATTCCGGAATTAGTTATTACAAAATTAAGTTGTACTAATATGTATGTGTGATAACTTATCTCATCACTGTGGTATAAATGGTGATATAAATAATTTTGAGACTACCTAATACATCTAATTAAACGCAGGATAAATAATCATGAACTTTATCTCTGAATTATTATAATTATACGCCACGTCAAACGACTCTTTAATACATATAATACTAAAATAACGATCTTAAAAAATAACATTAAATTTTGTGATAAATTTATAAAAAGTATTAATTTGCTTATAAAGTTAATAAACTTAAATAAAATGCTATAAATATCCATGTTAAAAAAAATATTCATTATATATAATATAAAAAGATATTACATAAATACAAAATTGAAATTATAAGGATAAAATAGACATTGCATGAAATAAAGGGGAGTATAATTATTATTCAATGAGGGAGAGTTTGATTTTTTAATGAAAGTTGGGGTGAAAATGATTTTCACCCGAGAGAAAATTGTCCAAATCCATAACAATCAATTCATTTCCCTATCTAACTCATGTACTCCATTCTAACACCTCTCATATTTTGGATATTTTTGCTTTAGAAAGTAATAATCCTTTTAAGGTTTATACCTCAAGAACACTACTACATCAAAGCACCATAGCAGATCTATGGCAGTCTCTAGCTAGCATGCACATTAACAAGTGTCATGTATATAACATTGTGGTGGCACCTTGCATGGATCCTTGAAGACAAGTGTTGAACACTTGTCATAATTTTCAATTATTACCATTCTCCTATAAATGTACAAGACAAATATTGTGCTGCCATCTTGTCTAGTTTATAGCATCAGAACAAAAAAAATAATAGATGGCAATCTCTAGCACAAATGATTTTGAGGCCAAATTTGAGAGAAGTTATGACAAAATGAGTGAATTAAAAGCCTTTGATGATACTAAGGCTGGTGTCAAAGGACTTGTTGATTCTGGAATCACTAAAGTACCTCAAATATTCATTCTACCTCCAAAATGCAGGGTTGTAACATGTGAAACAAAGTTCATTTTTCCAGTGATAGACCTCGAAGGCATCGACGAGGACCCAATCAAGCATAAAGAGATTGTGTACAAAGTTCGTGATGCATCAGAGACATGGGGTTTCTTCCAAGTGGTTAATCATGGCATTCCAACATCCATCCTGGACAAGACGTTACAAGGACTGCGGCAGTTTTTTGAGCAAGATAACGAGGTTAAGAAGCAGTATTACACTCGAGATTCTACAAAAAAGGTATATTACAATAGCAATATTGATTTGTATAGACCTTCGGTTCCAGCTGCAAATTGGAGGGATTCCATTTTCTTTTCAATGGCTCCTAATCCTCCCAGACCAGAAGAATTTCCAAGACAATGCGGGTATGTTAGAAAAACTAGTAACCAATTTCATTTATTTACCTAGTAGTTGAATATGTGTTATGTTGTGATAAAACTAAGAATACCTATTGGGGAAAATAAGAAAATTTAGCTAGAAGTCCCAATCAAAAATAGCACTTATGTTGATTTTATGAAATTACTGCAGGGAAATACTAATGGACTGCTCTAAGCATGTGATGGAACTGGGCTGTTCCTTGCTTGGATTATTGTCAGAAGGTCTCGGTCTTGATCGTTGTCATCTCGAAGATATGGGTTGCGCGGAGGGGCTCGCTCTTGTGGGCAATTACTATCCACCATGCCCTCAGCCAGAACTCACCATAGGCACCAACAGACATGCTGATGCTGATTTTATCACAGTGCTTCTACAAGATCATATCGGAGGACTCCAAGTTCTTCACCAGAATCAGTGGATTGATGTTCCTCCTACACCTGGTGCTCTTGTGGTCAACATTGGAGATCTTTTGCAGGCTAGTATTCTTGTTCTTTTCTAATCAATAAGAACGAACATAACACCTTTATTCGGTACTGAAACCAATTATGCTTATTTTTGCTGCATTTTCAGCTCATGTCAAATGACAAGTACCTAAGTGTTGAGCATAGAGCATTGGCAAATAAAGTTGGATCAAGAATGTCAGTCGCATGTTTCTTCAGTACATGTACAATGTCATCTTCCAAGCTTTATGGACCAATTACTGAATTGTTGTCAGAAGATAACCCTCCAAAATATCGTGCGACCACAGCGAATGACTACCTTTATTACTTCCGTAAAAAGGGTCTAGATGGAACTTCTGCATTGTTGGATTACAAGATCTAATACTAATGTAATAATTGACTTTACAATGAGAACTGAAAATTTAACTTTTGATGCTTGTTCGGATGGTCATTGGCTGTTGTATTGTATCGTATTGTTATTTCAAATATAATGTGTGGTTTGGTTGCAACTTAAATATTGATATATCAAATGGTTAAATTCATCGTCATGTGATGATCAAAAGTCCCAGTCCCATTTTATGTAACAGAAAATTTGGTGTGATCTCCTCTATACCTTTTTTTTTTCCTTCTCATTTTGCCTTTGGTTACTTATTTAACCAGTTTCGTAATGCACATATATCTAATGACAATTATTACAAATTTTGTATTATTATTTTTAATTATGTCTATATTTTAACACTATGTGTTTGAAATGCAAAACAGAAATTAAAAAAAAAAAAACTTTCATTAGTCCTTTGAAATCAATATATATATATATAGCATGCCTTAGAGGTGTCTAATATTATTTATCTATTTTGTGGGGGTTTTTTGAATTATTTTCTCCTATTTTTATCTTAATAAATTATTTAAAACTAATAAAAACCATCTAATTTATCTTTTCTTGTTTTGAGAAAAAATAATTCATCCCACTTTCCGGATTTAAAAATACTTTTATGACAAAATCTCTCTCATATATATATATATATATATATATATATATATATATATTATCAATTTTTTGAGCTTTTTCTTATATTTTTTGAGCTTTTTCTTATTCTTTTTATTTTATATAATATTTTAAAAACTCAAAAATCATCTAAAAGTTGATACTACCATTTTAACTAAATTTTTAAGAGAATTAAACATGACAATTATGGCTTACTATTATTATTATCCATTCATATCTTTAAAGTTATTTTATCTTCTCATGCCTTTTTATATTTCATCTTCTCATGCCTTTTTATATTTCAAATATAAGTTCTATAAATTAAAACATTTGAATAAGCATATCTCAATGCACTTTATAAATTTAAACATTTAAATAAGCATTTCTCAACACACTATTAAGCAATTTCAGAATTAAGCATTGATTTAAACATTTAAATAAGCATTTCTCAACACACTATTAAGCAATTTCAGAATTAAGCATTGGGTCAATATTGATTGTAATTTTCTTCTAATATTATTTTTTTGTTTACAGATTTATACTTCTTCATCACTCTAAAGGCAATTATCAAGGTAAACAAATATACTTTATTTTTCTTGTGTGTGTTAGTAGCTGAAATGTTAGCAGCTGGCAATTATCAAGGTAAACAAATATACTTTATTTTTCTTGTGTGTTAGTAGCTGAAATGTTAGTAGCTGAAAGTTTGTAAGAATGCATCATAAAATTTTAAATACATGGTTTTTTATCGTTTAAAATTTTTTTAGTGATGATATTTTATAAATTGAAGAAAAATATTCATATAGATCAAATACTAATTATGAATATTAGATCCTTCTAATTTTCGAATGTTTGATTCTAATAGCCAATTTAATTTTTATTTGTAGAATTAAGCTTGATTCTTGAGGAATATTAATTTATCATAAATTTTGTGAACAATGTTTTTCTTCACCTTTTCTATTAATATTTGTTCTTTATCCATGTTCCGTTTACTTTCTTATGTTATTTGCTCTTTATGATGGATAATTAAGACATGTTCTATTTTCTGCGGTTTGAATTCAAGGAGTAATTCTTTCATTATTATTATTTTTGAAAGGAGTAACTCTTTCATTATTATTATTTTTGAAAAAAAAGCTACTAAATTCAAGTGTTAATTTATTATAAAAATACATTTACCATTTTTATTGTTATGTTTTTGGTGCTTATTATATTTTCATGTTTTTAATGATTAAGTTCGTAAGAATGATGTTGCATTTTTTTATTTTGCATGTTCTCTATATGATTTCTCTTTATTTTGTAATATGAATTTCTGATTATTGTAGTTTTATAATTATTTTGGTTCAAAATAATAATGTATGATTTTGATAAAAATCTACTCTAACCGGACAAATTCACTAGTTGGAATATAATGCTCTCCAAACTCAATATCACGTGGTCTTATAAATCTATTTACATTATAGTGAATGTCTATCAAGATCTAATAAAATTTAGTTGATATCTATGAGGATTTGATGTATTTGTCTTTTAGTGTGAAACTAGGGGCAAATTCCCCCTATAAATAGAAGAGCTTCCTTCATTGTAAATATCCCTCAAAAGAAGAAATAAGAATTCCTCCCTCTATTTTCTCAACTCTTCTTCTTTATTCTTTATTTATTTATAACACATTATCAGTATGAGACTTTGCCAAACAAGGTGAGATTATAAATCTGAAGGATTTCAAGGTTAGTAATTCTTTATGTTATCTTTCTTTTGCTACTATTAATATAATTATTATTGGATTTAAGGAAAATAATTGGTTTGGAACCATTTATATTTTAAATTTATTTCTTCAAGAACAATATTATAAAAAAGAATGATAATATTTTTGGTTCAAGTCCCATTTCATGTCTAAGATGTTTTTATATGGATAAGATGTTAAGTTTGAATCTTAATACACCATATTGATGATATTATGATGGTTAAGACAAAATAATGAGTGTTTAATGAAAAGTCATGAAATTCGACTCATTGAATATGCTCCATTCCATGAAGTGAATGTGGTAGCAATATATGATAAGTCTGAAATATGACAACTTACTTCATTCTTGAGGTGTATGTGGTAGCAGTGCATAATATGTCAAAAAGAAGACAAGTGATTGAATGCACGAATATACGCGTGGAGGGACAATATGATAATGATCATAAAAAAATATTTTCACACGCTTATATGATTATAAGATATACAAGAGAAAAATTTTCTACATCATATGTATTCTTTGATTTGCTTCTGAAGTAGCAAAATCTTGAAAGAGGTTATAATCTATCATAATTTGATAGGCTTAAGGCACGATTATATTCCATTCATGGGGAGTAAGAAACTTATTAATGCAAACGTGCACTTGATTGTGATTATATCACAACTCACCTCCGAAAGAAGTTGAATAATTTTAAAATCTACTTCTGAAGTAGTAAATCTGAAATTTATTCATATAATAGTAAGTCTGAAATTTACTAAAGCAAAAACACATCATGGTTAACTTGGAGTTTACTAGATTAAAAGTTCATAAATTGACATGAATGATTGCGATATTTCGAAGATGTGCATATTGAGTATTGAACATATATTAAAGAATTTTCTAATTCTTCATGAACTTTAATGTTGCTTGTTCTCATGGTAAGTTGGTTGGACCAACTAATTTTGGAATTGGATCCCTCAAAATCTGAAAAGAATAAAAGGTGAATAAGGGCCCGTTCACCTATCATGTGATATGTTGAAAAGATGCATCAATAAGATGATCATATGTATCATGATCAACCTACGTTTGACACTCATAAAGTTACTTGTTCACTATAAATTGAGCATAACTTTCAGATTGTGTAATCAAGATAATTCATCTTGATGATGATGGTTTAGCATTGAATGTCTTCCATAAATAGTTAAACCATTACTAATGAGAACAGAGTTTTATGTATTGATATGAAATATGATATGTTGCATACAATAGCACTTGTATGCATTAGACCAATATATTATGATTATTTCTTCTCTCTCAATTGGTTTAAGGTCAGGAACTAACTATTCCATCTAATAATTTTGATATGTGGTATACGATTAATAAATATACCATGATGCACAAAGATGAATTCCTCAAAGAAGATGGAGGATGTATGTTAGTTTTCCTAACATAAGGGGGAGATTATAAGCAGCTATGAAATATGTTAGGAATTATCATCAGATCCTTATTCAAAAGATAATTCAAGACAAATGCCGAAAGCATCTCATATTTAGCTGCAAGTGCTCCTAGTTTGTGTCCTTAAAGAATAAAGTCTATGCATGCGTGAAGTATGATAGACCAATCGATTCCAAATGAAATAATCCTTGAAAAGGATAAGGAGAAAATAATCATGATAAGAAGGCATTGTGCTCTTGAAGAGCCTACGACATAATACTTCATGAAACCTTATGAGAGGTTTAGGTAGTTGAAAATAATGAAGTGATGAGATCTCAAAATGTTATGTCTCATTGTGAACTGATACAAAATAAGAAATCATCGACGATATCTTTGATACAATATTGGCGCAATATTTTAAAAGATTATGAGGATCTGAATTCTACATTAATTTAAACATGTTGATGTAGAAATATTTATCAAGTGACCTGAAAGAATGCATTTTAGTAAGCGTAAAACTTATTTGATTTGTAGTACAGATACTTGAAGATGTCACACTTGACATGTTGGATATTGTTACTAGGCAAACATCCATATGAAAATCTCTAAAAGATTCAAAATGCCTAAAGCATATGAAGTTTCGAAATTTTTTTTTATTATCATCATAAGATATAATTTGATGATTTGAGTATCATTGAAACTCTTGGAGAGTTTTCAAAACAAATAGAGTATTTGCTTAAATGAGAAACATGAAGAAACTAAATAAGGATCCATTTCGACCTCAAGAAAAGAATGAGGAACTCCTTGGTTATGAAGTACCATATCTTAGTGCAATTGATGCACTAATGTATCTTGCAAATACTACAAGGCCTGATATAACCCTTTTTAGTTAATTTTTTAGCAAGTTTGCAGTCCCGATCTTATTGGTCATGCTGATTTTGGGTACTTATCTGACCTACATAAAGCTCGGTCTCAAATAGGCTATGTGTTCATATGTGGTGGTACTGCAATATCTTGAAGATATACAAAGCAATCTATCATATCCACTTCATCGAATCATGCTGAGATAATAGTTATTCATGAAGCAAGCCGAGATGTGTATGGTTGAGGTCCATGATACATCTCATTCGAGAAAAATGTGTTGTGAAATATGACAATCTACCCACAATTTTATACGAAGATAATGCATCATGCATAGCACATCTTAATGGAGGATTCATAAAAGGAGATAGAACGAAGCACACTTCCTCAAAACTTTTCTACATAAATGAGCTACAAAAGAATGGTGATATCAACGTGCAACAATTCGTTCAAGTGAAAATGTGGCTGATTTATTTACCAAGTCTTCTCCAATTACAACTTTTAAGAAGGTCGTGCACAAGATCGGAATGCAAAGGTTTAAGGATGTTCTCATTAGGGGGAGTTAATATGCGCTGTACTCTTTTTTCCTTACGAGGTTTTGTCCCATTGAGTTTTTAACACCATATATTAACAAAGAATCATCTAGTTTGGATCAATACGCGCGAAAACGATGCTTTGATTTCTAGTCCAAAAAAAATGTGGGGTGTTACATTATCTCCCCCTTGGTATCATCCATCCCCGAATGATGGGTAGGGACCTTTTGAAGCTCTAAGAGTGTAGAATAAAGAACGCAGTGTTACATTGAACATTTTTCCACGATAAAATATGCAAAGGACTTAAACAAGCTTCATGATAACCCCTAGCGAAACGTGAAAGCACGAAACACAAGGCAATGAGACTTTACATAGGGATGATCTTACACATGAGTTCTATGAATCATCATCAGCACCACACATGGTAGAGGTTTATTTGATGATCATAGACCATGATTAATATTGGTACAATACATGAGATAAGATTCTCGTGGGGCATAAGAATATGAACATTCTCCATCTTACAAGATATAATGAAAATACTTAAACTTGTAGACACTATATATCTACGCCCCAAACAATAAATTACATATTTCACACTTTTCAACTTACGAATCCCCAACCACACTTCTAGCCACAAGAATTTGAGTTCCACTACTTAGTACTGCTATATTGAAGCCTAACTCGGAGTTAAAAGGTGCTAACTTAAGGTCCTAAGCTATAGGACCTTGTACTTTACATCCCATTAAGAACGTTACCTTACCTCATCACTATCGTCAAACACCCTCGGGTTTTAATTTAAGGAATACTAACGGCATAGTACATGGGTTGAGTTTTCATCAATCTCAACATTCAAGCCTATCATTACTACACCCACTTCATGGATTTTCCCCACTAAGATTAGCAAATTCAATCACATTCATAAAAATTTTCGCCATATATCTCCTTCCTGACTTTTTCCACATAACAAAAGTTTATCTCCTTCTTTTCCCCTTTCACCTATAACCTTATCTCGAGAATTCACACTAATTTTTTTTAAGAACATCTACTCCTCTACATAGCATATCACCACGCTTCCACAACCACCATCATACTACCTTACGGAGGGTGATTGAGAGACCCGAGCATAAATGTCATGAATAGAAGTAACACTTATCAATTCATAGCTTATACTTATTGTAGACACCTAATTTTGTCCCTCCTAAGTCCAATTTTATTCATTTTTACCTCACTTTATCATATACCCTTACCCACGTGATTATACCCTCCATTAAATGACAAAAATAACAACCCTTAATAAATTTTATCTTGTTTTGATCCTATCCTAACAAACTTTATCCTTACACCTCACCTACCCTACCTCTACCCCACCTACCCTACCTCACTACCCCACTCTCACCTCACTGTAATTGAAATCCACTCACAATATAACAACACTTCACACACAGAATAAAACAACAGATTTTTGCTTCTTCTTCTTCTCACACAGAGCACATACGCATAGATACACAATCTCACTCACCAAAA
Source organism: Capsicum annuum (assembly GCF_002878395.1). Lineage (NCBI taxonomy): Eukaryota > Viridiplantae > Streptophyta > Magnoliopsida > Solanales > Solanaceae > Capsicum > Capsicum annuum. The sequence continues at coordinate 15,275,287 of NC_061113.1, read as the reverse complement.
ATGACAGAGAACATCACTCACATTTTCACTGACAGTAGCAACACATACTCCATTACACCACCTATATACTCACAGAATATTTAAAAAGAACAAAAGAAAAATAGAGTAGATTGAAAAGGGGGTCTCCGTTGTCACGAACCTTCTCCATCAGTTTTCCATTTTCAATTCATACAACTTTGCACATACCCACGGCCATGGATGAGCCTCACTGAAGCTCCCACTAAAATAAAATCGACAAACAACGAACCAATCTCACCAGTCATGTATCAATCTCACACACCACATAGAGCTATGGAGAGCTGACGGAGAGATTTAAGAGAGAGAGAGGGATTTGAGGTCGAGATCTGTAATGTAGAAGAAAGCGGGGTTGATTCTGGGTTACTCGAAAACGGGTTCCGGTGGGTTTGGTAGCTATTCCGGCGACTACTTCGCTGGAACCTCACCGTTCTCTCTTGACTTCTGGGTAAATCCAATAGAGAGACGATAATCTCTCTGGAACAGTCCATTTTCGAATGTTTTCAAGCACCCCCATTTAGAAAATATTCTGCTTCACCAAAATCCGACTTACTTCCGTCTGTTTTGGTCACTGTTATCTCACCGGAATTCAAGTCGTGTGGATTTTTTAGTTTTCTACTAGATTTTTGAAGCTTTGGGTTCGTCTATTTTAGTGATACGAGATCAAAACCGAACTTTGAGTTCATTAGTCGTCCTTCTGGGTTCGGTTTTTGGTTCTCATGTCGAGGTTTGGTCCGTGTTTCTTCTTCGAAGCTACTTTTTGGATTTTTGGTATTGGGTTTTGTTCGAAGTCGGTTTAAGTCGAGGTTTTGAATCCGCAAAGCTCCTCCATTTGATTGAATGAAAGCGACATTAAGGTCCAATTTTCATCTCTTTCTCTATTAATTTCTAATTGTTTGATATTTTATTTGTTAAATTCATTATGTGTGGATTCTTGTTTGTTGATGTTGATATATTTTGGATCACCGTGAATGTTTGTTGATGTCCACTTGTTGATTCTTCATCGAAATTGGTTAAATCATGTGGTCGAAAATGAAGTTGGGGGGTGAGAGTTGGAAACTTGATAAAAATGGTTGATAGGATCAATTTTGATTTATTGTAGTTTTTGTTAAATTTGAAACACACATGAATGTTGTTGGAACGTGACAGAATTATGATATGTTGAAATAAATAGGCAAAAATAGGTTTTGGGTAGGCAAAATTTAGGACTCTTGGTGATTTGTTGAATGTGTGAATATTTGGTGATTGGTTCTTTCTATTTTTAGCGCACAAGGTTGAGAAATGTATTCATTTAATCGGAGAATGCCCCGAGGTTTTATGTACTTATTCATCGGGGAATGCCCCAAGGTATCTTGTACTCGGAGGATGCTCATGATCAAGGCCCGAGGCATCAGGTAAAACCTGAGAGCATAGTTAGGATTAGTGTAGGCTAGATAGGATTCATTTTCGCATTTTTATTTATTTTGGGATTGTATAATTAGACTGAACACTATACTTTTATTCGTTTTGTTTGGTTTATTGGTTTGATTGTTTTATGTGTTTTTGTGTGGTTATACATTCGTAATGCCAAAATAGTCAATACACTCCACCAAGCGATTGTGGTCAAACCACGGGACCAAGGGGTGCCTAACACCTTTCCCTCGGTCAACAAAATTCCTTAGTCGGAATTTCTGTTCGCGGATCAGTTTATAGAGTCAAAATTGTTTTGAAAAGGGTTTTCCAAAGGGACTTGGCACACTGGATTATGCCAAGTGGCGACTCTAAGTTTTGAACAAAATGAATCCTTTTCGAAATAAATTTTCATCTTTTGTCACTTTAATAATAAAAACCCTTTCGAAACCTAAATATAAATCTTTTTTTGGAGTCGAAAAATGCGGTGTGACACTTATAATACTACTCAAGGAGGGACATGAAGTGAATATACAATAAAAGAGAGACAGGGTGCTTCAGATATTAGGTGTCTGAATCGTAAGCATAGAGTCGTTCGGCACAATGACAACACAACATGATTTCTTAGGATAGACTACGGTGAGAAATATTGGTGCACAAATCTCATGATTTGTATAACATAAGGGTCGATGATTGAGACAAAGTTGAATACTTGAAGCTATTGCTTCTCATTTTCAGATCTGAAATAGTAATAAGTTCGCACAGCTTTACCGCATTGGCTAATTCCAACATAAAATGATTCAGTGACATACAGGAACATATTTCCTTATGACCAAGCATGTTGTGAGACATAGGTTTGGATCATGAGTAACATAACATATGACTTGGATACGTATTGGGTCACTGAGGAATATTATTGCTTCTTGTTTGGACGCCAGGTTAAGACATGACATACATAGAGAACTCAAACCTTAGACATCGGCAGGACTTGAATTCATAAGACCTTGGTAGGATGAACTCCTAAACTGAAGTAGGAGGAATATTCTTGAATAGGAGTAGGTTCATCATGACTCTTCATTAACTTGCCACAATGAGAAAATTTGGAAAACTACCTTAACTCACCATCTCCCCCTTAGATCAAAGTCACAACTCTCAACATAAAAAAGACATCACCATATACTTAAACTCTAACTCTCCCTAATGATCTATACCCCGAAGGCCTTGGTTTTTGGTAAATGTTACTCTTAAATTTCGCTATAGCCATCACTCTACAACCCCCACTCCTGTACGCATTCACATGCCCTATCACCAAGGGACATCGACATATACATGAATACAACTCTTCTCATTCATTTTTTTAATATAAAGACACTAAATCCTCTCTGGGACATTTTCCCTCAGGGATACTAATCATGACTTCCTATAACTCCAAAATCATAACTCATGACTAACATCATTATGGGTATGGGCGTCTATGCTTCGAATCGCTCAACACCTCTTCTTCAACTCCTTAGAATACTAGCATTACACCTCTAATCACACAACTTACGAATTAACAAACTTTGTTAAACTATACCAAAGGCCCATATTTTCCACTCATATTTTCTCAATTCAACTCTAAATAACGCTATACCATAACTCCCCAAACTTCTCCATACCACAATTTTCAAGAATACAAACTAGGTACGCAAAAAACTTATAAACATAAATGCTACACTTTTCCTTTTTAAGTATACTCTGAGAGCATTGCTTTCCACCATTCTCTATCATCATCAACTCACAACTCGCAGTCCCAAGAGCATATACAATCTCACTCCTTATCACATAAAAATCCACTCTCCATTACTAACTTTCTAACATTAGACCGTTAATTGTATAACTCATATCATAAAATCTTACCTAACGAGTAATGCCATACTACCGGGGGGCCGCCCTTATTCACTTAATGACTCACCTAAAAATCATCATTTTAACACTAGTCCTCATATATACATATACCTCATAATTACCACTTAAATTTTTTATCAAGTATTAACCTGGGCTCTTTCACAAATCATATCAAGCCTACTAATTCATTCTCATAAAACATACATCATTAATCATAAGATACTATCCTTACCATCATATTCTACATCTACAATTCAAGCCTATAACCTAGCATCAAACATCTACCACAAATAAAGTAAAGCACGCAACATCATATACCAGTCCATCAAATTGAGAAATCAACTCCAAATACTCATTTCATTTAATTACTACCTACAATCACAATCCCTTCCATGACACCACTATATTAGCTTAAGATCCACTTCATACCTTTTCACATGAAGTACTGGTTTGCAACCACTAAAGAAAAGAGGGTCAAGGGGGTAAAGTCATATAATAGACATGGTCAACCTTAATCTTATATAATAACCCACCTTACATACAAATCTCACTAGGAAGCTATAGAATAAGACATCGAGAAACACTAGCCCACTAAAATATCATAACAAAAATAATCGATCATAGTCATATGGCCTATCTTATTTACAATCCATTAATGCATCCCCCTTCTACACATTATTACTATTTATCTATCATTATACCTAAACTTCTTTCATAGCTCTATAAGTTTCAACTAAACTCCCTCTTGCAACCTCAAGGAAGCCTAAATTAATATCATTCATCCACTAAGTACTTTCACCAATAACCTATACTTTTCTAGCACAACAAACACTATCAACAACTCTTTTCATACTTCAAGCAAGAAAATAATTTACCTTAACCAATAACTCCTTCTCTACCTTCTACTAACCTAACACACAAGGATATATCACTTCATTACTAACTCAATAATATGCAAAAAGATTCATCTATATATATATATATATTCAAGAAATCTCCCTTACCACTTTTCTTGTCACTACATCTCTAAACCCTTAGTTTCCAACCAACACAAGAACAACAAGTGGCTAGTAAATCGAAATAGGCCTTACACGGCTTCACTATACTTTGATTTTGTGTTTTGAATAGGAAAATGAGATGAATAACAAAGCAACTATGCTAGTGAATCGAAAGAGCCCCACACGGCTTCACTAGATTTTTAGTTTTAACAACATAATGATAATAAGATTACAAGAGATAGAAACTTAACACATAATATTCAATGACCTAAGAATACACATCTTACTCTATCTTAACTGAATGCCTCATAAGAATGAGGACATAACTTAAACTTGAGGGACTTATGACATACTAGAGAGTTCCTCTCAAGACCTTTGTGTGACTTCTGAAGTTTCTACTAGTAAATCTAAGAGCATTATCTAGGAACACCAGAGTAAGGAAAGAATTAGGATAACTTTTCTTTCGTATGGGTGACACCATGGAACGAATTAGAGTATGAAAGAGGAACATTTTGACTCCATAACACGAACTAGAACATGAAGAAAGAGAGACATTCCTAAACGCCTTATAGCCTCTTGCTTATCAGTATGGCATGCTAAACACCCATAAACAAGACTCTACCCGACACGATTTCACAGACACCCTGGACCATGAACCATGCTCTGATATCAAATTTGTCATGACCCGAGCTGGGGCCCTGGCTGTGACGGGGATCCCGTACCATGAAGGCCCGAGAGCCCTTCTAACTTGCAATCATATACACTATTCATTTACAAAGAGGAACTGTGGAAATACAAAACAAAATGGAATCATGGTCGATATCATAATTCAATTGAATAATCTGGAATGGAAAGCATAAACCTTTAAACAACGTCTAACATCAGTCTGCGAAATCTCTAACAACTGAAAATCATTTGTCTGAAATCTGGGATAATCCCCCAGTTGGGCCATGAGTCAAAATGAAATAATAATAACAAGTTCTAATACAGGCCTTCCAATGTAAGGGAGACTCACCAATTGCAACTTCCGACGCACTCAAATATATTGCTGAACTGGACCCCGAGACTGTGCCTCAGATCCTAAGATGGAGGGGGAATCAATACAGATGTACTGGTACGCAGAGCAATCCAAAATAATATATTTTTATATACAACATAGGTGAGAGCTTTTCATAAAAATGTTAAACAAGAAATAATTTAAAACACATGGGCAACTTAAAATAATCGTTCAATGCAAATCTGTAGATGTAAAACCATTCTTTATTTTTTTTTTTACTTCTGAGGTAAGTGGTACACCCTACATATCTGAAAGTTTTCCATGGGCAATATGGGATCTGCCATTAACTCGACGGCCAAGCCCCCAACCCAAGTTTTCCGCAAGGGTTTGAAGTATCTGAATCTGATACGCCCCAGGACACTAGGCCGACGTATAATAATATACTCATATTGCTAAAACATGGTTTCGGGCAATGAATCATATGACTCGTGCCTTCTTCAGGTAACCACCTAACTCTCTTAGTGCCCAGTTTTTAACCCATTCTAAACATGCATCTTTTTGAATTCAAAATGTGAAATCTAAAATGAAATCTGTATCCTGTTCTGAGTTTTATCATGACTTTATCTGATTTTGTATTGTCATACCAAGACTTGCAAGTCATAATTCTGAGCCATAAAATATCCTTTATAGTTTTCTCTTTCAAAATACACATGTTAGATCACCATACTTCAAACAATTCCGAAACATTCATTCTTCCAAAATATTTATCAAATTACGCAAAGGTCATTCTTTTCAATCATTTCAACAAACAAGTGGTGGTCATGAGTTTCAACAACCCACGAAATTTTTTTCATATATATATATATATATATATTCAATACTTACCAACATGTAAAACCCTCTCTCTTCTATTCAAAAATCATAATCAAGTCATAAATAAAGTCAAGGCTTTTATATTAAATTATATTTCCAATATCACATTTCGAACACATTACATAACAATTCTCGCATTGAACCCACAAATGTATATCTTACGAAGTTAAGAGACTTGTAAATAAGAGAGGGATTTCAAATAGTTCATACTCTCAATTCATAATTCAAACTCATCAAACTCATACATATATCTACTTAAACATGGTTATAAATCAGATTTGGGGGAAAGGTCTCAAGACCAAATTAATATCATCAAAAACTTTAAAAGCATGAATCTAATTATAAATTCAAAATCCCTTTTTTTGTAAATTCATAACTAAACTTTTAACATGATTAATAAGAATTTACCATGCCCATGTAGATTTAGGAAAACCCTACGTACCTTAGATTACAAGGTTTGAAGAGTAGAACTCGAATCTTGATTTGTTCTTTGAAAATCTTGGATTTACGAGATTGATTCTTGATCTTGAAAAAAAGCCTAGTTTCCATTTTACTCTTGAGAGAGGAGAGGAATTGAGAATTAAAACTGATAAAAGAAATGAATTATAGGGTGTTTTGGATGATTTAAATCGTGTGGAAGAAGTTTGGGATGAAGAAAAATACCAAAATACCCCTAAGGAAATCAAAAACGCCGCAGCAGTCCCTCGGTTTGACAGACTGACATGCTGACGTAAATTGGATATAACTTTTTAGTCCAATGTTGGATTTTGACAAAATTAATTATGTTGGAAAGAGGACTCAAAGACCTTTCATTTGATATATAGAAGGCCATGCAGTTCATTATATGAAAGAAGTTATACTCGACGAAAGTTAACCCAAGTTGAACTGTCCACTAAAACGTACTCGATGGAATTGTTTTCAACTCGTCTTTGAGTTAGGGGATTTTCGTGACCTCAATTCGTATCCTAAGGTATTCCCACACTGTAGGATTTATCACCACACATATATTAACAAATAATCATCTAGTTCGGATCAATACGCGTGGGAACGATGCTTCGATTTCTAGCCCAAAAAAAATACGGGGTGTTACAATGGAAGAACTCAACAAGATGATAGCTCAGACTTCAGTGTATGATTGGGAAAGAGAACTTCAAGCCTTTGATGATTCAAAGGCTGGTGTAAAGGGACTTTTGGATGCTTGTGTCAGAAGTTTACCACGTATATTCTTACACAACCAGTATGTGGCTGAAAAGCAATCAGACTCCGAGATGGTTACAAAGTTTAGCATTCCAGTCATAGATTTTGAAGGCTTGGGAAAGAGTGCAGCTCAACGGGCTGATATTGTACGAAGAATTAAAGATGCTTGTGAAAACTGGGGATTTTTTCAGGTAGTTCACCATGAGATCCCATTAAGTGTGATGGAGAAAGTAATAGAAGGTGTTCGCCATTTTCATGAGCAGAATTTTGAGGTGAAGAAAGAGTTCTACTCCCGTGATGTTACAAGGAAGTTCAGCTATAATAGCAATTTCGATCTACATAAAGCACGAGCAGCTAATTGGAGGGACACCCTTTCATGTGTTTTTGTTCCTAATCCTCCTGATCCCAAAGAAATGGCTAAGGTTTTGTAAAGAAAATAGACTTGGCCTAATTCAATCCCAAAAGCTAGCTCACGAGGTAAGAATTGTCAAGACCATATAAGGAGACACCAGTTCATTCTCTTAACCAATGTGGACACATAAATCTCCCGTTACTTTACATGCTTAGAGTTGGTCATCTGGACCATGGGCAATACAATAAGGTAGACCAAAGTTGAATGTACCAAGATCAGGATAGGTCTAGCTCAATACCATGCAAAAAAATAAACCTCAAGTGTAACTCAATCCCATAATTTAGCTCATGAGATGAGGATTTCTTAAAATCATATGACCAGACAGCCTATTTCTTCAAAAGATTTGGGTCACTTAATAGCGGTCCCTCACCCTGTAAGCCCGTGTCTAGATAGTTGGAGCGTGGATAACATAACTTGAGTTGCAAACCGAGACTAGGGATCAGTTTTGCTCTAATTCTCTGTTAAGAAAATGGACCTTGAGCCTAATTTAATTTCAAAAGTTAGCTCATAAGATGAGGATTGTTAACCCATTCGTTTAATTAACGTGGGAACTCTTAACATCCTCTTGTACGCCTAGGGCTAGAACTCTGAAGCGTAAAAAACATAATTTGATATGTTAGTCTTTCCACTGATATGCATCAACAATGAAAATTGCATCCAGTTTATATGAACACATATTTTGACTTTACAGAAATGTTTTGATCAAATATGTGGAGTATGTGATGAAACTGGGTGTTACTCTATTTGAGTTACTTTCAGAGGCCCTAGGACTCAATCCAAATCACTTGAAAGACATGGAATGCGCCAAAGGGCTTGTCCTCGCTGGTCATTATTATCCAACATGCCCTGAACCAGATCTCACTTTAGGCCTTAGCAGTCACACAGATGGTGGCTTCTTGACTATATTATTACAGGATCAAGTTGGTGGCCTCCAAGTCTTTCATGAAAATCAGTGGTTTGATGTTCCTTTCGTGCCAGGATCTCTAATTGTGAACATTGGAGACCTTATGCAGGCAAGTTCATATTGTAAACTGAGCTTGATGCATTGATATGAATGTCACAAAGTTGATTTTAATTCATTTGCTTCCATTTTTGTTATGTAGCTAATCACGAATGATAAGTTCAAAAGCGTTCATCACAGAGTGCTGGCAACTAATGTAGGACCAAGAATTTCAATGGCTAGTCTTTTCATAATGAATTTTCAAGAAGGCAGTGGATCAGGACTATGTGGGCCAATCAAGGAGTTACTATCAAACGAAAACCCTCCAATGTACCGAGAAACCAGCAGAAAAGAGTATGTCACATATCTATACAGCAAAGGACTCGATGGAACTTCTTTATCGTCAAATTTCAAATTACAGAAATAGTGGTAGAACCTGGAGAAATGTTTCATTTTCCAGTGATTTTTCTGCTTGTGAGTTCAATTAAGTGTTCTTGTACCTGTTGAACACACATCTCTTAGCAATTAAACAAACCTGTTATTTTAGCCATTAGAAATGTTGTTTTCCCTGCTCAAGCATCACATTTAGAGTTTTCTCAGAATAATTTCATGCTTTTTGCGTTAGAAATGAGATGGCAATCAAGAAAAATATCATTTACACTAGAAAAGTCAAAAATAGCAGTTAATCCATCATTTTCCTAAAAGTAATAAATTTAAAGGATCTAATATATAATTTGAAGAAATGATTCAATTTTGATGTGTTCATTTGGAGGATGTAACCTATCAAATTTATCATTTTAAAAGATTGAAATCATCTAGCTTTTAACAAGAGTGACATAGAACTGCTCCACTTGCTATCTAAAATAAGCAAATGATCAATTAATTGAAAGAGAACAAGTTTGGAAATATAAGAGTTAGGTATACCTAATTTTGTCCTGTGACTTCTTGGCTTTGAATTCTGATGGATAATAATCTAATAAGCGTCGTTATTATATCCTCAATCTTTCACAAGAAATGTTGCTTCCATAGTCAAAGGTTGTGGTTTCCTTTAGAGCAAGTAAAATGGCTGGCTCGAATAATGGCAGAAGTCGGCTAGATGATAGTTCCGAATATGATAGGAAAAGTGAAGTTCAAGCCTTTGATGATTCGAAGGTTGGTGTCAAGGGAATTTTGGATGCTGGTGTTACAAAGTTACCGCGTATGTTCTTGCACAACCAGCCTGTGATTGAAAATAAATTGGACTCCGATGCAGCTACTAAGTTTAGCATTCCAGTCATAGATTTTGAAGGTCTGAGAAAAAATGCAGCTCAGCGAGCTGATATTGTTCAAGAAATAAGGGATGCTTGTGAAAACTGGGGATTTTTCCAGATTGTCCACCATGAAATCCCATCAAGTGTTATGGAGGAGGTACTAGAAGGTGTTCGCCATTTTCATGAGCAGGATACTGAGGTGAAGAAAGAGTTCTACTCCCGTGATGTTACGAGAAAGTTCACCTACAATACCAATTATGATCTACACAAAGCACCAACCGCTAACTGGAGGGACACCTTTTACTGTGTCATGGCTCCTAATCCTCCCAATCCAAAAGAAATTCCAAAGGTTTGCAGGTACATAATATGCTTACTACTAATATACCTTTGTTTGCTTATGCAACTTCAGCATATTATGATATGCTTCATAACTGTTATGCTTATGTTGCTGTTTGCTCAAATTCTCCTGACCTCATCTCTAATTTGATATAAGATATTCTTTACTTTAATATGCATGTTAAAAGAAGTTTCATCTGGTTTTTATGAACACAATATTTTGACTTCACAGAGACGTTATGTTCAAATACATGGAGTATGTGATGAAACTGGGGCTTACTCTATATGAGCTACTCTCTGAAGCTCTAGGACTTGAACCAAATCACTTGAAAGACATAGAATGTGCGAAGGGGCTTTTCATAGCTGGCCATTATTATCCGGCATGCCCTGAACCAGATTTCACTTTAGGTCTAAGCGATCACACCGATAGCGGATTCTTGACTATTTTATTACAGGATCAAATTGGTGGCCTCCAAGTCTTCCATAAAAATCACTGGATTGATGTTCCTTTCATGCGTGGAGCTGTAATAGTGAACATTGGAGACTTAATGCAGGCAAGTTCATATTTGTAAATTCTTTTATGTATTTATGTAAATGTCACAAACTTGATCGATAAATTAACTAGTTTCCATTGTTTTGTAGCTGATCACAAATGATAAGTTCAAAAGCGTTCATCACAGAGTGCTGGCTAAAAATGCCGGACCAAGAATTTCAGTGGCAAGTCTTTTCAGAATGCAGTTTCAAGAAGGCAGTGAATCAAGACTGTATGGGCCAATCAAGGAGTTGTTATCAGAAGAAAATCCTCCAAAGTACCGGGAACCAAGCAGAAAAGATTATATCGCTTATCTATACAACAAAGGGCTCGATGGAACTTCTTTGCTGTCACAATATTTCAAATTACAGAAATAGTAACCGGCTCAGTAGAAATGTTTCATAATCTTCCTAGGGTTTTACTCTTTGGCTGTGTTGTTCTGCTTGTGAGTTCACTTGAAATTCTTGTTTCTATTCTGTATATACTGAAAGTGTTGTTCATCTAATGAAATTTAGAAGAGTGGTTTCTTGAACACAAAAAATGTCGAAAAATATGTTAAGAGTTATACATTGTCAATAATTTTTAGCCTTCTGAGTTGTAACCAGATCAAATGACATGATCTTCATTTTAGCTTGTTTGAGGTTTCTCCAGCTTTGATTATGTCCCCTTATATTCCAAGAATGGGAACTTCAATTTCCTACCTAAAGACTTGTGATTTTGATACTAAGTATATAGTAAACCTATTATGTGATTAAGCATATAATTTAGTATATCGATATTTATGATTACAAATTTTCATCTTTATAGTTTCTAGTCATGCTGACACTAGGATGATTGTCAGTTTACGTACAGCTTTTATGTTCATCTTCCCTATTTTCTTGATTTGGTTCAGTATGTCACCATTTCGATAAGTTTTTGATGTTAGTTATGGTGATCAAAGTGCAAACATATGTCATATTGAAGGTGTGTTCGGTGTGAAGGAAAATGTTTTTGACACGCACAAAATGTGTCAAATATGTGTCGTAAAATGTTTTCAAGAGAATAAGTGATTTCTTACTTATTTTCTTTTGTTCGATACGCAAGTAAATAATACTATCCTAAAAGCATTTGTATATAATCTATAGATAAATACTATGAGAGGTTGGATGGTGAGAATGAGGGGTCCGGGAATGGGTTGGATGAAGGCTACGGGATGGGGTGACGATGAGATGTGTGTGAAGGTGGGAAGGACACAATCAATGTGGAATGCTACTTTTGGAAGTTGTTTTCTCCACTTCCTGGAGAAGTCATTTTCCTGGAGAAAATATTTTTCAAGAATTTTGACCAACTGAACATTAAAAAATTAGAAAATATTTTCCTTTATATTAAACACGCCCTTTGGTGTGCTCTTCATATTTCTGTCTTGCTATTTGGGGGACTTGTAGCAAAATATTTCAAAGTCTTTTTTTAATTGTATTTCTTCTTATCATCAGCACACTCAACAAGACAAAACATATTACATAGCCTAATACAGACAGTATGCAGTATACCTACCTTTGTCCTGGATCTTCTTGGCTTTTCAATGTGAAGGAATCTGATTCCATAAAAACTATATAAAACATATCAACTGAGTAAGCATCCCTATTATGTACTTATTTTATAATGTATAAAAGGGCAGCCCGATGCACTAAGGCTTCTGCTGTGCGCAGGGTTTGTAGAAGAGCCGGACCACAATGATCTTTTCATAACGTCTGAAAAAAAAACTTGATTTCATACTCAACAACAGAATTTTCCTCTAGAAGGAGAAAAATGGTTGTCTCAAGAAATGAAAAAATTGAGCAAGACGACAGTTCGGAATATGATAGAAAAAGTGAAGTTCACGCCTTTGATGATTCAAAGACGGGAGTAAAGGGACTACTAGATGCTGGTGTCACAAAGTTACCGCGTATATTCTTAAACAACCAGTATGTGAGTGAAAAGAAATCGGATCCTGATGTTATAAGTGCTTTTAGCATTCCGGTAGTAGATTTTGAAGGCTTGGGCAATAGTGCAGCTCAACGAGCTGATATAGTTCGAGAAATAAAAGATGCTTGTGAAAACTGGGGATTTTTCCAGGTTGTCCGCCATGAAATCCCATTAAGTATCATGGAGAAAGTACTACAAGGTGTCCGCCAGTTTCACGAGCAGGATTCTGTTGTGAAGAAAGAGTTCTACTCACGTGATATCACGCGGAAGGTCACCTTCAATAGCAATTTTGATCTACTCAAATCCTTAGCAGCTAATTGGAGGGACACCCTTTACTGTGTCATGGCTCCTAATCCTCCTGAACCTGAAGAAATTCCCGAGGTTTTCAGGTACAAAATGTTAACCCCTCCGTTCTCAAGTATTAGTCGTTTTAGCCAATTAATTTGTTTCACAATACTTGATACTTAAGAGAAAAAGAAGTTTTTTGTTATAAACTAATTATATGTTGCTAATGTTCAAAGTTGCTTCAAATTTGCTTAGATTTTCCCATAGTCGTTTCCATTAATATGAATTTTAATTCAAGTTTCACCTGGTTTATTGGATTCATTTTTCGACTTTACAGAGATGTTTTGATCGAATACACGGAATACATCATGAAACTGGGACTTACTCTCTTTGAGCTACTTTCTGAGGCTCTACAACTCAAATCAGATCACTTGAAAGACATGGAATGTGCAGAGGGGCTTCTCGTAGCTGGCCATTATTATCCGGCATGCCCTGAACCAGATCTCACTTTAGGCCTTAGCGGTCACACGGATAGTGGCTTCTTGACTATAGTATTAGAGGATCAAATTGGTGGCCTCCAAGTCTTTCATAAAAATCATTGGGTTGATGTTCCTTTTTTGCCTGGAGCTCTAATTGTGAACATTGGAGATCTTATGCAGGCAAGTAGACATTTGTAAAATGAACCTGATTTATAATTACATGGATTTCATTTATATATTACACTAGCAGTGCCCGGATATAGCACGTTATTATTCTGCTTTCCAGGTTACCGTATTAGGTTTGTTATGAGAACTACATGGTATTGTAGGTCGATTTAACATGATGGTGTAAGAAATTTATGAGCTCTCAGTGCACATAACTTAAACTCTTTATAAATGCCACGAACTTGTTAATGAATTCACTACTTCCCCTTTTTTTCGTTTTCGCAGCTCATCACAAATGACAAGTTCAAAAGTGTTCTTCACAGAGTTCTGGCGAAAAATGTAGGACCAAGAATTTCAGTGCCAAGTTTTTTCAGAATGCATTTTCAAGAAGGCAGTGAGTCAAGAATATATGGCCCGATTAAGGAGTTGTTATCTGACGAAAATCCTCCAATGTACAGGGAAACAAACAGAAAAGAGTATGTCACACATCTATACAACAAAGGGCTCGATGGAACTTCGTTATTGTCACCTTTCAGATTGCAGAAATAGTCAAACTGATTTGCAGATATGTTTCACCATCTTCTCAGCTTTCTACTTGGTGTTAAACAGATTCAGATACGATAAGGAATGAATTTATCCATTGGGATATTGTGTGTGAAAAGGCTTTTCATTATAATCTTGTACACTTATTATCATCCTGCTGTTCTTGATGATTGCAATCTCACACTTTCATTTGGAATTACTACTATATTACTCCCTCCGTCACTTTCATATGTCACGTTTCGCTTCTCCACTTGCATGATCATCAGGTTCTGTACTTTTCTTATTTTTGAGCTCCTCGCTCTTTGCTCGTAGGAACAAATATAATCCCACTAGGATCACAAACATCCCAAGCAAGCTGTATAAATGCATAAATATCAATTCCCTTCAGCGAAAATTTGTTATGATCCATTGCAAAAAGTCCCACATTAGTACTACAAAGTATTGGTGTGGGATATTTATTGCCTTGGGCTCTCTCACCTTAATAACTAGCTTTTGGGGTATGGTCCAATTATGGAATTCTCTTAATGGCAATGTTCGGCTCGAGCTAGTGATGTCTAGCGCACAACCGTCGAGACTGGGAAAGAGCTACCTACAAAAGTATTTATAGTCCTGCTCTCCCACCTTAATAGCTAGTTCTTGGGCTCGAAAAATAGTTGACAGGACAAGGGTACTGAGGAAGTTGCTTGCTTAAGTGGCAATAATCGGGTCTCATAGTCCATAAAAAGAAAGTCCCATAGTATTATATAATCTTGTTAATTCCACAAGGAAGCATAATGATATCGCAAGCTTATGATACATTAAGAGCATGGGTGTGTTTGGTATGGAGGAAAGAAGTTTCCGAAAAATGTTCTTTTATTTTTTTATGTTTGGCAGAGGCGGATCCAGAATTTTAAACTTGTGGGATCCAGAATTTTAAACTTGTGGGTTCCCAAGGGCTCTTTCCTGCCACTAAGCTATCCCTTGGTTTAGTTATGAGTTCCCACCTATTAATATTTATAACTTTTGGCGATTTTCTATGTAATTTTAAGCCTTACGGTAGCAGGTGTGGGTTCCCGGGAAGCCCCACCTTCTACTCTACATCCACCACTGATGCTTGGTTGGACCAAACTTCTGAAAAACATTAGGAAAATGACTTGGGCAAATTAATTAAGGGTGACAAAAATGTTTCAAAACTAAAAAAGAGTGATACAAGTTTTAAATATTGAATAGAGGTGATAATTTTAAGATTAGTGTTAATGACACTAATTTTAAAATCCTTAAGTTTTATTATTTACACAAAGATCCCTACACCATCACCATCACTCCTCCTCCACACCCTTTTTGTTGCCGCTGCCGCCACCTCCTCTTCCTCCACTATCACTATCACTACCATTGCCACCTCTTCTAGATTCACCCCTCTACATAATTATCGCCTATTTTTCCTCTTTCTCCCCCACCACCGCCGTTATCAACACCACAACAAATGTCATCTTCTCATTCGACGTCACCACCAATACCCCCACCTTCATTTTTACGATAAATATCAATTTTTCGTGGGCTCCTCCTCCAATCAAATTTTTTTCAGAAATTAAGTAACTATCGAAGTTGCTTCAGCAATAATCGAAGTTGCTGCACCAACTTCGATGGTTGTTGCAGCAACTTCGATAATTGTGTAACGCAACAACTAATAGTAGTTGTTGTAACAATTACTGTAGTTGCTGAAACAACTCTCGTAGTTGCTGAATTTGCTGAATTATTTTTCATTTCTTTTTAAAAGAAATCAAAAATTTTCTTTTCAAACTTTTCAATTTTTTTTTTTTAAATAGTCCATGAAAATTAAAAAAGAAAGAAGAACGAAATGAAAAGAGAAAGAAAAAAAAGAAGAGAAGATGGAAGAAAGTAAAATCTAGAGAGAGAAAAAAATAAGAAGAAGAAGTAGAAGAAGAAATGGGAAAAAGCAATTTGGAGAGAGAAAGAAAAAAAAAGATTGAAAGATAAGAAAATGATGGAAATTCTAAAATTTGAAATTGGGAGTTGGAGGACTTTTAAAAATTTTACAACAACAACAACAACAAACCCAGTGTATTCCCACATAGTGAGGTCTGGGGAGGGTAAGATGTACGCAGTCCATACCTCTACCTCTAAATAAGTAGAAAGACTGTTTCCGATAGTCCCCCGGCTCGAGACACGGAATACTACACAAATACATAGTAAAGCATGGAACAAGATGGCATAACATAAATACGACACCCACAAGTAATAGAAAACAGAGAAAAGTAAAAATATTCGTAATAAAGCATGAAACAAGGTATCATAACAAGAATAATACCCCCACCAAGTAATTCCCTACACTAGCGACCCAAACTGACCCTAGCCTTCTACCCTAATTCGCGTCCTCCAGATCTTTCTATCTAGGGCCATGTCCTCAGTGAGCTGTAACTGCTCCATGTTTCGCCTAATCACCTCTCCCCAGTACTTCTTCGGCCTACCCCTACCCCGCCTAAAACCATCCAAAGCTAGCCTCTCACACCTATGAATCGGGGCATCCATTCCCCTCTTCATCACATGTCCGAACCATCTCAATCGGACTTCTCGCATCTTATTCTCTACTGGAGTCACACCAACCTTCTCCCTAATAGTCTCATTCCGAACTCTATCCCCTAGTCAGCCCACACATCCAACGCAACATCCGCATTTCTGCCACCTTCATTTTTTGAATGTGGGAGTTCTTAACTGGCCAACACTTCGCTCCATACAACATGGCCGGACGGACTGCCACCCTGTAGAATTTGCCTTTAAGCTTGGGCGACACCTTCTTATCACAGAACACCCTCGAAGCGAGCTTCCACTTCATCCATATCGCCCCAATACGGTGCGAGACATCTTTGTCAATCTCACAGTTACCCTGAATCACGCCCCCGAGATACTTGAAACTATCCCTCTTTCATACCACCTGTGATTCCAACTTCACTACCACCTCATTCTCCAGTCTCACGTCATTAAACTTGCATTCCAAATACTCTGTCTTGCTCCTACTCAACCTGAACCCTTTAGACTCAAGAGTTTGTCTCCACACCTCTAATTTACCATTCACACCCCTTGTATCTCATCAATCAAAACCACATCATCTGCAAAAAGCATACACCAAGGCACCTCTCCTTGAATACACCGCGTCAATACATCCATCACCAAAGTAAACAAAAAGGGACTAAGAGTAGATCCCTGATGTAATTCTGTCAAGACAATGAAATACTCTGAGTCTCCTCCCGCCGTTCTCACCTGATTTTTAGATCCATCATACATGTCCTTAATTGCTCTGATATATGCCACCGGGACTCCACTCACCTCCAAGCATCTCCAAAGTACCTCCCTGGGGACTTTGTCGTATGCCTTCTCCAAGTCGATAAACACTATGTGCAGGTCCTTCTTCCTTTCCCTATACTGTTCCACCAGCCTCCATACCAGGTGAATTGCCTCCGTTGTCGAGCGGCCAGGCATAAATCCAAACTAGTTCTCCAAAATAGACACTATCCATCTCGGCCTCACCTCGACCACCCTCTCCCAAATCTTCATAGAGTGACTCAATAACTTAATACCCCTATAGTTATTGTAACTCTGAATGTCATCCTTTTTCTTATAAAGAGGGATCATAGTACTCCACCTCCAAGCCTCGGGCATTTTCGCCGTCTTGAAAATTTTGTTAAACAATCCAGTCAACCACCTTAAGCCAGCCTCGCCAGAAAACTTCCAAAAATCCACCGGTATCTCATCATGCACCGTCGCCCTACCCCTTCGCATCCTGCGAACAGCCTCTCTAACCTCCTCTACCTTAAAACATCTACAATAACTAAAATCCCGACACTCCTCTGAGTGCTCCAGCTCCCCTAACACAATAGCTCTATCCCCTTCGTCATTCAAGAGCCTATGAAAATACGACTGCCATATATTCTTAATGTGGCCGTCCTCCACCAACACTGTACCGCCCTCCCCCTTAATGCACTTCACCTGGTCGAGGTTACGACCCTTCCCTTCTCTAGCCTTAGTGAGTCTAAACAACTTTTTCCCCTTCTTTCTCCTTTAACCCCGCATACAAGCTCTCAAAAGCTGTCGTCTTAGCCGCTGTAACTGCTAACTTAGCCTCCTTCCTAGCTAACTTGTACTCTTTCCTGTTTACCTGCTTCTTTTCTTCGTCCTTACTCTCAACCAACTTAGCATACGCCCCTTTCTTGGTCTCCACTTTCTTCTTAACCTCTTCATTCCACCACCAATCCCCCCGATGATGCCTGGCCGGGCCCCTAGAAACACCTAACACCTCACTAGCATTCTCCCTGATGCACCTAGCCACCCTATCCCACATACTATCCGCGTCCCCCCTACATTCCCACACCCCAAACTTCTCCCGTATCTCCCACGCATTCACTGGCGTTAATCCGTCCTACTTAATTCTAGGTCTACACTTCTCACCCCTTTTCTTCCTTTCCTTCCTTATACCCAAATCCATAACCAAGAGCCTATGCTGGGTCGAAATATTCTCACTCGAGATGACCTTACAGTCCTTACACAACACCCTATCCCTTTTCCTAAGCAACAAAAAGTCAATCTGGGTCTTGGCTATTGCACTTCAGAAGGTGATCAGGTGATCGTCCTTCTTCGAAAAGCTCGAGTTTACCACCACCAGCCCAAAGGACCTCGCAAAATCCAATAGAGTAGCCCCCTCTTCATTTCTTTCCCCAAAACCAAAACCAAAACCACCATGCACATCACCAAAGCCTCTCGGTAATGCCCCGATGTGCCCATTGAAATCTCCTGCTATAACAATTTTCTCCGAGCTAGGCACGCCTCTCACCACCTCATCCAAAGCCTCCCAAAACCGTATCTTCTCCTCCCCATCCAAGCCCACTTGCGGCACATAAGCACTACACACGTTCAGGGTACACCCCCCAATGACCAACTTAATAGTCATCAACCTATCGCTGATCCTCTTTACCTCTACTACCTGACCTCTAAGCTCTTCATCTACTAAGATGCCAACTCCATTCCTACGCCTCTCGCTCCCAGAGTACCAAAGCTTGTAACCGTCCACATCCCTAGCCTTAGACCCTACCCACTTGGTCTCTTGAACACACGCAATATTAATCCTCCTCTTTCTAAGAATCTTCACAAGCTCTATGGACTTACCCTGAAGAGTCCCTATATTCCAAGACCCAACCCTCAGCCTACCATCTCTATCCACATGTCTTCCTCTACAGCCCCTGAGGCCAAACCTTAGCCACCCTCCTACCCCCTCCCTTTCTTCTTTCCCTGCCCCCACAACGGCCCTCCATCCCAACCCCCTCGAACATGACCCTATCCAACCATCAACGCCCACAGCTACTACTACAAGAAAATATAAGAAAATCTAAACAATGGTAGTAACAAAGCAGCAGCAGGAAATACAAGGCTCACACAAATTAGAAAAAATAATCAAGAAACAAAACTAAACTCAAATAGGGAGAAAAAACAAAACTGAGGTAAGGACAAAACTAACAGTAAGAAAAATAGAGCACACTAATGGCCTGACACTAAGGAAAAGACAAGGAGCAAAATAATATAAAGAAATCAAACTATATAAAGTTACGAAAGAACCAAAGTTTGGATGTCACTGGGACGCCTCCGTGCTGCTGATCCGGCAATGTTGGTGTTAAAAAGTGTTTGTCGGAATAAGGTCAACGGGAAAGAGGCCGCTGGTTACGTCGCCGGAATGTCCCCGAAGATTCGCCGAAGCGGTGGACAATAAAATCTCCAAATTAGCTTCCGAATATTTTTGATTGATGAAGAAGAGAATAAAGCAGTTTCGAAATCTTAACAGGTACCAAAACTCGACTATCAACCAAATCGAACACGAAAATATCCCGAAAAAAAGATTAATTTGACACGAAATCTGTCAAACAATTAAAAAGTAGAAACGATTTTGAGACTTCAAATAATATATAAGATCAAACCTGGATGGGTTCTTAAGAACCCATTGATTTTCTGCAGAAAATTGATCGGAGCAAGCAGCGACGAGGAGGCAGGAGAGGTTTTCCCGTTGTTGCCGTTTGGTCGGATAAGAGATGAAAAATGGGGGAAGGGATGGAAGAGCGGTGGATGTATGTGATAGAGAATCGCCGATCGGCGATGACCAGCGTTAGGACTGATGTGCCCTAGTCTTGGAGCCTCCTGTCGACGGCGACGCTGGACTCTTCACCGGCCAATGAGTGCGGTGACAGCAGGAGAAAGAAGTAGCAATGTGCTGGCGGGTTGTCAGCCGTCTGGTGGCTAACTCCGGCGGTAGCAACGACGGTTAAAGAGAAATAGAAGGAGAGAAAGGGGGAAGGGAGGCCGACGGTTAAAGTTCTTAAAAATTATACTTTACACCCCAATTAACTTAATCACAATTTAAATGAAACTTTTATCTTAACTGATCAAAGTTATCACCATTTTTAATTTAAAGAATTTTTTGTCACCTCCTATCTGATTTTCTCAAATGACTTTCTTAAGGCCAGTCAAGAAAACAAGCTCTATAAGCGGCTTTCTATGTTTATTATAGTATCTTCCCACTCATCCAACGGACCCCAACCCCTACCCCTTAGCCATCCCACTCCCGAGGCCCCACACTGCATCCCCTTTCCACCTCTATGTAAATCTTAACAATCAGTTATAATTGGACTACAATAGAGATTAATTTAAAAATGGATTAAGCTGGTTGCACTAAAAAATAGCCCAATGCAAAAATTAATTTGTGCCCAACCGATAAAATTTTGGATGGATTGGGACCATCAATTTTTTCAGTCATATTTGATACCCCTACTGAAGGGAGCGTTGGAGTAACTGGTAAAGTTGTTGCCTTATGGCCATGAGGTCACGGGTTCAAGCCTTGGAAACAGCCTCTGGCAGAAATACAAGATAAGGTTGTATACGATACACTCTTGTGGTTGGGCCCTTCCCTGGATACCGCGCATAGCGGTAGCTTTAGTGCACCGGGCTACCCCTTTATTTGATACCCCTACGTCAGACTAATAATAAAATAAAGTGTTTCTTTTGAATATTGATTCACAGCCATATTTGATACCCCTACTACAGACTAATAATAAAATAAAGTGTTTCTTTTGAATATTGATTCACATTGGACCACATTATTTGTGAGCTCTAGTTTACTTTAACTAACTTATTAATTGCTCAAGAAACTTAGCCTTTGAAATTTAAGAACAAATATGTCCCGAAATGAAGAGTTTCAAGTTGAATCAACAATGGATTATGATCGATCGAAGGAGGTAAAGGCTTTTGATGATACAAAATCTGGTGTTAAGGGACTAGTTGATACTGGAATAATGGAAATACCAAGAATTTTCATTAGGCCATCTGATGAACTTGTTGAAGAGTTGACTCGGAGCAAATCAGGTCTACATTGTCCAGTGATAGATCTCAGTGGCATAGAAGTTCAGGATCGACGTAAGAAAGTTGTAGATGAAATAAGGGAAGCATCAGAGAAGTGGGGATTTTTCCAACTGATAAATCATGGGATTCCTTCGAGTGTTTTAGAAGGAATGCTTGATGGGACTCGCAAATTTCACGAACAAGATTCTGAATTAAAGAAAGAGTACTATTCCCGTGATAAGACAAGAAGTGTTAGATATGAGAGCAACTACGATCTTTATGAATCAAAAACTGCAAACTGGAGGGATACATTGAACATTTCTATGCTAATTTCTGGTCATATTGAACCTGAAGAAATACCAGCAGTTTTTAGGTCAGTATATATGTTCTTCTGCTCTTGAATTTCATGCCTTTGATTTTTCATGGAGTAGTTAGATCAGTTGCTTGGACAGACATTTCAATAATTGTGTGATAATCCCATCTAAAAGCTTAAGTTGTTAGAAAGGGTATACCTTTATCCACTTAATTATATCTTCAACATGCTCCCCATGTGCGTGTTGTTGGGTGTTTGTCCTCACTTATCTTGCCATAATTGGATGTCCCTTTAAGGAAAAGCAAAATATAGATTTTCCATCTTTGGCTAATCCTTTCTCTCGTTGGAAAAGTTTTATGACTCTATAAATAGAAGCTCATTCCTTCTAACTTCGTAGCATCTATAATGTAGTCTTTAGGGCTTTGAGAGTTTTATTTTGGGGGAGAATTTGTGTGAAACAAGTGTTACGGTGTCATTTATGTGAACCTCTTTTTATTCTAAATGAATTGTGTGAGGTTGTCTCTCTAGGTATCTTATACCCTCTTTTATATAATGAATCGCTCATCTCTTTTTGTGGATTTAGGTCGATTCACCGAACCACATTAAATTATTGCGTCTCTTTTGGTATTTCTCATTTGTCTTCTTATTTGGCATCTTTTGAGGTTTGCGTTGTTAGCTTCCAAGCAACACCTCATTATTTCAGTCCTAACAAATGTCAGATTTTTTTTTCATATGCCAAGCACATGAATATTTCTTCTTAATAGGTGTCGGTGAGATTTGAAATCAGGGCCGTGCCACTACTTGCTCTCGTCCAAATTCAATTTTGTGATTATCTCATGCATCTTAAAGCTTAAGCTGATTGAAAGGATACTAATTTATTCACTTAATTATAATTCAAACATGACATCTGACGTCTAGGCCAAACTTTTTCATGAGTCAAACCCATGAACCTTTTTCCTAATGGATGGTCATGAGATTTGAACTCATGATGTCTACCTGTTCTCGTGCCATGTTGCATCGTGTGAACAACTTATTTAAAAGCAATGGAAGAATTTTTCTTAGATATGTTCCATTCAGCTTTTCCCTCATTTAGTATCTAAGATGACTGATCTGCATTACTGAAATTTTTTAATATTGAGAAGACTCGATAAAGGTATCAAATCTTTTGGAAATATCGAAATTCATCTGTCCTCCAGTAAATGGTAGTATAGTGTTTTGACACATTAGACAATATTACACAAATCTTTTTTCTAATATTCAGGAGCGTGACCGTTGAATATATAAATCATGTCACAAAGCTAGGAGAAACTATATTCAGCATACTATCTGAAGCTCTCGGGCTAAAACCAGATCACTTGAAAGATATGGAATGTACCAAAGGAAGATCAGTGTTATGCCATTATTATCCAGCATGCCCACAGCCAGAGCTAACTCTTGGCGCTGCGAAGCATACAGATCCTTCTTTCCTTACCATCCTTCTTCAAGATCAAATTGGTGGCCTTCAAGTCCTGCACAATAACCAATGGATTGATGTTGAACCGGTTGCAGAAGCACTGGTTGTTAATATTGGCGAGGCACTTCAGGTTTATAACAAAAAGAAATAACAACCTTTTTAGTCTCATTTATCTTCGATCTAAACAAAATTGTCTAACTTATTTCAGTTTGGTTTTGTAATAGATCCTATCAAATGACAAGTTTGTGAGCGCTAATCATAGAGTTTTAGCGAATGGGGTAGGACCAAGAATGTCAGTGCCATGCTTCTTCAATGGTTGTTTTGCACATCCAAAAATCTATGGTCCAATCAAGGATCTAATATCAGAAGAAAATCCCCCATTATATAAAGAATTTACGGTAACTGATTACATTGCTAAATTTATGTCCAAGCCACTTGGTACGTCTGCCCTTGACCTTTTCAGACTATGAAGACAGACCAAGAGGTACATTACCAAGCCGCGACAAACATCATCAATATATTCCTTCGGAAACTCTATCATTATCTTCACATTAAAGTTTGTTATTATCTGTACAATAATGTTTTTCACATGAATACTGGATTAGCCAAGAGCATCTTTGTTATTCCTGTTTTTATCAAGAACACACCCTTATGTATCTTTCACTTTTATTCTTTTTGTCCATTCTTATCTCAAAACAATCTAATGTAGTATCATCGGGTCATATTTCCGATCCCAACCAAAAAATTTAATAATTTTCTAAAGAACATCGTAACACTTATGCTGAACCATTTCTTATTTAATAGTTCCTTTCCTTTCAAATACTCACAGAGGATGCTTGATGCCTCTGGAGAAATAAATATGCATCTTATCCCTTTATATAGAAGCATGGCATATTCAACACATTTTTAAACATATTTACATCTTTTTAAAATAACCCAACAGGGTTTGCCAATATGAAGAAAACAATAGTAAAAAATGTAGTAGTTTACAAAATTCAAGGACAAAGTGATACCGAAGATCTGCAGTCTTAACTTCAAACTAATTATAAAAGATTTATATTTCTTCTGAATATTCAAGAGTTGACCTTGAAATTAAGAAGAAGAAAAATATCCGGCACTGAAGAGTCTCAAGCTGAATTTAGCAATGGATTATGATCTATCAGATGAGAAAAAGGCTATTGATGATACAAAAGCTGGTGTTAAAGGACTAGTCGACGCTGGAATAGTCGAAATCCCCAGAATTTTCATTAGGCCACCTCACGAACTTGCTGAGGAGTTGCATATGTGCAGTGGTGGATCTCAGTGGCATAGAAGTTGAAGATCAACGTCAGAAGATTGTTGATGAAATAAGGAAAGCATATGAGAAATGGGGATTTTTCCAAGTGATAAATCATGGAGTTCCTTCAAGTGTTTTGGAAGGAATGATCGATGGGACTCATAAATTTCATGAACAAGATGTTGAAATGAAGAAAGAGTACTATTCGTCTAATCCAATCAGAAAAGTTAGATATGATAGCAATCTTCATGTGTACAAAACAAAAGGTAAGACTTCAAACTGGAAGGATACATTGTTCATCCCTGGGGTAGTTTCTCATCCTGAAGAAATACCACTAGTTTGCAGGTAATTCAATTCTATATCTGTCATGTTTGATATGTTTAAGTTTTTGCATTACATCCAACTTGGGTGTGCACAAGAAGACACGGAAACTTGTATAAAGTTGAACAAGTAGACACACACGTCGCAATATGGCATAATACACGTAAGACACCATGTAGGACAAGAATTGACCACGTAGGACGCCACATAGGAAATATTCTCTCTGTTTAAAAAAGAAAGACCTACTCTAACTTCACACCGAGTTCAAGAAAATAAATAAGACTTTTGAATCTTGTGGCCTTAAATTAAAATTGTGTTAAATTTATCAAAATGTCCTTTAATCTTGTAATCTGGAACATACCATGTGGAAAGTTGAAATTAAAGTATTGTCACAAAAAGAAAGAGTTATTCTTTTTGAAACGGACTAAAAAGGAAAGTAGGTCACTCTTTTTTAAACGGAGGGAGTATGTGTCTACTTGTTCAACTTTATATAAGTTTAAGTGTCTATTTGTGTACGTCCAAAGTTGGAGCTCATAAATGTGATCTGAGATCAAGATAAACGACATGTTTATATATTGTGCCGAACCAAAATTCATATAGAACTGATACCGAATCATTGGCAAAGTCAGAAATTTCATTAAAGGCATTCAAGATTTAATATGTAAGTATAAGGAATGATTTTTGATCTGTATACTTTGTGTAATTTTCTATGTGCATATATAATATTTTGATAAAGGGTATTCAACTGACCACCCTTCCCCACATATACCTATGCCATTGCGCATCATTAACTATAAGGGATTCCAAATCCATCTAAAGGGCACAATTGTAACTTTTCCTAATGTCCAGGAAAGCATCCCTTGAGTACATAAATCATGTCACAAAACTAGCGGATATTCTTCTTGGCTTACTATCAGAAGCTCTTGGTCTAAAACCAGATCACTTGAAAGAGACTGAATGTGGCAAAGGACAAACGTTGGCATGCCATTACTATCCGGTATACCCACAACCAGAGTTAACTCTTGGTACTGCTAAACAGATCCTCCATCCTCAGAGGCGGAGCCAGGATTTCAATATTCAAAGAAAACTAAGTTGAAGGGGTTTCAACACCTACTATAACCACATAAAAAATAATTTTAATCATGTATAAATAGTATATTTTTCCGTCAAAGGGGGTTCGTCGGGGTTCAACACTTACTATAACCACATAAAAAATAATTTTAATCATGCATAAATAGTATATTTTTCCGTCAAAGGGGTTCGGACGAACCCCCCAAAAGGGCTGGTTCCGCCTCTGCAGATCCTGATTTCTTTACCATTCTGCTTCAAGAATAGAACGGTGGGCTCCAAGTTGTGCATGATAACCAATGGGCCGATGTAAAACCGATTCAACATAGTCTGATTGTTAATATTGGTGATTTTCTTCAGGTTTGAAACAAAACACAAATTTTTATCTTCATTTCCTTACAAATTGTTACTCATATCAATCTGATTTTATAACAGATCCTATCAAATGACAAGTTTGTAAGTATAAATCACAGAGTTATAGCAAAAAAGGTAGGACCAAGGATTTCTGTGGCGTGCTTCTTCGGTGGAGGTTCAGTACACCCAAAGATGTATGGTCCAATCAAAGAGCTCATAATAGAAGAAAACCCCCCAGTATATAAAGAGTTTCTAGTAGCTGATTATACTGCCAAGTTTTTCTCCAAGCCTCTTGATAAGAATGTTCTTGATCTTTTTAGACTATGAAGAGAGACCGAGCACCACCTCGCCAAGTAACAGAGAAAATCATCACAAACCATCAGAAAAGACTACCAACATTCAGATAGAACAATGTTAGAGTTTTTGATTCACCGTACAATAATGTTTTCCAACAATGCCCTTCTTATTCTGCTGTTTATTTTCAAAAAATGAAGGGATAAATCTCAAGAAAATACTCCCTCATATATCCTTCATTTTTTAATTTGTGTTCACCTCTTCTTCCAATATTATATGCACTATCATCCCCTTGTTTGCCTCAATCCACGGTAATATTGGAGTTGAGGATGTTTTTTTACATTAAATCTGTTCCGCAAGAGCCATCGAGTGCTCTGCCTTAGCAGCTTTTGCCAATTAACCACAAGACGTTAACATTATCTTAAACCTCAGTACAGTGAAGAGGAAGCTGTGTAATTAATTATACACGGTCGACCAAAAAAAGAGTGAATAGTTAGGCTTTAGGATACTGTCCAACAGTCCAAATCTTTTAAGCCCATATACAACTTGTTCAAAGAAAAGTAAAATACTCACCACATGATGCCTTTGGGATGAAGAAATCATGTCAAGAGATCAAATATTTCTCGTTATTGTTATGGATTATGGTGACATGATTAGATCAACAACTAGCTAGAAGGATGGGTCAGTGTGGGAACAATTATTTCTAGCACTAGTACTATTGATATGTGTTGGGTTCGAAATGAGGGCATCATGCGGAAGCTTAAAGTTTGCAAACCAACATGGTGATAATTCAGATGACAAATAAAAATATACTAAAAACATAATTTTATTATATGATTTGACCAATTGGCCTACATATAAAATCTAATATAAAAGAAACATAAAACTATTAGAAAGAAAATCTCCCCCTAAACAATACCCTTTAAACGACTACATTGTGGATGCTATTGTGTTATGGTATGAGAAGGGGTGTCCAAAACCTTTCCTCCTAGAAAGAGGTTAGTTAAATATGAAAAATAATAATAATTTTTCTTTCAGGAAAAGTAAAAGTAATTATGGTAACTTTTATTTTTGTTCTAAAAAAAAGTGAAACTTAAATATAGTAGGAGAATCAAGACAAAAACCCTAACAACATGGAGCTCTATAAAAACTAAGTGCTGGAATAAGTCGTTTATTATTGAAAGCAAAAGCTGAATATATAGAGTTACATCTACTAAGAAGCTAAGACTCCTAACGAAATATTAATGACCTATAAAATAACTGCTGAAAGGATAACTATAACTAATACTAACTAAACAAATAACTAATGCTATGACTAATAACAATAAACAAAACGAACTATTGGTGTTGCAGTACGCCCTCAAGTTAGGCGATGGGTCATTAAGCCTAACTGGAATAGATTTTCTCAAATGCAGGTTTAGGATATGCCTTGGTGAGAGTGTCAACTATATGATCAGCACCATGGACATGAAAAACATGAACCATTTTGATGTGGACATGGTGGAAAACAAAGTGAAAGTCCATTATAGCGTGCTTCACATGGCTATGAAGGACAAAATTCTTTCTCAAGAATGTGGCTCCAAAATTCATGATCCCTTGAAAGTTATTAGATGATTTGTCATCGGAGAACTACCATGGTATTTTAAACTCAACATTTGCTTTATCAAGGACATCTTATTGTTTTCAGTCTTTCGAGCACCTAAACTTGTAAGATGCTCCCATAGGATCCGATCATGTGTTTCTCCAGAAATATGGTTCAAGACATTGATGTCAATCGACTGCCTAATAAATCTGCAAACCTGTCTATACAATAGATTCAACTCTTCATCTGTTTTATTATCAGGATTTATTTGTTATGCCATTTTAACCCTACTGCACAAAATCGTAGCAGTAGACCTACTGCAACTCTATCACATGAGAGGTTCCCAAACTGTTGC
Source organism: Capsicum annuum (assembly GCF_002878395.1). Classification (NCBI taxonomy): domain Eukaryota; kingdom Viridiplantae; phylum Streptophyta; class Magnoliopsida; order Solanales; family Solanaceae; genus Capsicum; species Capsicum annuum. Next base: position 15,246,655 of record NC_061113.1, on the reverse strand, counting down.
CCTAGGTCTATTGCAAAGAGTTTTGGACCGTTGCCACACTTTGCACATCTACCATGTTAATAACTATATAAATTTATAAAACCTCATATACAATTAAACGATGTGTTTGAGTTATAAAATAGAAGTTAAAGAAGAAAGTGTCTTATCTAGCGTACATTTTACTCCATTATCTTGCATAATGTGAAAGTTTACCAAACAACTGATACAAGACTTGGTTTACCAAGCTGCATTAAACAGAGAAGAAGAGGAAGGAAGGAAGAAAACTTCTATTAACTGTCGAAAATCACATTGTTATTACAACTTGCACTTATATAGAGAGAGATATGTTCTAGAATCTTTTCACTATACTACACACTTAACCTTACAGCTCATCACACAGCTCATTAACCACCTAACAAACTAACAAACTCACGTGCACTAGTCAGTTTACATGCATTAGTAGCCAGCTCTTATGCACACAGTGAACCAATGTGATAGTGCACACATATTGATCATACTTATAGTGTGACTCCAGATTTTTCAACACTCCTCCTCAAGCTGAAGGGTGTAGAATATTAAGCACACCAAGCTTTCTTAAGAGCGTAGAATGTTGGTCATGGCCTAGGCTTTAGTCAGTATGTCAGCCACCTGATGCTATGAAGAAACATGTAGAGACTGTATTAAACCACTCTTGATTATGTCTCTGATAAAATAACAGTCAATCTCTATATATTTTGTTCTCTTATAGAAGATTGGATTTGCTGCTAACTGTATGGGAGACTTACTATCACTGAACACTATAATAGGTTTAGGAATCATCGCATTTAATTCTACAAACAACCCTTCTAGCCAAGTAAGCTCAGCTATAGCTGAAGGCATGCTTCTGTACTTAGCTTCAGGTGAGCTTCTAGATATTGTGTGCTATTTCTTAGACTTTTAAGATATTAAGAAACCACTAAATTGCACCACATATCAAGTCACTGATCTTCTAGTGTTGAGATAAGCAACCCAATCTTAGTCACACTAACAAACTAACCCATCATTAGTTTGATTCTTCAACCAGATTACCTGACCCACTAAACCTTTTAAGTATCTGATCACCCAGTAAGCTGCTTCTAGGTGAGATCTCTTAGGCCTCTGCATAAATTGAATCAAAGTCTGAACAACATAGTTGATGTCTAGTCTAGTTATAGTGGCATACATAAGTTTTCCCACCACTCTTTGATAATGAGATACATCTCTCAAAACAATATCACCTGTATCCCCTATGATTTTATCATACTCTACTAATGTCAGCTTAACATTGGATTCTAGAGGTGTAGATGCTGGCTTTGCACTAGCTAAATCAACTTCTGAGATTAGTTCCAATAGGTATTTTCTTTGATTCAAAATGACTCCCTTTGATGCCTCAAAACTTCAATTCCTAGAAAGTATTTGAGCTCTCCCAAGTCTTTTGAGCTTAAATTTTTTGTGTAATCCTTCTTTGTCTTTGGAAATCATACTCTCATTATCTTTAGTGATTAGCAGATCATCCACATACACTAGAACTATACCATTTCTATTGTTTTCTTCCATGTAAACAATGAGTAGTCATAGGTACTCTGAGTAAATCCTGAACTTGTGAGAGTTGTAGTCAGCTTGATATTCCATTGTCCAAAAGCTTTTTTTAACCCATATAAGGATTTAAGAAATCTGCAGACCTTGTTACCCCCTTTTTTTTTGGAAGCCTTCAGGTAATTGCATGTACACTTGTTCATCTAAATCTCCTTGCATAAAGGCATTATACACATCTATTTGGTACAGGTACCATCCTTTTGATACAGCTAGTGCAATAATACACCTGACAGTCACCATCTTTGCCACTGGTGAAAAGGTGTCACTATTTTTTACTGTAACATTTATCTACCAGTCTTGCTTTGAATCTTTCAACATCCCCATTTGTTTTATACTTGATATTGTATACCAACTTTGAGCCAATGGCATTATTTCCAGGAGGCAACTAAACTACCTCCCATGTGTTGTTATCCTCAAGTGCTTTAACTTTTAACTTTATGGATTCTATCCATCTATCATCTTTAGCGGCTTGGCCGAAATACTAAGGCTCAACTAGGTCTACAAAATTACTCACATAGTATCGATAATTAGATATAGCATACTTGTAGGATAGATAATTTGACATTGGATATCTTTTACCTTTCTTCTACCCAGGTATAGAGTAATCTTTCATCCAAATAGACTCTTTAGCCACCCTTGATGTTCTTCTATAAGTAATAGGTTCTGTATTGTCTGTATATGCTGGAGCTGGGTTGAATAGTTAACTGATCTTCTACATCCACTGATGGATCAGGCACTGAAGTGCTTTGAGGTAATTCTCCTATATTTGATGTTAGATCATTAATAGTATCTGTTAATTCTACTGACTCTTCATCACCACCACTATCTTCTGCTTATGACTTGGAAAAATCCATGGATTTGCTCTTGCCTTCAGCTTTAGCAAAAGGGAAAATATCTTCTTAAGTAACATCTCTTCTGACAAAAACCTTGTTAGAGTTCATATCTAGCAATAAGTATCCCTTTTGTGTAGTTGAATACCCCATCAACATTGCAGGTTTGGCCCTCTCAGAGAACTTATCATATTTAGGCAATGTTAAGGCATAGGACAAACAACCTACTACCCTTAGATGTGATAAGAAAGGTAATTTAGAGAACAATACCTCATATGGACTCTTACCACTAATGGAGGATCAAGGTAATCTATTCATCAGCTAGACATCAGCCTGAACAACTAGACCGCAAAATCTAAAAGGCATTTGTGACTGAAACCTAGTAGCTCTCGCTATGTTCAGGATTTGCCTATGTGTTACAAGTATGCAACATAGAGTATAAAGAAGAGAAGAAAGCAAGAATTTGAGCTGAGCTGGCATTGATTAGTTAAAATAGTTAAAATGATAATGGTAGTTTAAAATTCTATTTTACTGTAGCTATTACTGTAGCTACGTCCCAAAGTTAGTTAAGGCGGTTACAATTATCCGATTAAGAGTTTTTGCTATATAAACCATTTTACTAATTGTTACATCCATTGAATAACAGCAAACCTCTTTTCTCTTTCTCAATTTCTTCTTATTCTTAGCTAAATTTTTGGATTTTCCCTGATTAGCACACTAGTTTTTCAAAGATAATTCCTAAAACTACTTCACAATTGGCCTTCAATTATCAATTGTGCATCAATTGGTATCAAAGCCACTCGATTTTCAGCCATAAATGGTTAACAGAAGCAAATTTACTGAAGTCATAGAGGATAAAATATCCCAGATACAAGACCAGCTTCAGAAATTGATGGAAGGAATGACTAGCATCATGGATAGAAACACGCAAGCTGATATTAACAGGGAAAAATAAGGAGGTCCGACAGAATCCTCAACTGCTCGATCTTGTTCTATAGATTTTCCCAATAATCGCAGGCCCAAGGATCTAGGCTAGATTTCCCCAAATTCTCGAGTTCAGAATTACGCAATTGGTTATACAAGATAGAGAAATATTTTTTTGTGGATGATTTTCCATTTGACCAAAGGATTAGAATAGCTTCTGTGCACATGAAAAGGGAGGCTATAGCCTGGCATAGGCCCTATATGAAGTCTAGAAACTCAGGTGTGCAATTGAATTGGTCAGAGTATGTTTTAGCTTTAAATGAAATATTTGGAGAAGGGTTTGAGGATGCTATAGAAGCACTCAAGAAGTTGACTCAAATAGGTAGTGTCAAGGAGCACTAGGCTAAATTTGATAGATTATTGAGTTTTGTCAATTTATCAGTTGAGAACCAAATTAGTTGTTATTTAGGTGGATTGACACCTGAGTTGAATAAGTCGGTGAGATTGCAGTCTCCAAGAACATTGATACAAGACTATAACTTAACAAGATTGCAAGATGCGGTATTTCAAGATCAAGCAAGTTCTTGGGGTTTAAAAAATGGTGGGAGAATACAAGGTCCTATATTATTTACTTCTGTATATTCTAAACTATCTGTGTTCCAGAGAAAAGTAGGAGCAAGCACTGTTTTTAACAAAACAAGGGAAGGCTACACTAACTAGAATTTCAAAACAAGTGAAAATAGCACTGGAAGGAGATTAGCATCTATAAAAATGAATGAAAAAAAGGCTAAAGGCTTATGTTTTCTCTGTAATGAGAAATAAGAATTGGGACATAAGTGTGCCTCTAAGAAGCAACTTTACTTGATTGATATGGTGGATGAAGATGCAGGGGATGAATTAGAAAGTAATGATGCAAACCATGAAATTATCTTGGACCAAGAGGATTTGATGACTATCTCATTACAAGCCTTTACCGGTGTGAATGGCTATCAAATTATCCGGGTGATCGGGTACCATGAAAAGCAACCTCTGCAAGTTTTAATTGATACTGGTAGCACACACAAATTTATAGATCAAGAAGTTGCCAAGAAGTTAGGATGTCCGACTAATAATATAGTGGAATAGGCTGTCAGTGTGGCTGGTGGGAGAAAGGTAACAACAACAACAATTTGCAAGAATCTGCAATGGCTTTTACAAGGAACTACTTTTTCCTCAGGTTTTCTACTACTTCCTTTGGGAAATATAGATATTGTGTTAGGAGTGCAGTGGTTAAACACCTTGGGAAGGATTTTGTTTGATTTCTAAAATAGAACCATTAATTCAAGTATCAGAGGAAAAGGCATGTCTTGAGAGGAGCAACTAATCAGTTGAAAACTTCCAGCAGTAAGGCCTTAATCAAGCATTGTAAGGTGGATGCTCAAGTTTACATGTTGTCCCTTATTCTTGCTGACTATGAGGTGGTTCATTGCTATCACATTCAAGATGACCAAGCTGATGCAGTACCTTCTCTTTTAACTCTTTATTGGATCAGTTTAAAAGTATATTTGAGATTCCCTTAACCTTGCCACCACATAGGGGTCCATTGGATCATAAAATACCATTGATGGAATCTGCTAAACCTATTAGTAAGAGGCCATATAGGTATCCTAGATTTAAGAAAGATATTATAGAAAAGTTGGTGCAAGAAATATTGGATCAAGGTGTGATACAACATAGCACTAGCCCCTATGCGTCACCGGTGGTTTTGGTTGTAAAAAAAATTAAAGTTGGAGGTTATGTGTAGATTACAGAGAGCTCAATCAACTAACTATTAAGGACAAGTTTCCTATCCCTATTATAGAAGATTTGTTAGATGAATTAGGGGGTGCGCAGGTGTTTTCAAAGATAGATCTCAGGGCAGGATATCACCAGCTGAGAATGTTTGAAGGGGATATTCACAAGACAATATTTAAAACTCATGAGGGTCACTATGAGTTTTTAGTTATTCCTTTTAGATTAACTAATGCCCCCTCATCCTTCCAAAGTCTTATGAACTTTGTGTTCAATCCATTATTGAGGAAATTAGTCCTAATATTTTTTATGATATCTTGATCTATAGCAAGAATTGGACTGACCATGTTGCTCATGTACAAACAGTCTTTGAGTTGATGCAGCAATTTCAATTGTATGCTAAAAGGTCCAAGTGTGCTTTTGGTGTGTTGAAGGTGGAATACCTTGGTCATTTCATAAGTGAAAAAGGGGTTGCTACTGATCCCAATAAGATTACTGCAGTTTAACATTGGCCAATTCCTACTAATCTCAAACAGTTGAGAGGTTTCTTGGGATTAGCTGGCTATTATTGAAGATTTATACAAGGATTTGGTGCTATTTTTCAACCACTCCATGAACTTTTAAGGAAGGAGGGATTCATATGGTCAGATAAGGCTACTGTTGCATTTGAGAAGCTTAAGAAGGCATTGACATCTACACCAGTATTGGCTTTACCTGATTATACTAAGACCTTCTTGGTGGAAACTGATGCAAGTGGGACAGGTATTGGTGCTGTACTTATGCAAGAAGGCCACCCCATTGCTTTTATCAGCAAGTCCTTAGCACCAAAACATCAACTTATGTCAGTTTATGATAGAGAATTATTGGCATTGATTTTTGCTATCCCCAAGTGGTCTCACTAATTAGGAAGATCGTTTGTTGTCAAGACTGATAAAAAAGCCATAAAATATATTTTAGAGCAGCATATCCATGCTGATTTCCAGGTTGCTGGAATAACCAAACTGATGGCTTTTGATTTCACTATTGAATATAAAAAGGGCTCTAAGAACAAAGTTGCTGATGCTCTCTTTAGGAAACCTAATATCACGACCCAACTTTTCAGGTCATGATGGAGCCTACCATAACCCACCAGTAGGTAAGACAACCTGTAGTCCAGAACGGCTAGTAACGGACTACTCGATAACATAAGGAAAAAAATACGGAATATATGAAATAAAGATCAATACATAGACGAATCCCAAAACCTGGTGGTATCAATACAAGAGCTTCTAAACATAATAAGAGTACAAAAGTGATATATCAAGGAGAAATACACTGTTTCAACTTACTATAACTTAGAGGCTAGTCTGATACATAGGAGAGAGATACGTAATACTCCGAACGTTAGGAGCTCACTTTAAGTCTCTGAATCAGGGCTACTCCACACGATGCACACATCAATAGCAATAACCCATACTATGATCTGGAGGTTGCAGAGGTGTAGTATGAATACCAAACGAATGGTACTCAGTAGGCAACTGCCAACTGAGCTTCAAAGATAAAGTAGATATATACAACATATAAGCAGATTGAAACTATGCCTAAGAGTCCAGAAATCATATCACAAGTCAATGAAATAATAAGGAGAAACTATTCTATTTAGGTCCAAGAGACTAACATAATAAGACTAAGGAAGCATCAAGAGTGAACTATTCTATTCGAGCTATATTCAATAGATGTTAATGCTATACTGTATATCCCAAGCCAATATACGAATAAAGGGGGAATGAAAGATATATAGTAATATACAAGGTAGAGAAACGAATATACAATAAGAACAAATGAAGGGAGGGATATACGATAATGTCATAGCTATTGATGTTCTACTACGATATATACTTATCATAGTATGGGTATATGTATATATATCATATAGATATACCTATACTACGATAATGTCATATAGTTAGATATATATGGGATAGGTATATGGGATATATATGGGATAGGTATATGGGATATATATATAGTTAGATATCTACAGGTATATACGATATATATACATATACTATATGATAACTATAATGTCATATACTATAATGTCATATAGTTAGATATATATGGGATATACATATACCCATACTACGATAATGTCATATAGTTAGATATATATACATATACCTATAGACGTGAGGCCATCTCAAAGCATAACCTAGATCACCATGTTCTCATTTTAACACCTCATTATAATACTATCATGATTAAAATACTATCATCTCGGGGATTCCAAATCCACATGGCTAGACAAGAGATATACATAATAATGCAATCATAAGATAGGAGAGGCCAAAGACATACCTCAAATTTCGATACCGGATCAATGACCAATCTGTCATAGCTAGCCATAATAATGATCATAACAATGATAGTAACAATATCAATAACAACGTTAATAACCGACTACTCCGGACAATCAAATACTTAGATGAGCCTATACGTACCCCCACTGTCCCAGGCTCGGAAGGTTCAATCAACATAAAACAACACAAGACATATTCTTCACCAATATCTATCCAACCGTCCCATACCGGCTGATAAATATAGGTGCATACTAGTGATAAGCGATGCGCATGCAGGAATGAATGCAAAGTATACCATCAATATCACAACTCATAATAACTGTCCTCATCAGGACCATCATCATCATAATCAACCTCCGGCCTTGCCGAGAATTAATATCATCTTAATAGTATCCTCTGGACTCAAACTGGTTATCAATATCATCTCAATAGTATCCTCCGGACTTGAAATGGCTATCAATATTATCATAATAGTATTCTCCGAACTCGAACTGGGTATCAATATCATCATAATAGTATTCTACGGACTCAAATAGGGTATCAATATCATCATAATAGTATTCTCTAGACTCAAATCGGGTATCAATATCATCACAATAGTATTCTCTGGACTCAAATCGGATAATAAAATCATCACAATAGTATCCTCCAGACTCGAACTAGGTAACAATATCATCTCAATAGCCTCCAATCTTGTTGGATATCAATATATCATTGTAACTATCAACACATAAATCTAAGCATATAATAGGTGTACAGATGCAAACCGATATACTCTTAACCGTAATCATAATGTTGTAAAGATAACTATCTTATCATTATATTCTATCTGCTCATTATTAACTAACCAAGACCCATTATTATGTCGCTAGTTTACTAGTCATCACATGATCTCTAGTTAATCAATCTAACCAATTCTTCACATAATCATTAAGCATGGAATAACAACTAACCATTAATCAATAATTAGCTAAACCTAACGTCTAGTTAAGGTTCACCATTAAACCATAATCGCCATCTGTTCACTATTCATCCTTTCTCAACTAAACAACTTTTATTAACTAACACCAATCAATATCTAATACTGTTTACCAACTAATCCCCATTTAACTAGTCCTCATTATTAGCTAGTCAGCATCAGTAAATAGGTATCAAGTACTATACACACCTAATAGAAAACTAGTTACCACGTAGCTTATACCATAATTAGGAAGACTAGTCATAACATCGTATCCAGCTAGAATCACATCAATAACCGATATAATAATCATGAATGTATCGAATCTATGCATGCCATCACCAATATCCAATCAGTGAAATCATAAGCATCATACCACACCTTCCTTCGTCCCATACCAGAGAGATGTGTATACGCGCACACACACATATATATTCATGAACTGTAGTCTCATCCTCAACAAGGATAAACACTTCCGGATATTTAATCTATATCATCTATCAACTCTCAGTCCAATAATATGTCCAGAATAATCATAATATCATAATCGCGACCTTAGTCTCATATACATATCCGAAACTCATATCGATAATTATATATGTAAGCCGTAGCATATCTATAATCATCTCACGTATAGAAGGCATCTCATATTTAGGAGGCATAATATCGACAAGCATATTACCTCTATTAGACATCTCATATCTATAGGTTATACATCATGACCGAGAGGAAAATCATCTCTATAAGCTCAACATCATAACTAAGAGGAAAATTATCTCTATGGACCAAACATCATAACTAAGAGTAAAATGTATCTCCATGGGTCAAATATCATAAGTAAGAGGAAAATGTATCTCTATGACCAAATATCATAATTAAGAGGAAAAATACATTTCTATGGTCAAATATCATAATTAAGAGAAAAATGCATCTCTATGACCAAATATCATAATTAAGAGGAAAAATACATCTCTATGGCCAAATAGCATAATTAAGAGGAAAAATACATCTCTATGGCCAAATATCATAATTAAGAGGAAAATTAACATCTTTATAGTTCATTAATCATAATCCGGCAAAAATCATCACTATTTATCAATTCACCAAGTAAATCTTATAAATAAGGCTCATTAGTCTCAACTTGGCCTACTATCCGCAACTAAGCCCACAAGGGCTAACACAAATCTTGGCTTAAGTGGGCCGGATGATCCCACTTCTAATCCCCAATCTCCATATTTAGGCAAACTACTCCCAAAACTAGGCTAAGGTATCTAGTTCAACTTCTAGATGTCAAGTAAACCACATACAAGCCTAAGATAGGAACTTCGACTAGAAATAAGGACACTTAAGTCAATTCTATCCAAATTGTGATTCCAAGAATACCGCACTAGACAAATAAGATCAAATATACTAATCATGATTCCAACACTAAAACCATATCCATAATCTATCAATGTATCAAATCCATGCTATAATTCAATCTAAACTAGGGAGAAGGCAATAGGAGTCCACAAGGTTATAAACATACTATCTTACGGGTCCAAGACCATCATCTAATTTCCCAAAACATCAATAATTAAGGCTAATCCATCTTACTCATAATCAATCCTAATATTCATATCCACACGCAATACATATCATACATCATCTATGAAGGAAAGTGGACAGGAGCCTACCTCAAGGCCGAACCGCAAAACTTCACATCATGCACCACAAGCTCGTCTTTTCTTCACAATTCTCAAAATGCTATCACACTATCAAAAATATAATCTACTCATCAATACGATTCTAACGATACCCATATTGTACTATTGTGCTTCGGATCCAAAATCGACACCAAAAACCCCAAGTGGGTCCCACGTACAGAAATCATGTTTTCGAGGTCAACCCAATGCTCATACATTACCAAGGAATCATAACCCTCAATTAATTGGTGAAAACAAACCAAATTTAGGGTTGAATCAAGCCCTAAGCTAAATTGGAGTTTTGGGTCAAGAACTAAGAAAATCACCAATAAAGTGATGAAATCTTACCTTAATCCGAATGATAATCATGATAAAAGATGTTTACCAAGCTCCCTAGATACCCAAAAGACTCAATTTTGAGTTATCATACCCATTTAGGGTTTTAGCTCTCAAAAGTGAATGAAAAATCCCTAAATTCGCGAGCTTGGGGTCTATTTATAGACCCCCTCGGCGAGGAGCGCGGTACCCTGACAGCAAAGTCAAAAACTTATTTTTGATTCTCGGGACTCATTTAGAATCCAAAATATATGATCCAATGGTGAATTTTAAGTGTAAACCACAATTAAAATCCATTGGGATCATAAAAACTTCCATCCGAGATCATTTCGGCAAAAGGTTGGGACCACACATATAGTTTCGATTTTCATAAATTCCATTCAATGGCCCGATATAAGTTTGGGAGCCTTGGGACCTGAACCAAGGGTTTCCCTAGACTAAAATTGACATTTTGAATGTGATGGAGAATTCGGATTTTCTATCCGAGATCAATTCACTGAAGCTTTCACTTAGTGGCCATTTAAAACCAGTAAAGACTTCTAAATAGGGAATTGACTCTAAAAACCAAATAAGCTTCCCGGTAACTGAACCGTCAGTTCTAGTAAGTCATAAATGACTTGGGGAAGCTATGGAGAAGATCAAACGGTGAATATAAGAAGGAATATGGAAAATGACCTGAAGGGTCATTACACCTGAGGCTGAGCTTTTAGTTATTTCTTTGTTGACATATGATGAGGTTTTATACTCAAGAATTCAACCATCTTTCCAAGCTTATCCTACATTGAAGGAGGTAACTAACAGGCTACAAGTTCATTCCTTTAAGTCTTTTACATAGATTAATGATCAACTAAGGTGGAAAAGCAGATTAGTCGTGGGAAATGATTTGAAGTTGAGAAAGGATATAGTCAACCTATGGCATGCTACTCCTCAAAGGGGACATTCAGGAATGGGTGAAACTATTAGAATATTGCAGGTATTATTTTACTGGAAGTCACTTGTCTCTGACATCAGAGATTTTATTAACAGATGTGATATTTGCCAAAGACACAAATATGATATTGCTGCTTATCCGGGGTTATTACAACCTCTGCCTATTCCTGATGGTATCTGGACAGATGTGTGTTTAGCTTTTATTGAAGGCTTGCCTAAAGTACAAGGTAAAGAAGTGATATTGGTGGTAGTTGACAGATTAAGCAAGTCTAGTAATTTTATCAGTCTGCAGCATCCCTACACAACTCAAACTGTGGCTTAAAGTTTCCTTGACAACATTTTAAAGTTATATGGGTTGCCAACTACCTTGACAAGTGACAGGGATCCTATATTCATTAGCACCTTTTGGTAGGAGTTGTTTGGCTTATTGGGAGTTCAGTTGCAATAATCTATTGCCTATCACCCTTAAACTAATGGGAAAACTGAAGTGTTGAATAGAATATTAGAGATATATTTGAGGTGTTTTTGCTCAGACAAGACTAAGGAATGGGTGTCTTATTTTCCCCTTGCTGAATGGCGGTATAACACTACCTATCCTACTACCTTGAAATGCACACCTTATGAGGTCCTATTTAGTCAAAAACCTCCTATCCATCTTCCCTATTTGGCTGGTGAATCAAAGTCTAAAATGGTTGATAGATCATTGAATGCCAGAGAAGCTGTCATTCAGCTCTTAAGGTTTCACATTCTCAGAGCTCAGCAAAGAATGAAACATTTGGCTGACAAACATAGATCGGACAGGACCTTTGAAGTAGGTGATTAGGTATACTTGAAGTTTCAGCCTTACAGGATAGTTTTAGTGTCAACAAGGCCTTTTAACAAGCTTGCCGCAAAGTACTATGGTCCTTACTCGATTGAGGCTAGAGTGGGTGTTGTTGCTTACAAACTATTGCTGCCTAGTGAGGTGCTTATTCATCCTACATTCCATGTCTCACAGCTCAAGAAATGCCATGAAGTTTCTGTGAACATTGCACACACTCCTATAATTGATTTATCCAGTCCCTACTGCTCTACCCTTGAGAAAGTTCTAGACAAAAGACTGGTTAAAAAAGTAACAAAGCAATGGAACAATTGCTTATTAAGTGGAGCAACTTGGATGAAGATCAGGATAAGTGGGAATTTTCTTCTGAGTTTCATTTAAGATTTCTCTCTTTTAATCCTTGAGGTCAAGGATCTACTGAAGGAAGGGGTATTTTTACAAGTATGCAACATGGAGTATAAAGAAGAGAAGAAATCAAGAATTTGAGTTGAGCAGGCATTGATTAGTTAAAACAGTTAAAATGATAGTGGTAGTTTAAAATTTTGTTTTACTGTAGCTGTTACTGTAGCTGTTACTGTAGCTGCGTCCCAGAGTTAGTTAAGGTGGTTACAACTATCCAATTAAGAGTTTAGCTATATAAACCATTGTATTGATTGTTACATCCATTGAATAACAACAAACCTCTTTTCTCCCTCTCAATTTCTTCTTATTCTTAGCTAAATTTTTGGATTTTCCCTAATTAGCACACCAGTTTTTCAAAGATAATTCCTAAAACTGCTTTACAATTGGCCTTCGATTATCAATTGTGCATCACTATGTTTCTTTACCACTACACTATTCTATTGTAGTGTATAAGGAAAATTGCTTTGATGCAATATACCTAAGTTCTTAAACAAATCACTAAATTGAGTGTTCAAGAACTCAGTGCCATTACCAGTTCTTATGACCCTCACAGTAGATTTGAGCCGAACTTTTCTCACGACCCAAACCGGGGCCCTAGCCGTGACGATCATCCCGAACCATGAAGGCCCGAATGCGCTTCTAACTTGTAATCACATACACTGTCCTCATATGAAAAATATAATACGGAAATACATAATGAAATGGAATCATAGTCATTAAATTTGAATTCAAATCTTAATGAAAACTGCAATTCAAAATATCTGAGTTATATCTAACTCAGTCTGCAAAATCTCTACTACATGCATAAACCCAACTGTCAGAAAACTGGGACAAGGCCTCCAGTAGACCAAAACATAATAATGATAAATGACTGAAGTAAACTAAGCCTTCTGAAATATACGAGGCTCACCATGGAACTCTGCACTTCTGTCTGTAGAAAACCTACTCCTTATCGGGACCCCTGGATGGAATCTCAGAACCTGAAAGAGAGGAGGTCAATACAGATGTACTGGTATACAAAGAAATCCAAAATAATGTATTTATATATAACATAAGTGAGAGCAATTCATAAAACATTTTTCATATAATATATGAAAACACATGGGCATATTTTAAAGACTTTGAAACATTTCTTTGAAACAATGACTCACTCTTTGTCTTACTTCTGAGCTAGATGGTACACTTTACAATCTATAATTCCACGGGCTATATGGAATCCACCCTTGACTCGGCTGCCAATCCCCAATCCAAGTTTGCCGCAAGGATTGGAGTATCTATAAGAGGGACACACAAGATCACACAACAGGGTGCCAAAATCCCCAATCAAATCAACATTTCATGGTAGTGCAAAATATCACAAAGTACGGCTCCTAACCATAGTCCTGATTAAGGACGACATAAATCAAGGTACACAAGATCACAAAGCATGGTACCATAATAGGCAAATCACGATTTCTAGCACAGAGTCTTTTAACTCGTACTTTCTTCGGGTAATTATCTAACTCTCTTTAAGCCCATTTTTGAACCTTTTATAAACATACATCCTTCTAAATTCATAATCTGAAAATCTGATTTTAAACATATGTTCTATTCTGTTCTGAATTACTATGGCTTTAACTGAGTTGGTGTCGTCGCACCAAGACTTGGAAGTCCTATTTCTGATCCATATTGTACCATGCATGATTCTTTCATTAAAACATAATTCATACCACCCAAGCATACAAATAGTATAGGAAATTTCATTTTCCGAAAGCACAAGTCAAAACCATGCTAAGATTCTCATTCTTTCAATACCCATGTGGTGGTCATGTATTTTTAGCAAACATGTAATTCTTTCATTAAAAGTGTATTCAATGTTTATCAACATACTCAAACCCTCTCTTTTGGATTCAAAATCATATTCAAGTCATAGCAATAATGAAGACATTTCAAACACAATTCATATCATATAAAAGATGAAAAAATCATAACAAGAGAGGAATTTTTTAGGATTCATGCTCTCAATTGTATATTCATCCTTAAACATATGCATACATATATATAGAGTTCCAAATCAATTTGGTGGAAGGCCTAAAGACCAAAACAATACTGAGCAAGGCTTTTAAAACATGCTAGTAATCATAAATTCAAAACTTCTTTCTTAAAAATCATGATTTCTAAACCATTAGCATGAATTAAAGATGGTTTCTTTACCTATAAAATTTTAGAAAAACCCCACGTACCTTAATTTATGACTCTTGAATGAACTCGTGCTTTATGCTATTCGAATAATTGATGGGTGTTTCTTGTAGCCCTCGCAATGGGGATTCCAAATCTCGAAGAATTATTAAAAACCCATGGTGTAATCTTAAGATATTTTGATCTTTGTGTTGAAACCCTAAGAAGTTTTCTTGGTGATTTTGAGAGAAAATGACCTTATTTTGGTATTTGGGGGATTTAATCCCATGTTATGGCTGAATATAGGGTGGAAAATATCACTTTTGCCTTTAAAAATGCGAAAACAAAACCTGGAAATTGGGTGCGTACGACAGAGCGTGCGTCACATGCTAATCGCGCGATGCTACTATCTCAGTCAATAAAATGACCATAACTTTTTGCTCAGTTTTTGGATTTTGGCTAAATTAGTATCGTTGGAAAGATAATTCGAAGAGATTTCATTTTATATATAGTAGGTCCTATAATTCATTATATACAAAGAGTTATGGTCGATTGAAGTTTACCCAAGTTTCGACGCTCACTCAAACTTGAATGATAGGAAAGCTTTAAACTCGTCCTTGAGTTAGGGGACCTCTATGATCTAAATGCATACTCAAATAGGTTCCCACACTACATAATTGATTAACATGCCAAATTTGCATAGGATTTATGGCTTTTGGATCATCTACGCATAGAAACAACGATTTTTGTTCTTGCTCAAAATGCGGGGTATTACATTATCTCCCCCTTGGGATCATTCATCCCTGAATGATGGGTAGGAACGTTGAAGCTTAAAGGTATGGAATAACATGGACATGATGTGTCTTTTAAGAAAGGATATAACTGATCTGAAACATTTAAACTTCTATCATGAAACTGAATTTTGAGCTGACTTGCCCTTACTTGTTTTAAGGGGCTGATTCATGGGGAGAGTTTTGGATTCCCCCCCCCCCGCTCGAAGTGTTTATGCTCAAATCACACACATTGGATTTGAAAGTGATAACTTATGTAAGTACGAATCATGAGGCAACAAGATTTAGATCGTACAAAGGTATTACACTGTCTGAGCTAAAATAGCTGGAAAAATTTGAGATTATGTGCTGAACTCTTATGAACTGAGTCATGACTAAATAAATAAATTTGAAACATGATGCTTGGACTGAACTGAGTTCGCAACTTACACGGATGGAATAGATTATCTTTTGGGATGGTCATACTCATTGGACTTTGGATAGTAGGACGGGGTGAAAAGGTGGAAAACCACAGTAACTTGTCTGCCTGACTATTAAACTGAATTATACTGGACACTTATACTTAACTGGAGTATCTCTTCAACACTCTTTCTAAAGATGTCCTAGTAGCATTAGGGAGCAAAGAATCTCTGACATGAGTTACACAAGACATCCAACTAAGGAATCACAGCATGACACTACTCTATAGCATGGAATATAGACATATAACTTGTCAACTAGGATAGAATTACAAGGCCTTAGGGAATGCGACTTCTTACTTTCAAGCTTAGCACACTTCGTGAATACTCCCTCAACTATACATTTCCCCTTAAATATTATACTCATTCAATTCAACTTATAATTATCATAGGGGCATTTATAAATCTTTCTATATCCTTTTAAAGTTTACACCCTAAGCATAACGTGACTTACCACTTCAATGACCAACTCTGAACTCTTACTATAGATTCACTAGCGCATATTGTGTTCCTCCACTTAAATCCCAAGATGTCATTCAAGCCTATCTTTATAACCACATATGAACTTCAAAGAAAATGCCCATAAAGGCATACTTCATATATTCTCTTAACCACTATCGATTCAACTCCCACGTGCTACCTCAAGAACATACACACACAAATTTCAACTAACCATCACATGCATCAAAGACTTGGCCCCAATCTTACTTCACACTTATGGCCTTATCTAAACAAGTATACAATGATCTTTCACCAATAAGAAACATTTACTCACCACCACTATTATTACATAAGAAGGAGTCACTAAAAGGTTAGAACATAAAACCTTGAAGCATGGAAGGATATTATAGGAGACGTGACACTTAACTGAGGCCTGAGAAATAGCAAATCAACATTATGGCTTTATCAAAGTGATCTGAATTGAGGCATACATGACAATAAGTTGAATCTCATCAATCATAAGAAGTATATCATGAGTTATGAGAACTAAGCACACTATAAAGCGTGAGTACATGAGTCATGAGCTGCATGACCTTAAATTGGAGTTCATAACATCTGGAATGTGATTCCGACTACTGAATGAACTGGAACTCCTTATTTTGGGACTGAAAGAGAACATGATTCTCTATCACAAGCATGAACACAAACTATGATCATAGAACTAAAATGTAAGGCATGAGTAGGTGTTGGAATAACTGAAAAATACTGCGGTAAGAATGGGTTGAGTCTTACCCTCACTTTCTGATGTTCCATGTCATACTGACATCACTACTAGAATCTGAGAGCCTGACTGGGTTATTCCTCCTATCATCTTTCCCTTAGCTTCAAGCCATCATCTTAAGTTTGAGAGATCCCTTACTAAAATCTAAACTAAACTACACTTACTACACTCTGAGGTCTGGAAAACAACAATACACGTATATAATAGAACTTAACCCGAAATACTACACCTGAAAGTGGAAAACTCACTGCTAATACTACCTTCTGAGGCACACTTCTATCTTTCTATAGCCCCAATAGTCATCACATAATACTTGAACACTTACTAACTTCGAACCTTCATAAATATCCCCATAGTCAGGGTGCACACCCTCTAGCGCTTCAAAACTTATTTTTATTAGTTCAACCTTCAAAAAACTTAACTTAGATTCTAACACTTAACATGGATATCACCAAGTCTTTGATGAACCAATTCTACTTCCATCATAGCCCACCAATATCGTGACTGCAAACTTATATCTCTCGACCATGAGAATCAAGATCATATCAAAAGGCTCAACACTATCAATCAAACCTTCTTAACTTGGACATTTAGAATACCATGTACCATCTAACTAGTCTTTCTCCATCTAGAAACTTAATGGTACTACTGGCCACACACAACATACAATAGCCTTAGAAAATGCCGTAACTCCATATCACTTTTGGAATATTTCTACATCATACATACAACATCATACTTCACTACAGCTCAAATAAAATTAAGCTCATGTGTACGCTGTTCAAGCCTATTAGATCACTTCCCTATACCTAGTATCATTAACCAAGAAATTATCACATCTACCTTCATGCCCAATGAACTATTCAAACTTAATGTCTAGTGCTAAACATGGTTTACAATCCAACCTTACACACAATTCTCACTTGGAAAAAACATATGAAATAAAGCATCAAGAAACACTAGTACACTAGAACTCCATAACAACAACAAATGATCATAATCATATGGCCTACCCTATTCATAATCCATTAACACACCCTCCTTTTACACCTCATTACTATCTACCCTTTTTTTTCCAGCTAAACTTAGTCCATAACTCTATAAGTTTCAATTAAACTCCCTCTTATAATCTCAGGGATGCCTAAATTAACTATACTCATCCACCAAGTACCTTCATCAATAACCTATACTCTTTTTGCACAACAAACACCGTCAACAACTCTTTTCATACTTCAAGCAAACAATAATTCACCTTAACAAATAACTCCTTCTCTACCTTCTACTAAACTAACACACAAGAACGTATCACTTCATTACCAACTCAATCTCATGCAAAAAGATTCGGTTATACATATATTCAATAAATCACCCTTACCACTTTTCTATCCATTACTTCACTAAACCCAGTTCCAACCAACACAAGAACAACAAGATGAACAACAAGCTACTAGTGAATTAAAATAGGCCCCACACGGCTCCACTAGACTTTGATTTTGTGCTTTGAACAAGAAATGAGATGAATCACAAGAAAACTATGCTAGTGAATAAAAAGAGCCCCACACGGCTTCACTAGACTTTCAGTTTCAACAACATAATGATAACAAGATTACAAGAGATAGAAACTTGACACACAACATTCAATGATCTAAGAATACACATCTTACTCTGTATAATTGAAAAAATCTGAGTCAAACACTTCCCCTACAGACTACCATACAATCAACACATGCTACTAGCTACCACATTAGTCTATCACTAAAAAATAGTAAATCATTCTCAAACATCAGTTATTCAACTAAACATATTTATCTACACAAAAGTCACCCTCACTCTGATTTCTAACCTTGCGACTTCACATCACCAACTTCTTGATCCAATATCACTATAATAGGTCATGAGACCATCACTTTAACTTATACTACTACTCAGATGGAAATACAGTTTAGACATTCTGCTACACATCATTCCCCCTGAAGCATGACTTTTGCAACATAAATTTTGGAAAGGACTGAATACACTTAATACTGTAGGCTGAAAAGCATGATTTTATCAGAATCAAAGTTCACACTAGAATCAATACACCTTGGAGCACTAACGGACTCTTCTCAAGTCCTTACACAAATTTTAAACTCTTATATGGCTTAATCAAAAATGACCATATCATTTAGACTCTAAATTTCTGCACTTGAATCACCCCAATAATGAGACATATCTGAGCACATCAAAGTAAGAAAAGAATTAAGATAACTTTACTTTCGTATGGGTGACACCATAGCATGAATTAAAGTATGTAAGAGGAACATTCTGACTCCATAGCATGAACTAAAACATGAAAAAAAAGAGACATTCCTAAATGCCTAGTAGCCTCCTGCCTATAAGTGTGGCGCGCTACATACCCATAAATAAGACTCTACCCGATGCGATTTTGCAGACACCCTGGGACCATGAACTGTGCTTTGATACCAAGTTTGTTATGATCTAAACCAGGGCTCTAGCCATGACGAGCATCCCAAACCATGAAGGCCCGAACATCCTTCTAACTTGTAATTACATATACTATCCTCATATAAAAAATGTAATGTAGAAATACATAATGAAATGGAACTATGGTCATTAAATCTGAATTCAAATCTTAATGAAAACTATAATTCAAAACATCTGAATTATATCTGACTCAGTCTGTGAAATCTCTACTACATGCATAAACCCAACTATTTGAAAATTGGGACAAGGCCTCCAGTAGACCAAAACATAATAATGATAAATGACTGAAGTAAACTAGGATTTCTGAAATATAAAAGGCTTACCATAGAACTCTGCACTTCTGTCTGGAGAAAATCTACTCCTTATCGGTACCCCTAGATTGAGCCTCAGAACCTGGAAGAGAGGGAGTCAATACAAATGTATTGGTACGTAGAGAAATCCAAAATAGTGTATTTATATATCACATAAGTGAGAGAAATTCATAAAACATTTTTTATATAATATATGAAAACACATGGGCACATTTTAAAGACTTTGAAACATTTCTTTGAAACCATGACTCACTTTTTGTCTTACTTATGAGCTAGATGGTACACCCTACAATCTGTAATTCTATGAGCTATATGGAATCCACCCTTGACTCAGCGGCCAAGCCCCCAATCCAAGTTTGCCGCAAGAATTGGAGTATCTATAAGAGGGACACGCAAGATCACACAGCAAGGTGCCAAAATCCTCAATCAAATCAATATGTCATGGTAGTGCACAAGATCACAAAGCAGGGCTCCTAACCATAGTCCCAATTTAGGATGACATGAAGCAAGGTACATAAGATCACAAAGCATGGTACCATAATCTCGTATCGGCAAATCACGGTTTCTAGCATAGTGTCTTTCAACTCGTACTTTCTTCGGGTAACCATCTAACTCTTTTTAAGCTCATTTTTAAACCTTTTCTAAACATGCATCTTTCTGAATTCATAATCTGAAAATATGATTTCAAACATGTATTCTATTCTATTCTGAATTACTATGGCTTTAACTGAGTTGGTGTCGTCGCACCAAGACTTGCAAGTCCTATTTCTGATCCATATTGTACCATGCATGATTCTTTCATTAAAACATAATTCAGATCACCCAAGCATACAAATAGTGTAGGAAATTTCATTTTCTGAAAGCACAAGTCAAAATCATGCCAAGATTCTCATTCTTTCAATAATCATGTGGTGGTCTTGTATTTTTGGCAAACATGCAATTCTTTCATTAAAAGTGTATTCAACATTTATCAACATGCACAACCCTCTTTTTTGGATTCAAAATTATATTCAAGTCATAGCAATAATCATGACATTTCAAACACAATTCATATCATATAAAAGATGGGAAAAATCATAACAAAAGAGGGATTCTTTAGGATTCACGCTCTCAATTGTATATTCATCCTTAAACACATGCATACATATCTATAGAGTTTCAAATCAATTTGGTGGAAGGCCTAAAGACCAAAACAATACTGATCAAGGCTTCAAAAACATGCTAGTAATCGTAAATTCAAAACCCTTTTATTAAAAATCATGATTTTTAAACCGTTAGCATGAATTAAAGATGGTTTCTTTGCCCATAAAATTTTAGGAAAACCCCACGTACCTTAATTTATGACTCTTAAATGAACTCGTGCTTTAGGAATGCTATTCGAACAATTGATGGGTGCTTCTTGTAGCCCTCGCAATGGGGATTTCAAATCTAAAAAAATTATTGAAAACCCACGGCAAAATCTTAAAATATTTTGATCTTTGGGTTGAAACCCTAAGAAGTGTTCTTGGTGATTTTGAGAGAGAATGGCCTTATTTTGGTGTTTGGGGGATTTAATCGCGTGTTATGGCTGAATAGGGGGTGGAAAATATCATTTTTGCCCTTAAAAACATGAAAACAGAACCTGGAAATTGGGTGCGTGCGACAGAGCGTGTGTCGCACGCTAATCGCGTGATGCTACTATCTCAGTCACTAAAATGGCCATAACTTTTCTCTCGGTTATTGTATTTTGGTGAAATTAGTATCATTGGAAAAATAATTAGAAGAGATTTCATTTGATATATAGTAGGTCCTCTAATTCGTTATATACAAAGAGGTATAATCGATTGAAGTTGACCCAAGTTTCGATGCTCACTCAAACTTGAACGATAGAAAAGCTTTCAACTCGTCCTTGAGTTAGGGGGCCTCTATGATCTTAATGTATGCTCAAATAGGTTACCACACTACATAATTGATTAACATGCCAAATTTGCATAGGATTTACGGCTTTTGTATCATCTATGCATAGAAACGACGGTTTTTGTTCTAGCCCGAAATACGGGATACTACATCTTTAACCATCAATATAAAATCTTTGAGAGGAACAATAGTCTCAGACATAAGTTGCAACAAATATATCCATGTATACCTACTACAATCATCCACAATGATTAAGAAGTAGAACTTTTTATTGAAAGTAGGTATTTTATATGATCCTTACAAATCCATATGTACAATATCAAAACATGTGATGGACTTAGCTTTACTATCAAGAAAAGGCAATCTAGTCTGCTTAGATAAAGGACATACATGATATTTATTTAGTAGCTCGGAATCCTTACAAGAAGTCAGCAAGTCTAGTGACTTTAGCACTTGTGTGGATGGATGTCCAAGTCTCTTATGCCATAGGCTGCTATCATACATCATCATGCTCGCCACTGGCTTCTCTTTATCTTTATAAATATTCTTCCTTCTTTTTCCTTACCAATTCTCCTCACCCTGCCACCCACTGTAAAGATCTTATAATATGCAGAAGTCAAGATAAAAGGATACAAAACAAGACAGTTGTCTAGAAACCTTGGACACAAATAACAGATTCAGCTTAAAGTCTGGGACAAATAGCACATCCTTTACAGTATCATTTTGCAAAACTAGTGCTTCTCCACTGTGAGATATATCAACCCTAGCTCTATTTGGTAATTCATCTTATCACCCCCTGCTCTAGCAACTTTACTTCTTGTGGAAAATATGATTTTTTTGATACAATGTGGTGAATAGCACCAGAGTCAACTACCCATTCTTGCTGTTCACTATGAGAAAATAAACATGTAACTATACCTGACATGTTAGCATGTTTCATCTCCTATTGATCCCTGTTGGCTTGTACTCCCCATCAGTAAAAGCTTGAAATTTTGCCATCATAATTGCATTATTGATTTCCTTTGGACCACCTTGACTAGTTGAAGCATTTTTATCTGCATCTCCACCAATACTTTTTCCATTAAAAGTGCTAGATGAAAATTGAGTATAAACTTGGCTTGCATATTGGTTCCTAAGATGCCCAGTGGCATTGAATCTTCCAGTCTCCTGACCCCATATCCATTTACTGAATTCTAAGGCATAGATCCTTTTGAACCTCTATTATTGTAGATCATCTTTTTCCTTAATTTTCAGTCAGTAGGGTATCTAATCAGCTTGTAACAATTCTCTCTTATGTGTCCAGTGAGGTGATAGTAGTCACATTTCTTTCTCGTGTAATTCTAATTTTTGTGTCTTACTTCGGAACCTCTATGCACCTGCATTGCAATAGAATCTGATTTCTCGATCTTGATATAGGAGCAGGCAAGTTTTTTCAACTTATCTTCCACTATCATAGCATATGCTTGATTAAGAGAAGGTGCAACTCCTTTCAGCAAAATTTATCTCCTTGCCTATTCATTTGAATCATTCAATCGTTCCAGAAACTGTAACAACCTCATTTGGGCAAGGTGATATGCATAATCCTTAGATCTTGGACAATCACATAAAGTAGCTGATATTACAGCTTTATATTCATTCCATAAACCTTTAAGTTTAGTAAAGTAGGTAGATACTGAATCTGTAACTTACATTAGCATGTTGATTTCTCTGTGTAGTTGGGATAATCTCATTCTATTCACCTTATCAAACCTTTTCTTCAGATCTTCCTACACAATCCCAGTCAACAAATCAAGACTAACTGAACTCATTAGCCATGACAACACTATGGCATTATAAGTTTCCCATTATTCATGCAACTCCTCTCTATACATCTCTCTTCTGCACACACTAGTTACAAATCCAAATTTCTTTTTTTCCAATAGTGCAATCCTTATTGATCTACTCCACACATTGTAATTTTCAGATCCAACAAGTTTGACTGGAATCAAGGTAGCTCTAGACACATATGATGTGTCTATGAACAAAGGATCAATGAGATCTATCTTAGGTGTCATTGTTCACTCTTCAACAATCAATCAGTTAGGCTTGGGGATCGAGAAAACTACTAACAATTTCCTAAAAAAAATACAAAGACAGATCTACTTCAACAATTTAGAGTTTCAAGAAAAAATTGTAATTCAAGTAGAGTGAACTACAGACATTGAAAACTCTATCAAAATGGAGATCTGAACTCCATAAATTCTTTCTCGTACTCCATGATCAAACTGGAGCTTCGATACCATGTGAAAGTTTACCAAACAACTGATACAAGACTTGGTTTACCAAGCTACATCAAACAGAGAAGAAGAGGAAAGAAGGAAGAAAACTTTTATTAATTGTCGAAAATCACATTGTTATTACAACTTGCACTTATATAGAGAGAGATATCTTCTAGAACCTTTTATTCTAGAATCTTCTCACTACAGTACACACTTAATCTTCCAGCTCATCACACAGCTCATTAACCACCTAACAAACTAACAAACTCACGTGAACTAGCCAGCAGCTCACATGCATTAGTAGCCAACTTTTGTGCACATAGTGAACCAATGTGACAGTGCACACATGTTGATCACACTTGTAGTGTGACTCCAGACTTTCCAACACATAATATGCTTAACACATGAAACTTATGATAAGTTTGGAATAATAGTATGTCCTCTAAAATTATATAATTTGAACTTGATATATTATTGTTAAGAAATTTGAATTGACGTGTATAACAATGTAGATATTGATGTATATATAATTATACGTTAAGTATCGCTATAGCACAAGCGTTTCTAAGACATTACTTTGTAGTTACTTGAATAATGCTATAAGTCTTTATCGTAGAGTTCTTTTTTTCTTATAATTGAACAAAAACTTTTCTAATAATATATGTTTAACTACGTGATAGAACTTACATATTTTAGGTAAGTACTGAAAATGATGTCTACTTCATATGATTGGCTTATAGCAAATTTAATTAAGCCACATAACTAAAAAGAACAATCAAATTAAATTTGATAATATTAAATTAGTGTATAATTTTTTAACAGCCGACATACAAATTATAGCTCCAATAAGGACAGACACATGAAGATATGAAAAGGACATGATACCAAATATAAAAGAGTTGTAGTTACTTATGGAACTGTTTTTATTCATGAGTCATTTTGTCAATATGTAGAACACATAAAAACGTGCACATTTCCCTGATATTGATAGCTCTTAATTTATTATGTCCTTCAATTTATTAAGTTGTGCGTCAATCCAACTCTTGTCAATATTACATAAAAATACTTTTTTTTCGCTCATTGGATCAAAACTAACTTCAAAGTGTCCTTTGTATAAAAATGTCAGCTAAAACTAATGATTGACTAATTGACTAGATACGGCTTTATAAACAAAGAAGTCATGTTGCATATATGATTAGTTCATATGTTAATCCAATGTGAATTAAATCATCCAATTGATATGTGTCGAATATTATTTGAAAATAAATTAGTCCCTGTTTAATTTTAACGCATACATTTTCAACTTGAATATAAATTGGTCCCTGTTTTAATTTTAACGCATACATTTCCAACTTGAATGAATTATTGTCTCAAATATTGTTGTATTGTTCCTTGTGACTATGTTTAGGGAGTATTTGAATGCCATTTCCACCCGTCATGCCCAATACCAGAGTTAACTCTTGGTGCCGCTAAGCATACAGATCCAGTTTTCATTACCATTTTGCTTCAAGATCAGAATGGTGGTAGTAGGCTTCAAATCATGTATGATAACAAATGAGTTGATGTTAAACCAATTGAACATGATTTGACTATTAATATAGGTTATCTTCTTCGGACACAACATTTCATTCTCATTTATCTTCATGTTTTCACAAAATGTTACTTTATCTCTGTTTGATTTGGTAACTGATTTTGACAAATAACAAGTTTGTAAGTATAATTTATAAAGTTGCAGTGGAAAAGGTAAAACCAAAAATTTCAGTGGCATGTTTCAATCAACACCTCCACATGTATAGTTCGATCAAAGAGCTCATATCAGTAGAAAAAAACCATTATATAAAGAATTTCAAGTAGCTTAATATACGGCTAAGTTTTTATCAAATCCTTTTGATAATACTGGTTTTGATCCTTTCAAACTATGAAGTGAGATTGAGCATCAAGTCACCAAGTAATGAAAATCACCGTAAACTATCATAAAGACTATGGGTATTGAGTCATAACGATGTCAGAATTTGGAATTGATTGTACAAAAATGTTTTCTTGATCACAATTAAAAAAAGATCTTCATTTTTTTCAATTGATAGTATAACATTTCTTGTAATATTTCATAAGATACGGATACACATATATAGATTATTGTACGTAATATAACATCACAGATTATTGTACGTAATATAACATCACAGATTATTGTACGTAATATAACATCACAAATGTTTATATCTTAGGCAAGTTATTATTAATCATAATTTTGGAAACTTCTTCAATTGAGTCAATTGTTACACAAACTATCAAATTATTCTAGAAGTGATAGAAATATTTAAAAACAAAATTAAGACTTTACCTTATTGACTATGTTAATTAGAGTATCATTTTACTTCTATAATATCTATTATTACTTTTAATTACAAAAATAGGTTTAAATCATCATTGTTGTAGTGATTGTTATGCTTTATAAGACATTCAAAGTTAAGACAATGTCTTTTTAAATCTAATTATTTGATAATCTAATTACATTGAGCTTGAAATGTCTAAGAAGGTATTAAGAGAATTGAAGATAATCTTACAAAGTCAATGTTAGAAACTTGATTGATTAAAACTAAAGTGAATTAGACAATCTTAAGAAGTAGAAAATAACTGTAAACTTAATTGTTCGCTTCTTTCAATCATAATAAAATTAATTGTGTTTTTCAAAAATATTAAACTTTTGAAAATATGTGCATCATTGGTAAAATATCGACAACAAACTTCGAAGAAAATTTCAATTAATACTAATGATAAAGTAAAATAACAAGAAATCAAATATGAAACCTATTTCAGATGGTCAATTATTAACAAGACCTTTGATTTTCTTAGCAAAGATTATAGAAATATGATCATGTAAGAAAGAAAGCAAATAAAAAGACAAGCAGTCATTGATAATCTTATAAAAAAAAAAAAAAAAGCTCTGCAAGACCTAATATGTATATTTTCTCATTCATTTTTTCTTCTAATGACAATGATATGTATTTAAATTAGATTTAAAGAGCATATAGCTCTTGTCTCATGTTGTTTTAAGCATTTCTTTTTTTTTTCTTGCTTAGATTTTTTTTTTCTGTTTATCATATAAATCATGCTGTTTAGTTGGTGTTTAAGAGTTTGATCTCTCACATGAAAATAAACAATTGATATTTTGTTTCAACAAATTATGAGATAATTTTCTTTTTTTTTGTTTCAATTTTCTTCCTCGAGTCACTGTACAATGGATTATGATCAATCGAAAGAGATAAAGGCTTATGATGACACAAAATCTGTTGTTAAGGAATTTGTTGATGCTGGTCCAACAATTGAGTTGATTATAATGAAGTTCAAGAATTGGTGTCTGGTGAAGAGGAGAGTCTTGGTCAATTCACATGCATCATGTGTGAATTATATTAAGAACTTAACTTATATAGTTACATGTATTGCACCCGCCATCCCAATTTACATGACTTTGTTGTTGGAAAAAGAAATATTCTCACGCAGGATAATATCCACACAAAATAACAATAACAAGAGAGTAACAACGATACCAAATATTATAATAACGGGGAAAATATAATACTCAAATGGAGTGATACAAAAACGCTGATTACAAATTGGTAGTGTCAAAAGACTACTACTCTTATAAAAGAAACAACACTCTTTTTTTCACACAGCTCACTATAATATTACTCCCCCACTATTTTTTTTATAGACTATAGAATATCTGTGGTTACTCTCTTTTCTCTCTAGTGCTCTCTCTGTTTTGGTGTGTTTTGGAATGATGGTTAATTCATCTATTTGTAGATGAATGTCTAAGCTTTAAACAATCAAACACCATGTCACAACACCAAATTTGCCAATCATGTTACAACACCAATCCATGTCACCACATTAGGCATGTTGCAACACCAATTTTCTTCTTGTTATTTTTTATTTAATTTATTTTAATTATATTTGATCCCACATTTGTTTGATTATGCGCAAAGTTTAAGAAAGAAAGAAAGAAAGAAAGAAAGGCGATTGGAACTTGTGATTTCGAACTATCTACATATATACAATTTGTGCTTCAATGATCAAAGCACCCTTAGAAATGTGCTTCAATGATCAAAGCACCCTTAGAAATGGAATTCTTTTATTCTCTGCCAAAGAAGTCCTTATTCGGCTAAAGAAATATCTTGTAAGGTACACCTGAGTGTGAAATATGCAGCTTGTAGAGAACTTCCAAGTCTGCTACTATTTTGTATCTTACACAATCAGGGGTGGAGATAGGAGTGCAAGGGGTTTGAGAGAGCAGAAAATTGCACTGCATCTACAAATGTTAAAATTATCTTTTATGCCTTGTATCAATTAGACCATTGTGGTCCGGCCCTTCCCCGGATCCCCCCGTAGAATGGGAGGTTTAGTGCACCGGGCTGCCCTTTCTTATGCATTATATGAGTTAGAAGAATAGTGTATGGCTAGTGAAGAAAGAAGGGAACCACATTACAGTTCTACTATGTAGATTGTGAGTTCAGCTTTTCCTTGTCT
This sequence comes from Capsicum annuum, assembly GCF_002878395.1. Classification (NCBI taxonomy): domain Eukaryota; kingdom Viridiplantae; phylum Streptophyta; class Magnoliopsida; order Solanales; family Solanaceae; genus Capsicum; species Capsicum annuum. The sequence goes on along the minus strand of NC_061113.1, from coordinate 15,217,961 downwards.
CAGTGAGCCGTCAGAGAAATAGTAACCATAGTTATTATTAGTTGGTTAACAAAATGAATTTGGTAAATTTAGTTACGTATTTAACATGTAACTTGTTTATAGTACTTTGTCTTACTAGTAAGGAGTCAAATCCCTGCAACTTGATGATAATTAAAAAAGATATATGTCTCTTTTGAAGATTGATTAACAAAAATGACAATTGAATTTATGGGCACTTGTTGACTTTAACTAACTTATTTGCTCAAGAAACTTATCCTTCTTGAAATAAGAACAAATATGTCCAGCACCAAAGAGTCACGAACTGAATTGCCAACCGATTATGATCGATTGGAGGAGTTAAAGGCATTCGATCATACAAAAACTGGTGTTAAAGCACTAGTTGATGAAGGAATAGTGGAGATCCCAAGAATTTTCATTAGGCCACCTGATGAACTTGCTGAAGAGTTGAATCGAGGCGAATCAACTCTACAGGTTCCCGTGGTGGATCTTAGTGGCATAGAAGTTGAAGATCGACGTAAGGAAGTTGTTGATGAAATAAGGGAAGCATCAGAGAAGTGGGGATTTTTCCAACTGATAAATCATGGGGTTCCCTCAAGTGTTTTGGAGGGAATGATTGATGGGACTCGTAAATTTCATGAACAAGATGTTGAGTTAAAGAAAGACTACTATTCACGTGATCGAAAAAATAGAAGAGTTAGATATGAGACTGATCTTCATCTATACAATTCAAAGACCGTAAATTGGAGGGATACGTTGAACATTTCTATGATAGTTACTGGCCATATTGAACCTGAAGAAATACCGGAAGTTTGCAGGTCATTTATCTATTCTTCTGCACTTGAATCACAATTCTTTATAATTCCTGTTTGATGGCTGCACGGTGTTCATGACGTCTAACTATAATTACTAGTATACTAATCAGGATGATGGTATAAGTTTTTGGATTAGTATAACATGCCCATATAAAGTTGAAATTCGTTGTTTTCCCCCTAAAGATCAGAGCAATTGCAGTTTTTCTTGTCTCTTTTGGTAATGGCCACAATTATCTCATCATGTTAGATTAGATTATCTTAGATCTTTATTAAATTTTGTAACTTAGTAATGTCAGATATTTTCCTGATTTCCAGGAAAGAATTTCTTAAGTTCATGAATCATATCAGAAAACTTGGAGAAACTCTTCTTGACTTACTATCAGAAGCTCTTGGACTAAAACCAGACCACTTGAAAGCCATGGAATGTATCAAAGGACAAACATTGGTGTGC